>NW_027132013.1:1200000-1632500 GCF_026122565.2 Emydura macquarii macquarii | reverse complement strand
GAGGGCAGCATCATTATCCCCATTTTAGAGAGACAAAAACTGAGGAACAGAATGGTGAAGTGACTTGTCCAAGGTCCCCCAGCAGGCCAGTGGTAGAGCCGAGAAGAGAATCCAAGACTCCTGATTCCTAGTTCAGTGCCCTATCTAATAGGCCATGCTGCCTCTCTGTTTCTTGCTTGTTGCTTCTTATTTGCTCACATCCTCTAGGAGAGAGCAGCAAAAGAGCTTGGCTCCACCCAGGTCTCCCTCCCTTGTGAAAAGGGTGTGCTATATATGTATATGCACATACCCTTCTTTTCCATCATGCCTTGCAAGGAGTTAGGACTACTAACATGATTCCCATTGACATTAATGGATTTTAGATCAGGTCATTTATGAAAAATTCTTAAAATGTAGAACTATGAGGATTTTTTTTTTGTTATGAAAGCAATATGAGGGAACTAAATATTGTTAGCCAATGCATATGCTAGATGTAGTATATTCCACAGTAATAGGTATGTGCATGGCATTAATTTAATATGCATATACATACTTTTAATATATATGGTTGTCGGGAAGTTATGTTAACTAAATATGTTATGTTCTTCCCACAGTTCTATTCACCCATGTCAAGCATCCCCTAACACTTCGCAAAGCTGAAATCAGCTTTGGCATTAGAAAATAGGAAACTTGTCAAAGTAAAAATGCATGATTATTTTGTCCCAAGTACACTCAGGAAGTACTTTCATGGCACATCAACACTTGGGATGTAGAGCTATGGGAAGTATGAGGAGGTACCAAGGACAAAGCTGGCAAAAGCAGTGGATTAAACTTAAACTGAAATGACATATAGGGGGCTTTTAGCTGTAAATAACCAGCATGTAAACAGAAGCAGGTTTGAGGGTATATCTTTGAAGATACCTTCTGTGTAAGGTGAACACGCTGTGAGATAAGAATTGCTTCCTGGAAGGATGGTATATATATGTCTCCTTTTCATATTGAACTGCTTTGTCTTTAGACAATAAATTTGGCTAAGTTTAGTTATTTGGTCTGTTGAACATTTTTAAGAATGAACCACCAGTACAGTCAAACAACTGGCTGCACCTTTAGATGTAGATATGGGGTTTCCTTTGTGTTAGTTTATTAAACTAAAGTATGACACGTCTAAAAAGAAATTTGGAAAACTAATTTAATAAAAAAACCCAAAAACGTATTTTCTTGCAGTTGCTGTAACTTTATGATGTTTGCACGGCACTAAGTAATTGTCAGAGCAGATTAGGGTTCTCTTTTTTGGCTTACAGATCTCAACATATATTTGAATTCAATATAATTCCTTTCCAAGTGGTTTTCATCCATGATAAGAATTGTCACTTTTGCCATCAAATCCAAGTAACATCTGCTCAGTGCAACTAGTCAATATGGTGGAAAAGTTCAAAGAATGAAGATCATTAGTAGTGTCAGCTTTACAACCAGAAGGTAATGGCATTAAAGTGAGCAAGGATAATACCCAGCAATAGTGGCCTCATTAACCAGTGATTTATCATGATGAAAAGACCTGTTTAACCTTTGGTCTTCATATGCTTTCTGTTTTCAACAAAAAGGTCTATTATTTCTAGTTGTCAAGTGATAATTTGTGGATTGTTAAAGGGATGTATTAATTTATATTTAAAACAATTACACAGATATTGTATTTGAAAAGGGATTAGCCTAAACCAATATGAATCTCCACTCTCCCTGTAAATGCCTTTACCCATTTGAAAATTAAAATGAAGCCATTGCGTGTGGTCAGGATATCAACGTGTTGTCTTTTAACTATGTTACATGAAGCCTGATGTGTGCAACAAGTAACACCCTTGTTTCATGTGTATGTCAGAATCCATTTATAATATTCTCAGGGCCACGTGTGTATACAAAAGATTTTCCCTGCTTTCAAATAAACAGGTGCACATTGGTTATCTTTTAAAATCACATTTTGCCCCTCATACACAAACTGGAATATTTATTTTAATTATTTGCATATCAATTTTATTGCTATTGAAAAAAAAGCACTTATGGTGCTGGACAGTGCAGGCAGATGCCATGTAACTTCAGCACTGCTTTGACAGTGTAACTTATTCCTGACCTGTAACATCTGTGCTTCTCCAATCCTTGGCCTCTCCTGAGTATAAAACGTCACTGGTGACAAATTGTTCCAAATTATATGGTGGCTTTTGTGATGTGGACAAATGTCCATCAAACTCACTTCACTTGTGGCCTTAACTAAATTTGCATCCAGGTCACTAGAGGCAAGAGGTTAATATTAGCACATTGTCACCTGGCTTCATTATGTTTAATTTTTGCTTGTTTCTTTCTTTGGATCTATAAATATAAAGATTAAGCTATATCTTGGAGCTGTAATTTCCCACGTTCTGTTTTTCCTTTAAAACAAAAAGTGAGTGTAATTTAGTTGATATGAACATGGCAAATAGCTTTTTGAATGCTGAGAAGCCTTTCTGAGGTTTTTGGATTTCGATACAAAACAAATGTATAAAAGCCAAGAGGAATATAGTGATCTTGTTAAACCGAGCAACATTCAGACCATACACAGTATATGGCATTAGCAATCCAGTAGTAACAGAGAAATTGAAATAACCTATTAGGTCTTCTAATCTAATGCTGATTCCGTGATTTTACAATGTGAAGGTGGTTATTAACCTGGAGTCAACCTAACACTGTGATAAAATTATTTCTGGAGCAGATAGATCATGGTCGTGTTCAGATTTAAAATGATCAGAGATGTATGATAACCTTTTTGAAGTTTTTTTCGCCATGTTTTCCAGCTGCTACTTTTTCATATTCAGAGGAAGAAATATAATTCTTAGTACATTTACTAAGTTATTTTGGATCTATATAGACAGATACCCTATCAGTCTGCCTATCTGTGATCCAGGTGTAATTTTTTAATACTAAAAAATGGCCTCTTGTTTTTCTGTATTGTCCAACAATCTGCTATAAAAGAGTTTTTAAAACTCTTTTAGGGAAAGAAGTGAGAATGCAGCTAATGTATAGCGTGCTCCTGGGAGGTGTTAAGTAACCTCAGTGCCTGTGGATTTCAGTCGGGATTCAAAGGACATTCACATTATAGGAAACAGTTGCAGGATCCAGATCCCTATTAGGAAATAACACTTTTATTAGACTTAATTGTCCACCCTTTCCTTACAGACAGATAGTAAATTTGGACCCCCCTCATGGAAAACTCTCATTGACTTCAGTAATTGTTGCAGGACTGAGTACCCTTTGGCCCCATTGAAGTCAATGGGCATTTTGCCATTGCCTTCCATAGAACCAGGGTTTTACCCTTTGTCTACAAGTTACAGTGAGATGGTGGAGGGCAGGTGGGACTACAGTGGAAAGAAAATAAAACAAATTAAAGATTTATAAACGTGTCTGCAGGATCAAGGATCAGGGTCTTTATTGTGTAATTTGAAAAAAGGAAAGAACCACTGTCCTCCAATTTGCTGACAGTGAGCAAACATGCACTAACCCCCTTCTGTCCTGATGTCCTTAAAGGCAAAAAGCCTAAGTCTCATTTACATTGCCCCTTTAAACTGGCAGACCAAAAATCTGGTCCAAAATGTTTTTCAGTCATAACTCATGTTTTTCACCATTTCCCAATATGAAAATTCTGAGTTTCTGTTATGGCTCTTTCTTGACAGTGAAATGGATTAATTTTCAGTACGTAGTGAAGGCACATAAAGATGCAATGTTCTCTTTAAAATGTCTGTTTGGAGCAGAGGGGAGCTCTTCTCTGACAGTGAAACCTTTGCCCATACCCCAATTGGTAAATTCTCATGGAGAAAAGCAAAATCAACAAACTGATCATTACAGCTTCTGCATTAGCTCTAGTTGTGATACCAGATTGGTTTTATAGTTGTCACGTTTAAAAAATACTACTTGCTCCATCTTGGGGTCTACCTGCAAGGTGCTAAGCATTCTGGCCCCAACCCAACAAAGTACTTAAACACATCTTGAATTTGGGGACCATTCATATGTTTAGGTGTTTTGCTGGATTAGTGCTAGAGTGCTCAGCAATTTACATGGCTGTCATATTAGGTAAAGTGCAAGAGTTAGTGGGATAGATTCTGATCTCAGTTACACCTGTACAAATTCAGAGTTAACTCCATTAAAGGCTAAGGAGTTGCATCAGTGTAAAAATGATGTGAGATCAGAAGCAGTGGATTGCCTAGAGTGGAGTTACTTAGCTTTAACTGAGGGTCTGTCCACCCAAAATGATACATCAGTGCAGTTGCAGCACTTCGGCTGTGCTACTGTTGCGCTTAAGGTTGGACGCTACCTATGCCAACAGGAGGACTTCTTCCATTGGCCTAGGTAATCCACCTACTCAAAAGGCAGTGGCTTCTCTTTCATCAACCTAGCTCTGTCTATGCTGGGGGGTAGGTCAATATAGCTACGACACTCGGGGTATGGATTTGTTACACCTTTGAGAGACATAGTTCTACTGATGTAAGTTTCTAGTGTGGACCAGCAATGAGATTAGAATCTGGCTCATTTGTTCATGTGCTGCATCATCTGGTCTAAATTTAAGAGAACTATTCACCCAGAAAGGTTTTAGTTATTTTATAAAACTGAACACTCTTTATTCTTATCCAAAGATCATACACTTAAAAAGTTAGTTTACTTGTATATTTTCACTTTTACAAGGTATTTGCCCTAAATATTCCTAATGCTGCCATAATAATTTATTTCCTTCATTTAGCAATAAATATATGTGACTATAACTACACCAGAAGATATTTTGAACACAAAATAACATTTCCAGATATGCTTCTAATGAGAGCATTATGAACAGCACAGCTACAGATGAGGTATGAAATAAACGGCTTGGCATATTGCATGGGGTACATCTACATACACATTAAAAGGCACTCAGTCTTGGAATTGGCTTTCTCCACCCCACCCCCTTTCTGTGCAGCCTAACAAAAGATTTTCAACAAAAGAAATTCTTCCTGGTTTGTAAAACAGTTGTGTAAAACTTGGACTGTAAAGCCACAGTTGACTGCTTTAATGTGGAACAGTTGGGAGGGTGGGGAATCACTGGCAGGTTGGGACAGGACACAGCAATGGTGCCCTTATTCTGTCGAGGGTCTACTTAGTCACACCACCTGCTCCCCCTATTATTTCAAAAGCAAACCAGTCATGACAGTCTGAACAGACGGATGTTTAGCCTCAATACCTTGGACACACGGCACCAGACGGTGCAAGGGGAGTTAAGAAAAGATAAATGAAGTGATCAATAAAGATAAGGGACCTGTTTAGCAGTAAATGATGGGGATAGGGCAGACAAAACAGGGGGTGAACGTGCGTTAAATAATGCAAGTGTTCGTTCAGCTAAACATAAACTTTTGAAATCCATGTATTGTTCAAAAAGAGTCTTCCCCCCCCCATCAGTTATTTGTGTTTTAGGTAGATATGATAAAGTGTGCACGTGGACAGAAATCACACACATGTATCTATCTTCAGGCTCAGCTGGACTTTTTGGGGCTTAGGTGTAATGTGTTGTGGGCAGGGGACGGAAGGATCATGTGTTTGGAGCTGGATAAAAAAAACAGTAGGGAGTAATGGAGTTGTGGGGATAAAATCAATGGGCAATGGTCTTCACAGCAGGTTGAATGTTAACTGGGGCAAAATGGTATGGATCACTTTCTTTATATATTAAGCTCTTTAGGGCAGGGATTGTCTTTTTTTTGTTCTGTGTTCGTACAGCACCTAGCACAATGGGTTACTGGTCCATGCCTAGGGCTCCTAAACACTATGGCCATATAGATAATAATATTCTGTGATCCCTTTTGGTGTGTATAGGCATTAAAGAAGTAAAGTTACAGAAAAATCCTATGGCTTTACATACCAGTGGTCTGTACTGCACATTGGATCCAATACTGGTTCTTGTTCCCCCTCTTGTACCTCCTTAATTCTTATGTAGTTTTGCATTAAAATCTCACAATGAAGACTACCATGTTCAGAGATTCTGCTCAGCTCAACTGAGCATCACTGGGTGTAGTGAACATGTTCATTGCGTTCCCCCAATGTCCTAATATGAAGTACTTTTTCTTTTTTGACAGACTCAATGTCTCTCAGTCAGGGAATTACAATTAAATATACCA
Organism: Emydura macquarii macquarii; assembly: GCF_026122565.2. Taxonomy (NCBI): domain Eukaryota; kingdom Metazoa; phylum Chordata; order Testudines; family Chelidae; genus Emydura; species Emydura macquarii. Next base: position 1,626,360 of record NW_027132013.1, on the reverse strand, counting down.
TGGGGCCTAATGACTCCAGATGACATTTCCAGGGGAGTGGAGTTTCCAGGCCCACAAAACATTCAAATGATGACAATAAAAATTGATAATCTAACGGTCATTTGTGGTTGGCTGTTCTAGCCCCTTTGCTGAAGAGGGCTAGTTGAGGAATGTGACTATCCGTAGGCATCAGCAATGGTGGCCCCTGTCACATGTACAGCTTTTGAGAATGTGGCGATTATGTAGGAATTGCCCCTTTAAGATCTAGATCTACCTACCTTGGTTGTTACAGAGAGCCATTGTGATATCTAAAAGTCTTCTAATATTATAAAATGGAAACCTGGAAATATTTCTCTCTTTCCCCCCCAGTCAGCAGGGATTGGGTATGGATTATTTTATTTATATCTGTTGTTGTGCGAAGTCTGGAGGAGGCAGTAGGCTTTGCATTTTGCCCTGAAGGCACTGAAGTCTCTTCTGGGAATGAATTCTAGATTCATTGGTCACTTACTGAGAAAACTATTTCCTGCTCACACAAATTTTGCTTTTTGGGTTGACAGTTCCATTGTTTCAGTGGAACACAACTGTGAGTTCATGATTAGAGGTGGGCAAAATATTTTGTGTGCATGTGTGTGTGCTGTTTGAAACTCTTCATGAATTCAGGGTGAATTTGGCAAATAGTTTTAGAAGAAAAAAATGAAAGTTTTGGAAATGTTTCATTTTGCCATCTCTGAAACAAAATATTTTGACTTTTCATTTCAGAAAAGCTTTTTCAGAATGTTCTTAATGTAATTTAAAAACAACCTATTAAACGTTTGAACTTCCCCCTCAATTTTTTTGTGGGTCGAATGAGATATTTTGTTCAATCCCAAATGATTTACCCCCCATTTTGAGGAAAACCCAAAAAAACAACATTTTGGTTTGATATGAAACTAAACTTTTATTATAATATTTTTTCAGTTTGATCACTGAACTGAAAAAAATTGGTTATTTGCCCAGCCCTAACTATGAGGTAGATCCTGGATGCAGAGTGAATTCGTTCCCACCTGAAAGCCCTGGCAGATGGCATTGGTTGGTTGAGTGAACCCAAAAGTGGGGCTGGTCGTAGCTTGTAACAAGGACCCTCTCACTTTTTCTGATTTGATTATTTTGTTATCTTATTTTCTTCTTCTTTTTGTTGTTCTGATACAATTGAAGACTTTGTTGTTCTGTTAAGAGGTGTGATTAGCTTAGTGGATTCTAGAAGACAATGCTGTTAAAAGATATGGGCTCTCCTAGTTGCCTCTTGCCAAATGGGACAAATAGATCCATCCTAGGGAGCTGCAATGTACAGGAGCCAGGTGGTTCCGTCACATGAACTGTCCATCTGCAATGAGAAACTAAAAGGTCTGCTGCTTTATAATGGTCAATTCTGTTAGTTTAACTAGCTTTATTTTAGCCTTACAAAGCCTTGGACAGGTCAATGTGCTCCACAGCTAGCATCAGATACTTAGGTGATGAGGGCCATAAAAGTACCTGGATGGACTGGCAAATCTGACACTCCTAAAACAGCAGACCTTTTAGTCTGTAGTGCTTTAAGAATGAAGATTTAGAGGTCCATACTCTGAAAGTTGCACAGCACTTTAGTAAGTGATTCCCATTGACTTAGATGGCAGATGACTGACCAACAATGCTACACAATTTTTGGAATACGTAATGCTTAGTGAACATGAATGATATCTTTTTTGATCATGAATAATTCCTATATTAGAGTCACTAAGTGCTCTTTGCTGTTGTAGATATAACAGGAGCAATTATGTTCCATGCTCTAAATCAAACACATATTAAAAGTTTCCTAAACACATATTAAATGATAGGTTTCAGTAGCTCCAAAGAGCTATTACGTTGTGTTGGATCGGTACACAAGACATTAACAAAGAGTAACCCCATCTTCATTCGAATTCAATCTTAAAACATGTTTCTACTAAGAAGCCCATTGATGGGAACACATCAAAGAAAGGTGTGTTAGAATTATATTGACCAAATCTCCAATTCTCTGAAACAGGTCATTCATCAGGTTACCCATAATACAGATAGTTTTGTTTATACAGTTCAGATTTTGCATTCTTACAGTCAGGGACTGTGTATTATTCTATTTTTTGTACAACACCTGAGCACACTGTTGCTACCCAACAAATAATAAAATGCTATGAGCTTTTAAAATGCCTCTCACCAAAATGTCCGAGGTTCTGTATAATACATAGGTTCTCCAATGCAGCTCTGAGACTGAGATCAAGTAGGACCAGGGATTTCAATACAAGTAGGGGTTGCAGTTCAAAATTTCCCTCTGTTATGCTTATAAATAGTCCTATAAGTACTTCCGGCTCACATCATCCCCTTCTCTTCAACAGGCAGAGAAGGCAGAGAGCAAGCAGATGCTGCCCTGAGGTGATCAGAGATTAGCTGTACTCTATGGAATATTTCTCTCCATCCTATTGAGAAGAAGCACCCTTTAGCTGAGAATCCACAGATACCTGGCTCCATAGTGTATCATGAATGGGGGTAGGGACCAGCTGTCCTGTGCAGCAGCATCCCAGGGTGACACCTTTGATTTCCTTTCAGAGTAGCAGTAGATGCTGTTGTGTACCCTCTGCAGCCAGTCCTGAGCCAACTGTAGAGGACTGGGCCAATGGAAGTACATCTCCTGCAGGGCTAGAGGGCCAGCAAAGCTGTGCAGAGAGGCAGCTGTCAATGCAGAATGGCTTTTATCTCTCAGAACTATGTGCCCTTCCACAGGTATGTTTTAGATCCAGGATGTTGGGAAAACTAGTCCTAGCAATTCAGTGTGTCTGTCCTCTCTACCCAAACCATTTTTACAAGAACTAGTTTAGCCCATGGACTCTTCCCTCCTGTCAGCTCTGCTTTCATCTCCTAGCCCTGCCTCCTGCTCAGGTGACTGGGGCCCAAAATTTAGATTTTGTGTTTTAAAAGCTAATGAGGTAAATCTGGCGGGATGCTCTTTACTCCCGCTTTACACAGGCCTGATAGATCACAAGGGTAGTTGGCAGGTGTGGTATAGCAAAGAGTCTATTTCACACTTAGAACCAGTAGAGGCCTAAATGGGAGAGCCTTCGTGACCCTCATGAAAGCTACTGCAGTAACCTCTGCAAAGCAGTTTGTGGGCTGGAAAAAGAGGGGGACCCAGGGAGTGGGACTTCAATCAGTGTCCTCCAAAAACGGCCACTGTAGGTGGAGTTCATTCAGAGGCAATGGTGATGGGTGGGCAGATGTTATATAAGGACTTGACTTAGAATTTCCCCAGTTCCTTTGGGTGGGGCCATTATTTTTGGGCCAATGGGTGCTGATTCAAGGCTTTCCCCTGATGCTGGGTTGCTGCTAAGCACCCTGACTCTTTTCCTAGCTAAGCTCTCTGCTTTCAGTCAGACAGGGATGCCTTGCCGCCCCCCCTCCCCCAGGCAGGGTCAGGAGGAGATTCCACAGCAGTGTGTAGTAATAGGTCCCAGTCGTGCCAGGGGGCACTCGCTGGGTGAAGATTTGTGACAGAAATGTTTTCACAGTTCATTTTTATGCCAATATTTGTGTGTGAGAGGTAAGTGATTGAGATATATTCCTCCCATGTTATTGGCAATGCAACAACACCATAGTGTGCTAATGCTTCAAGGGAAAATGAAAAGTCACCAGAAATAAAAGTGAAACTGATCTATTGTGCAAATTAGATGAAATTCAAAAGGGTAAGAAAGATCAGAAAAAGTGAAAAGTGAGTACAGTTTTTAATCTAAGGTGTAAGGTGAGGCAATGTGTGATTGGTTTTTGGGGTGTTTTTTTAAAACTTTATTTTTATCTGTCATCATCTTATCATTATCTTTATTTACTAGAAAAATTACTTGGGGTACAATTCAGGTCTGGTCATTTCAAAGGCAAGGGCACTTTCACACTGTCTGGATGACACATGCTTGGCCCCAGAGAGTCAGCCCCATAGTTGCTATGAGGGAAAGAAAAAGCTCTTCTAAGACCTTTTCTTTCTAGTCTCTTCTTTTGCTTCTAGCACCATGTTCTGCATAAGTACGAGCATGCAATGGAAGTTTTTAAATCTCTCAGAACAGCAGCAGTGTCGGGATGTTTGCCTGTGTTAAATATTAATAGCAGCAAAATGTTCTGGTCCCACAGCACAAATATGAGCTGTGTTGCAGGAAGGGTGAGTTGTTTGATTATTATTGTTTTATCAGGGCCTGAGTGACTTCAGCAGCAGGCCACTGCTGACTGCATTGTGCAAAAAAGCCTAGTCAAACCCACACAGCCACAACAACAACATAACCCACTTTAATTACCTTAATAAATTCTATGATTAATGATTTACATCTGTGAGATTATCATTCATGGGCCTGGCAATAAAGCTGTTTACTTTTATGAGATATTTTATAATTCTAGCTCCAAGGAAGGCATGGTACATTAGTGTTGGTACATCAGCTTAATGTGCATGCAGCGTCATAAAATGATTCAAACAAACAACTGGGAGCATTATTATGTGCTCTGGAATTCACCACAGTGTAGCCATAGCATGATTCATTTGGCAGCTTTCTCTTAAAGTTTATTAATATCATTTTAGTAAAGCCTGGATCTTTTTCAGTGTTTCGTCGGCTTGCTGGGGGAGAAGCACCCTCTGAATAACAGAAATGTTTGTTCATAGTAATGATAATAATAATTTACTCTAGAGCCATCCTGCAGGCAAGGGGCCTGACTCTGGAAGGTGCTGAACTCCCTCCACACTGGAAGACAGTGAACACCCTTCAGGATCGAGCTCTAAGGGACATGGTCCCTCAAGATAGTAAGTGCCCTCATGTTACAGTGGGGAGAACTGGGTCCTTCGTCTGCAAGGTGGATCTGTAATGTATATGGGGACGTAACATTTATGGGATATTCCTGGGAAAAGTCAGTGACATTTAGAGTGCTCAGTAGCTCACTGGGTCAGTTCCTACACCAGCAAAGGACAGGAAGGATGTCACAATGGTTAGGGTGCTAGGAGAGAGAGGTTCATTGCCCTATTCCACCACATACTTCCTGTGTGACCTTGAGCAAGTCACTTAGGAGCTCAGATACTATGATGATAGGCAAAGATCCGAGGGATCAACACTGAACTGCAGTGTTATTGACCCTAAGATCGTCATGGCCTAGGCCCTATCCACGAAAGGACATGCACTCATCCAGGAATGTGAACAATAACACCGTGCCTTTGACAAAGGGGAGTTAGGCTAAAACTTTGAAAATTTCCCCCTTAGTGCCTAATCTTGTTCCCAGCAAACTCAATGGCGTTGCATTGACTCCTTGAATAGTCATAAAGAAACCACTGACTGAAATTCCTAGTGTTGTTGCCCTGTACTAGTGCTTCTTAAAAATCACTGCCTACAATTGCGCCTGTTGCTACGATGCTTCCTCATGGCACAAGATTGCTGGCAAATACATTTTCCAGTGCATAGACTATGGGATAAAACTGGAAGGGAAGTGGATTAGAAACAGAGACGTAACAAAACATTTGATCCCTTTTACTGCCTCGGGTGATGATAAAATGAAAACTCTTTCCAACTATAGAAGGGCATGTTAGAAGGCAATAAACCATTTTGATTTATTGCTAAGCTGGCTAATGGAGGAAACTGTATTATAAAGTAAAACTACATCTTTTGGGCTGTTCTTGCAGTCATTACTTAGGTAAATCTTCCATTAAAGTCAAGTATTGTTTTTGTTTGTTTTTCCTGAATAAGGACTGGTGGCTTGGGGGATGTGTTTGAAGATCTTCAGGACACATTAATTAAAAACAATTATGCAGGCCAGACCATGCTGTGGTTCATATTGTACATATGACACTAGAAGAAAAATGGAGCGCTTGTGCCTATAAGAAGCAAGTGCTGTCATGTGAATGGAGTTTCAATGGTGGTGCATTACAATTTAATGAAATAACCCTTTTGTCTATAAATGACTTTTTTACTTATTGCTGGAATGGACCTTGTTCAGCCCAACAGTAGTTAACCAAACTGGAATGTATGATACAGTTAACAGCAGGATGAGGTTGATATTTTTCCTGTGCTCTGCCAGCTCTCTTGAACATCCTCCCTCTTGAAATTTTAAGGACCATTTAGCCATCTTTGTATGGAAACCTTTTTATTTCAACAGACCTCCAAGCACCACACACTGCTTTATTTTTATTATGCAGTATATTGTTGTCTAAGACATCAATGAACAAGGAAGGTTTGGCTGGACATATGAATGTGACTAATTAATTGAGGTGCTGCTGATATATATTTTAGAGGATTTTTAAAAAATGGGGGGACGAGGGGGTTTGGCCAGCTTAAATGAACAACCTATCCCCATTTACCCATATGAACCTGAAATCAATGAGACAGATCTCATGAGCAAGATACTTATGCGAGTAAAGGTTGCAGGATTGGGCTTAAAGTGGGAACAGAAGTTCAAGGAATCTTCTCTGCAAACTAGTTTGCCAGATCTTGAATAAGCCAAATATAGCAAAAAAGATTCCTGGGCTGTCTCAGATGTGTATGATAGGGCACAAATAGTGTATGTTGGTCACCTACTGTGTTCACTAGGGAAGTTCCATCTCTCTGTGTTACTTGTCCTTACTTTCATAAATCACTTTCAGTATCACATCAAGTCAAATTTGTGTTGACCTCTAGGCAGTGGTTTGGCTGCCCTCACGGCTTCATTAATCATCCACAGAGTAGAATAGTGATCTGATCTCTCAGAATAGGAAAATGGTACTAGTCTGATACATGCAGTGTTTTCCCAGAGACAAGGCTGGCCTTGTCAAAGCTGCTGCATGGATGTGTCTAAACGGCAGCCGACTGCCGCACTGCAGTGCTCAAATCCTGTGGAAAAAAGGAAACAAAGGGCTTTGGTGTCTTGGGAGAGAAGTGGTTGATTATACATGTTGCTGGCATCTCCTGTAATTTTCTGAAGCTCCTCTGATGTGGATGCAGGATCAGATACAAAACTGCTAGAGGTTTTTGTTAACTGCAGGTGAATGGTGGATGAAACCAAATGGGCGAATTGATTGCTCCCAATGGTGGCTAGTCCTTGCTAAATGAAAGGGAGTAATGGATAGGAAGTTATGGTGATGGTGATTTGTCTCTGGCACCTTGTATAGGATTGTAAGGCATTTGTCAAGTAGCTTCATCGTCAAATTTAAGTTTTGTGCTAAAATAATTTGGAAAACTTAATTGGAGGAGTCTCTGGGTAGAGACAAAAGCCAGCTCCATGCACTTCCCACAGGAGCTATTGGCACAGGAGATGTGATGGAGGTGTTCTGAAGGGCACAAGAATGGGGCCGGAGAACTACTATGCTCTCACAATGGCTTCTAAGGTTAAGGACAGCTGGGCACTTGTTAGGGCAGCCTTCAATCTGCTTCAGGTGCACTGGGGGCCGACGCATCCCCCTAATGGCCTGGGATAGATGAGGTGCCCTTTGTCACACTCCTTCACCATTTCCAGGTCCTGTTCTGAGGTCAGCTAGGCTCAGAGATGAATTGGGCCCATAATGTTCAGATCTCAAGTTTAGACGTAGGTGGTAGGTTAAGACTATCTCTGATTGAAACACTCCCCTGTAGTACTGGAACCCAAACAACTGCAGCTCTATGCAACTGCATGAGAACCAGAAAGTCAAACTGACCAGAAACAGAAACTCCAACAAACCAGTCTGGTTACACTGTATAGTCTAAGTGAAGTGCTGGAAATTGTCTTAACATAAATGATTAAAAAGTCCTTTTCATTTTATTTAACTTTATATATTGTTAGTTATACAGATGAGAATATTTTTAATCTATGGGGCCTGATTCTCCTCTGTGTTACTCCAGTTTTACATTGGTAGAACTCCATTGATTTCATGAACTATACTGGGTAAGGCTGGTATAGCACATAGCTGATTCAAGCTCACAATTTTTATTTTGACAGTGTTCCTTAAATTATTCATTATTCTCAGTGCTGATTGTTAACTGTAATAACTTTTGTATGTCTCCACTAAGGCTAGCAGTTTTTATCACTCTCTCCTATATTACAAGCAATGTTGTCTGACTAGGATAAGATCACTCAATGAAGAGACATTACAGATATTAATTTCAGGGGCCTAAACATAGCGAGGTTTAGTGCGAGATTTTTTTGTTTAGGGATAATAAACATAATCACAGAGAAAATAACAAAGTGGCTGAAATTTCAATTTTCTTTTCAGTTAAACACTTTTTTGGGGGTACTCGTCACAGTTTTATTTAAATAACTTTTCCTTCAGTTTTAAACTACACGGCTACAGTAGGGCTACGTTCACCAAATTTCTGATGAAATGATGTGGCCATGTTAAAATGTGTAACATATCTCATTACTCTGAAAACATTGTGGTTCTGTTGAATGTACATTGTGTGTCATTTGCTGCTCCATACTCTGCCAAACAATGTTTGGCTTCAAGGTTTTCTGAACTGCTTAGTATGTTTTCTTAATGACCTTAGTGGAAGTACATCGTTGGTTCTATGGGAGAGAGAATGTTGCTTTTTTTTTTTTTAACATCATCACTCACACAGAGTGATTACTCCAGCTGTACAAATAACATAGGAAATGGATTTTTTTTTTTTGCATTAAAGTTATGCAAGCCCAACAAATACTTGCAACAATTGCTTCTTAAGTCACCAAAATTTAAAACCATTCTGTTTCCTTGTAAGAAGCTCTCGGCTTCTTTGATGCTAAGGTTTGTTAAGCTCAAATGTGGAGAACCAATAAAATAATAAAAAGGCTCCAGAGGTGTTTATAGATTTCAATTATCTCTTGCTTTCTATCCCAGGATTGGACTAGGCAGAATTGTGCTGCCCTCAAGTAGTACTTGAGGTTAGGCTGCATTTTATACTGGCTGTCTTCGCATTCTTCAACATTTCTTCTTTGTAGCTGAATTGCCTTAGTGTGGGTAGTGTACAGAGGTGCTAAGGGCTAGCCTAGACAAAGCAGACATGCTTCACAAAAGCAAAGGAGCAAAAGGAAGCAAAATTGAATCTCTAGCACCCAGCTCCTGAGCAAACAGACAAAACTAATGGATCCACTTTTGCTCCTCCCATCCAATTACTGCGATCCAGTAGAGAGAATATGGCAACATCGGTTCACACAAATTCTAATACTCTTAATCCCTTCCATACATATAAACCTCACATTCACCAACATTACTTCATTATCAAGCCACCCAGGCAGACTGAGTGTTGGAATGGACCCACCAGCTGCAAAAACCTGCCTCCTTCAGGTTTTAATCAGCTAATGAGGGATATGCAAATGACAAGCTTATGGGATTATGGTTTGTCTAACAGCAGTCCTCCCCACAGTGATACAGTACTAATACAGGTGTTAGTAAACTGGTTATTAGGCACTGGCTAATTTAGGCCCATTCATGCTGTGATTGTGCTCTCAGCCCTGCCATTTGTACTAGTGTTTGTGGCCCAGTAGGAGATCTATTAGTACTGTGGTGGGTCTGACACAAACTCCTTGCTGTTAGATATGAAGTTAATAAATCCGGTTGGTTTGGTGTTTAGCCATACACGACAGCACGTGACTGAAATGATGATTTTTCTTTTTGCCTTTGCCTGGGAAATTGCCATGGGGTGGGTAGAGGGGGAATTTAATTAAATGTTATTTACCATTTATATGAACTTTTCACATACTTTATCAAGAAAAGTGTAAAGCACAGTAACTCATTTAACCTCTGTTTTCTCTTGGTCACAAGTAGCCAACTCTGTTTTCCATCAAAGGGGATAGAGTCTAACAGGGTATATGGTGGGAATGAAATGTGCAGCTTCATTAGGCTAAAGAGGACTAGCTGGCAAAAAGGGAAAGGCACATACAATAATTTAGGCAGTAGCTTGTGCTTTGAATGTTCCAGTGGTTGAATCTAGCTCTCAGCTTGTCCTTTACTTAGAGGGGGGGAGGGTAAGAGAACTTAACATAGCGACTGACTTGCTGTGTGGCCTTGAACAAATCACTTGGGCTAATATTTCCTCACTCAGATGCCTAAAGTTTGATAAAGTATACTCAGATGAGAACAAACAAATGGACAATATTACATATAAGCATATGGGACCAGGTTTTCAGCTGCTTTCAGTCAGCCTAGGCGTCAATGGAGCTATGCCAATTTACATTATCTGAGGATCTGGTTCATGGTATGATTTATTATAATTATAGGATGTCTGAAATATTTAAGACAGGTGTCCTTTATGAGCAGTGTGGTATGTAAATATATCCATTTCCATGCATGAGTACTCTGTAGATGGCAAAACAGCATGCCAAGTGCAGAGTGCGTCAAATGATGAAAACATATATTTGTAAATAAACTGATTGATTGATTGATTGATTGATTGATGGGGAAAAATGCAATCAGTGATTTGTTGAATATTATTTGCTGATCAAATAATGAAAAGAAAATGTGTTAATAAATGATTTAATGAAAAATGTCAACATTTGTTAAATCAACTATTCCCAATGAATAATAATATTGACCGGCTCCAGCCAAGACAGGACATATGACCATTGTCTTTAACAGCTGCTTAGGGCTGCAGAGCACTTGAAGGGTGGTGCAATACAGACATCTTCCTTTCTTGAAGCGCTTACACAGAAGTAATCTTTCCTTCATACTTACTTATCACATAAAAACCCAAGCCCAGACTAAAGTTTTGAGGTGCTCTGTATGAAGTCAGACATATTTCAAATCCCTGTAAAGTCATTCATCTTCAAAGTTCCCTTTGAGGTAGGGGCTGTAGTAAAGGCTTGTTATCCCCATGTTACAAATGTTACCTGGGGTACAGAGATTAAAGTGAAAAATGTCCAGAGTTAGGTACCTGAAGTTAAACTCATGAAGCTCCTTAGATTTAAGTACATATGTGTATACAGTCCACCTGTTTTGTTTTGACTGGACCTCATCTAAATTCATATTTTAGAAAGAGATCCCAAATCTGAACTCTTCTTTGCCCTTGAACTTTGAGGCCTTTTTAATTCAAACTCAGATCCATAGTTTGTAGTTGGGTTCCCTGTGTTTAAAGTGGCTCAAACAAACACCTCAGATCCTAACACTCCTGAATTTTGAGGTGCTCAAATTCCTAATCTGAATGTTGTGGCCATAAACCACATGTTGCCACAATTTGGTCTCTGTTCTGTTGGTGCCACCCCATTTTTATTTATAATGGTGTAGGCACTGAGGCACTTGGTGCTGTACAAACTACAAAGACAGCCTCTGCCTCAATGACTTTACAGACACCGATAAGACTAGACACACTGGGGGAGACAGTAAAGGTATGAACATTGAATATTACATATTTCTGTTTGGTTATTGCTTTGTTTTCTTACTCTTTCTTCTGTTCTGCTTCAGAATAATGTTGGGATGGAGAAGGCATTTCACTAGTCTGGGCTGGTAATATCTCTGAGCCTTGCAGAAAAAAGTAAGTATTATGAGGGGGAAAGAAGACACCATTATCTAGTAATCCTTGTATATTTTTAAGAAATATGAGGCATTGATTCATTGAGATGATGGGAAAAGTGTATCTATTTTCTATATTGCAGATATAATCACAAAGGACTTACTGTGTAATGTGTGAAGAACCTTATCATGTGACAGTAATAAGGATCACTTTCTTTTAGCACTGAACAAGGAACTTTATTTAGAATTTTAAAAAATGTATTCATAGATTCATAGACTTTAAGGTCAGAAGGAACCATTAAGATCATCTAGTCTGACCTCCTGCACAATGCAGGCCACTGAACCTCACCCACCCACTCTTGTAATAGATCCCTAACCTATGACTGAGTTACTGAAGTCCTCAAATCATGATTTAAAGATGTCAAGGTACAGAGAATCCAGCAGCAATTGACCTGTGCCCCATGCTGCAGAGGAAGGCGAAAAACCCACAGGGCCTCTGCCAATCTGCCCTGGGGGGAAATTCCTTCCTGACCCCAAATGTGGTGACCAGCTAAATCCTGAGCATGTGGGAAAGACTCATCAGCCAGACACCCAGGAAAGAATTCTTTATAGTAACTCAGAAACTATCCCATCTAACATCCCATCACAGGCCATTGGGCATATTTACCGCTAATAGTCAAAAGATCAGTTAATTGCCAAATTAGGCTGTTCCATCATAACATCCCCTTCCATAAACCTAGCAAGTGCAGTCTTGAAGCCAGCTAGGTTTTTTGCCCCCCACTGCTCCCCTTTATCCCTAAAGCTTCCCTGCTTCCCTGTTGAGCTTCTTTCTAGAACCTCATTCAGTCTCCCTCATGACTGGATTCCTGCTATAATTTTAAAGAAACAATACACACACATGCATTGACTGAAGTGCTCAGGACCTCAGGATTGGGCCTCATACAGTAAAATTTTCATTCAGTGGACTCATTTTCCCCAGAATATGGAAAAAATGTATGTCTGTGTATCATTAACACTCCTTTTATCCACAAATTCAGTTTTGTTTCTATTCACTTCCGGTCATTCACTCAGTATAGCACATTGATAAAAGATAAAACTCTATTAATTATTTTTGCTGAGTTGGTGGATTATGCCATTCAAAGAAATAGCAATAGCCTTGAATGTTTCTTACTGCATTTCCTGTGAGAGCTGAGACAGTGAAGGGTATGTGTGCCTCTGAAATGGCAGAGTTAAGTGAATGCAAACATGCTGTAATGGAAAAATCCGGTAAGGCTTTGGCAGAACAGCTTAGAAATGGGAAAAGCATCTGCTGTGTACATATATTAAACAAACAAACAACAAAAAGGCCCAGATTTGACACCACCATGAAAATGTGATGGCTCCATCAGTGGAGAAAAAACAACTGTTTGAGATTTTTAGAGTGTAGTGGTCTGGGAATAATTTATGTGAAGATATTTGTTTGAGGCACTTTGAGGAAAAATTATACAGTATCCAAGAAAAGTGGACTTCATAATCTGGCTAAGTAAATACACTAAATATGAACTTCCAATAATGAAAGTGTCTGTGTGTGTAAACATATTCACACACATGTATACAGAGTAGTTGGAACCATAAGGATATCCATATATTGAGGGATAAAACTATGATAACAATGAGAGCAAAATGGACAGCTGAACTATATTCATTTCCTTCAGGCAGTCCTAATGAGAGCAAAATGGACAGCTGAACTGTATTCATTTCCATGGGACAGTCCTATTGATTAATGTGCCACCATACCCAAAGAGAAAACTTAGAGCATATGAACCTGACTGAGTCACTGTTCTCTTTCCTGGGGACACTCACCGTGCTGGGGCACATTCATTTGTGGGTACAGTCCTAGTAATGTACCTCAAATAGGGCCATGCTGCCAGGGAACAAAGATGGGATGGTCCTGGTTTCTGTGGATCCCGTGAGTTTGAAAACCAAACTTGTAGATTATTCTGCAGAGGATGGGGATCCTTAAATATTATACTTGAAGTAGGACAATTAATTTTATTAGTTCTGTTGACTTCAGTAGGAGTTTTGCCTGAAGAGAGACTGGTTTAGGATTTGGTTCACAGTAATAAGATTATTGATACCAGGAAACAAATTAAAGATAATTTGTGGTCCGCAGTATCTTTGTGAAGTGTACTCAATTTATTTATTATTGTATGATTTAGCAGGTAATTGAACGTGATTAATAAAAAGTTAGTAAATTTCAGGGGTCTATTATTATTATTGTGTTTTTATCATGTTTATTATGGGAGTGCCTAGGGACCAATTGACAATGGGGCCCATGGTGATAGGTACTGTACAAACACAAGGTATAGAGTTACAGTCCCTGGCCCAAAGAGCAAATAGACCTGACAGACACAGAGTAGGAGAAAGAGTATAACACACCAGGAGAGTGCACAGTGTGATAGCATCAAATGTCATGTTAGTTCCTCAAGGTTTTATGGGTTGGTTTTTTTCTTTTATTTTTTGCTAACCCTAATGTCACTTATATATGTTTATACTATAATTATATTAATGACAACCTGAACAATTCAGTTCGCAAATATCGATCAAAGATTGCTCAACAGTCATTTCACTTCTAAATAAAGGTTGTTTGGAAATACATTAAGAAGTATTATAGTATTTGTAATTTAGTTGAGGTGAGGGATACGACATTTATTAATGGTAGGCAGTCAGCAATAATATAACTTAAACAATAGCTGTGTTGTCAGTGAGTCAAATTCTTTTGCCCTTACTTACATATGTGAAAGCTCATTGATTTTTATGGGATTGCATAAATGTTTCTGAGGGCAGAATTTGACGTTGTATGTCTGTGTATTAGAAACGGGTAACATGGTAGGATTTAGTTATGGAAAACATTTCATGAAGATTTTATTTTCTTCTGTTTTATTTTATTTCCCTCATACACATTTTAACTGTCTGAATTTCAGATATATCTGTACTATGGGCTTAGTTGTCTTGTTACTTTGGTGTAAATCAAGAGTAACTCCACCAAAGTCAACGAGTTTATACCAGTGTGAGAGAGAGAAGAATCAGGCCCAAAAGGTGAAATACTGGCCCCACTGAGCTCAATGGCAAGGCCACCCTACATTTCAATGGAGCAACGATTTTACCCAGAGGATCTAATTGACACATGAGTATGGCCTGACATGGGCAACAGTATGTGTTTGTTGATTTTGGGCATGCCCATCCAAATCTGAAACTGACAAATTTCATTCTTATCCAAAATGTTGTTGAACTATAGTACATATATATATAGCAGCTCTATTATGTCTTTCAACAGGCCTCATTCTTCCAGTGAGCATAAGGTCTTGTCCACATGGTGGAGTTTATTCTACACAAACTCGAAAATGACTGTGTACACACAATGCAAATCCTTAAGGCTCACTAACATCCTATTTGCTGCAAATTCTGTAGTTTATGATCTAAGAGCACTCACTAAGTTGGATACAAATCAAGTTGTGTGAAATTCAGAAGTTTATTGAGACAGTTGTTACAGGAAAAAAGACGGCTGTGTTGGTTTGTGGTTACGTTTCACAGTTCACATGAGGCATATGTAGGCACAGGCATTGCATGTCCATACTGGAAGTAAGGCGTATATTCCTGACTGAGCTATACATGCCCTGTACCAGGGATCCATAGAGGAAAGTAGATTAGGGATAGCAGAACCATACAGCTCTTAAGACAATTGGCTGAGGCATATCAAATACCATTTCATCAGTATGGCAGTCAAGTTGACCAAGGTGGCATAATGGATTTTCACAAGCTTACATGTGTCATAGAAAAAGATTGGGAGCAGGTAAGGTTTCAGTCAATCATTGCAAAGCCCGATCTATTCTTCTCTACATGTTCTACAGGTCTGCAGGGGAAATAGAGCAGCATGTAAGACTGAGTGATTGCTTGATTTTAGTATGGACAGTGAGAGTAATGACTGCATGCCCATTGCACCCTGGGTAGTTCACGACTCCCTTTCATTCCTTCAGCACTTCTGGTGGGACCCTCCTGGTGAATAACATCACAGCGTATCTTGCTGGTCTGCCTTTTGCCTTTTTGAATAAGTCCCTTCTCTGCATCCTAGTCTCCTGCCTCAGGATAATGTCATCAAGAGCCTGGGCAGCCTATAGGGGATGCAGAGGGGATTACTATCCAGCCGCCCAAATCAGGAAATCCCCATGCCCATATAAGTACCTCCAAGGCACAACATGAACTTCAAACTCCAAGTGCAGTCCCGCCTCAGCAGCACCTCAAACCTGCCAACACACAGGATAAACTGCAAACCCAAACTGGGAACGTAAAGCCCAGCATCTCAATCTAGCCCCCATGCACACACCTCTTAGCATCTCTGAGTCCTCCCAAGCCTGGGATGAATCTAAGGGATGCAATTCAGAAATAGATGAGACAAAAATGCTTTCATTGCTTGAGTGGAAACAGTAGTAATGAACCACATCTACTTGCTGGGTTTTTTTTTTTTTTTTTTGCTTTACTCCCTCAGCCCTGGCACCTGCAGTGACAAGATCGTCAAGGACAGGCCGGGTCTTTGTCAATAGCTCAGTGGCTGGCCAGCGTGAAGGGGAAGAAACAGAGGTCCAAAGAAGAGATGTATGAAGCCCTCCTTACAGACTCAGGAAAAAAAGAGAAAACTACCAAGAACTGGAGGGTGGTTTTGATGTCCTGAGAGGGAGAAAGACAGTCAGCTATCCAAAGACAGCATAGAACTGGCCTGGGACAGCATTGCCATGATCAAAGACACTGTGGAGAAAGACAGAGACATGGAGAAGCTATTCCTGGAGCCAGTGAACAGGCAGAATGCTCTGCTGGATTGCATGCTGCTCTTAGGCCCTCAGGCACTGCTGGGCCCTTTGCAAGAACCCAGCCATGTTCTGCAGTCCCTGGGTAACAGAAGGTACTGGGAACACAAGCAGATGTTCACTTCTGTAGCCTTGCTCCCAGAGGCTATTCCCCTCTCTGCTCCTAGCACAGGGCTACAAGAAAAACAGCATATGCAAGCTCAGCGCATTCAAGCCACCCAACACATTTGGCAACTTTGCCCCAATGTTTGACACCTGAAGGCAGAAGGACTAGAAGAAGCAAAGGCAAGAAGATCTCCTGCCTGTGAACAGGCCCCCCTCCATTGTTGTGTGCTGCCCCCTTCACCGCTCTGTGTTTGAATTTCTGAATTTTCTTTAAAGCTATGTTTCAGGTTGTTATGTTACAAACTTGACTCTTGTGATTATCTGTTAAGTTTTACTTTTGGTGCTTGTTTACTGGCATAAATTGCGCAATAAAAACTCATAAGAAGTCACAAGGAATCTGTAATGCATGGTACACACAAGAACTACAAATTCTCATAGGTCACAGGTTTTCACAAGAGTTAAAAAGTACACACACATAAGCTAAAGGGTGCCACAATATGCCATTTTGAGCACCCATTAAAATAATCTCCAGTGCTCAAAATCCAATCTACTGCCTCTCCCTAGGATAACAGCTGGATGTACAGCTGCACATTTTCAGGCAATAGACTCAAAGTAAGAACAAAAAACCATCACTTAGAGTATTGGCCTGGCAGTTTACATTTTGTAGCAAATGCCTTGCTGTCTGTTCTTACCATAAACAAGTGTCTGCACATCAATCTCCCACCCATCATTAAGACTTTCTTCCTTACTCTCACAAATACTGTGCAAAAATGCAATATGCAGCTATAATCTTAGGCAAATATCTCTCTGCAACATGTAACCTAGCCATAAAACAGTGCCATCTCACTTTCAAACAACCAAATGCACAGTCCACTGTCATTCTGCAGCTACTGAGGCGATCGTTAAACAGTTCCTTCCTGCTGTCCAAATGACCTATGAATGGCTTCATTAGCCAGGGAAGCAGAAGGTAAACTGGGTCTGCCAGGATGACCAGAGCAAACTAGACATCATTAGTGTCCATAGTGATTCTGTGACCAAACTCTCCATTATTCATAGGTAAGCAGGCATGAGTTCCAGAAGATCCTAGAAATGTGAACCAGCCAGACCTTGTAGCACTATGAAGAAACAGCCCTTTCTGTTTGTAAACTCTGAGGCTTGGTGAACTGGCCCCAAAACTGTGGTGGCGCTGTCCCAACACGTGGTATCCCATGCCTGTTTAGAAACAGGTCACCATTGCCATCTGGAAGCTGGCCAGCGAAGACTGTTACTGGTCCATAGGCAACGAATTTGGCATAGGAAGTTCAGCACTTAGGGCCATAGTTATGCAAGTGTTAGAGAGTGGATCCTGAAATTTGCTAAGCATCTTCAACTCACTTCGATTTCACTCACAGGATTGGGACACCAGTCTGTATCCTGTCTTTATTATGTTGTATTCCGTGGTATTGCAATTGCTATGGCAAATGCGCATTCTTTGGCTCAAATGCCTAATTAAATATCATTGTTATACTAGCAGAGTTCATGGCAACTTTAGTTTAAATGGTCTCCACTTTTTGGCTTACCAGTGCTTGCATAGCTTTTATTAGTCTGCCTTTACATTTGGTTTTTGTAGATCCCTATTTGCCTCTCATGGAGGTGATACTTTTTCCCCATCAAAGTAGAAATTGCACAAATAGTTAAGTGTACTTGTTCTTAGGAACTCTATATTCTACACTTATTTCCCATATTGACTGAATGGAGGGTGGCGGGGGGAGAGGGGGGAAGAAAACCTCCATACGTAGATTTTTTATGAATCAGCCCCCTGACAGCTTTTCAGTGTACATTTCAGATGCCAGGATCTAGATACAGTTGCTGGTTTTATGATGGGGTTCACTTGTAAATCAGTTCATGGAAACAAAAATATTCATAGAGGAGATAAGCTTTCATTGCATTCATTGACTTTTAAAATACTACATCAGAGTGCTAAGAACTGGGTTTCATTCTTAGACTAACACAGCAGTTACTTGTGTATTGTTTGAAGTTGTATTACATTTTTCTCACTATTACAGCAGAAAGATGTCTGCCAGAAAGACGTCCCCTAATCGAGAAATGGGTTTGAGACAAAATTCTGGATCCAAACTCTGAATCCCACCTGAAATGTATCCTTGGCTGAACTCCTCTCAGTGCACACCCCAAAGAGCATTGGGGAAGGAGGGGGCTTCAGGACAAAGGTTGCTTTAGTATATAGCACTTTATGGCCTCCCATTTCCTATGCTGGGGTTGCCCAGGAGCTGGGGATCACTGAAGCACGCTTGCTACTCCTTCATCCCTTAGCCATGTCTCCAATGTGTCTTCTACACTCAAGGCACTGAGGGGGTTGTTAAACTGTTGCTTGCACTGACTCTACACCATAGGAGTATTTCTATATAAGGGAACTCTCTGTTCGCAGCATAGACAAATGTTAAATTGTTGGATGAAATTCTGGCCCCACTGAAGTGGCAAAACTTCAAAGGGGCAACTGACTTCAACGATTTCACCTGCTGTATTTTGTCAGAATCATAGAAGATTAGGATTGGAAGGGACCTCAGGAGGTCATCTAGTCCAACCCCCTGCTCAAAGCAGGACCAACCTCAACTAAATCATAAAAGCCAGGATTTTGTCTCACCACAGCTTAAAAACCTCTAAGATTCCACCACCTCCCTAGGTAACCCATTCCAGTGCTTCACCACCCTCCTGGTGAAAAAGGTTTTCCTAATATCCAACCTAGACCTCCCCCACTGCAACTTGAGACCATTGCTCCTTGTTCTTTCATCTACTACCACTGAGAACAGCCTAGTTCCATCCTCCCTGGAACCTCCTTTCAGGTAGTTAAAGGCTGCTATCAAATCCCCCCTCATTCTTCTCTTCTGCAGACTAAACAGGCCTAGTTCCCTCAGCTTCTCCTCATAAATCATGTTCTTCAGCCCCCTAATCATTTTTGTTGCCCTCTGCTGGACTCTTTCCAATTTGTCCACATCCCTCTGTAGTGGGGGCCCAAAACTGACACAGTACTCCAAATGAGGCCTCACCAGTGCCAAATAGAGGGGAATAATCACTTCCCTTGATCTTCTGGCAATGCTCCTATTAATGCAGCCCAATATGCTATTAGCCTTTTTGGCAATAAGGGCACACGAGATCCTTTTCTGCAGAACTGCTGTCTAGCCAGTCAGTCCCCAGTCTGTAGCAGTGCATGGGATTCTTCCTTCCTAAGTGCAGGACTCTGCAGTTGTCCTTGTTGAACTTCATCAAATTTCTTTTGGCCCAATCCTCCAATTTGTCTAGGTCACTCTGTATCCTATCCCTGCCTCCAGCGTATCTACCACTCTCCGCAGCTTAGTGTCATCTGCAAACTTGCTGAGGGTGCAATCTACCCCATCCTGCAGATCATTAATGAAGATGTTGAACAAAATCGTCTCCAGCACTGACCCCTGGGGCACTCCGCTTGTGACTGGCTGCCAACTATACATCGAGCCATTGATCACTACCTGTTGAGCCCAATGATCTAGCCAGCTTTGTATCCATCTTATAGTCCATTCAGCCGACCCATACTTCTTTAACTTGCTGATAAGAACACTGTGGGACACCAGAACAAAAGCTTTGCTAAAGTCAAGGTATATCAGGTCCACCGCTTTCCCCACATCCACAGAGTCAGTCATCTCATCATAGAAGGTGTGAAGCAGGTTTAATGAGGCCAAGTATGACCCTATCGCTCTAGAAGGGGCAAGACCAAAACACGAGAGCTGAATTATTTCCTGTTTGGTTGGTTGAAATCTATACTCGAGCTTTTCAAAAGCTTGAATGATTGCATTTTTTTGTTCATGTTGACCCATTAAAAATTAATCTAATTTTTAAAGCCAGTCAGGAAGCCAATGTTTTTCCTGTGAGAAGTGTTTAACAAAAATATTTTTAAAAAATCCCAAAAAACAAGAGTCCTGTAGCACCTTAAAGACTAACAAATTTCCACGGGCATAAGCTTTCATGGGCTGCATCCGATGAAGTGGGTTGCAGCCCATGAAAGCTTATGCCTGCACAAATTTGTTAGTCTTTAAGGTGCTACAGACTAACATGGCTACCCCTCTAAAAATATTTTTGGAATTTTTCAGTCAAAATATTCCAGCTTTCCTAGAAGTTTTTTTTTTTTTTTAACATTTCAAAACAAACCAAAAAAATTTAATTTAATTTAAATGTAAGCTTTTCTTTGTTTTGCTTTTTCAGTTTCAAAAAACTGAAACAAAACAACAAGTTGAAACTAAGTTAACATTTTGTTTTGAAACCAAAATGAAATAACATGTTCAGTCAACACTAAACAAAATAAATTTTTTTTAGAAATTTCTTCCTTTGTTTAGAAGTTTCTTTCAGGAAAACAAATTCTTTTTCAGCACTGATATTTCCTCATTAAAAATTCTAGTTTGGATGAAACCATATTTTTCGCCAGGCAACTTTCCACATAAAAAATGTTGGCTGTCTATATTAGAAACCCCAGTTTTAGCTGCTAACTTGGATCCAAGTCTAGATCTGGGGTTTTGTTTCCCTCCCAATTTAGATGAGAATAAATGGCTTTGTAAAAAGCTGTAATGATTAGAAATGGGAGTGTGTCTGCAAAATGAATCTAAGGCTGGCTCTGCACCTTATTTGTTGTTCTGAGGCTAACACTTTCTAATGATGGATACTGGAAGGAAAGATATAAAACTCTGTCATACACGGTAACTTCACTATTATATTTCTTGGGGGTGGAGGGATATCTGCCTGCCCTTCCACCCTTTCAACTGGTGATCGTTTATATCCAGAAGTCTGGGGTCTGTTAACCCTTTAATTTTGTGTCTGACCCACGATAGAGTAACTGCATGTGCTATATTTTTCATACAGATCTCTAATCCTCTTGAAGGTTACTAGTCTTTTTGCCTCACTCATATTCTGTGGCAGTAATTCGCAGAGGTTGTATTATATATAGCAAAACAATGCAATTCTTTTTATCTGCATTACATTGTCAGTCTTTTAATTATTACCTGTGTCCTTTTGTTTTTGTATTGTGGAAAAGTACGTAGAACCCTTCAGCTGGCATCTCTGTACCCTTCAGTAATTTCAACACTGCTATCATAACTCTGACTCTCCTCTTTTCCAAGCTAAATAGTCCTGAAGGCTTTGGATAACTCAACTCTAGGGCGATGTCTACACCATGAGCTAGGCGTGCAAGTCCCCTGCTCGTGTACACATACTCTCGGTAGGTCAACGAGAGCAAACGTGATTATAAATAGTAGCAGAGCTGTAGTAGCACAGGCAGTGGCAGTGGAGACAGGGATGAACTGTGCAGAGTACAAACCCACTTAAAATGGTGGGTACATATTTGGCATGGCTCAGCTGCACCTTACCGCCACTGCCTGTGCAACTATAGCCACACTACTATTTGTACTTGTGCTAGCTCTCATCGACCTATGGAGAGTATGTGTGCTCGAGCAGGGGAATCACACCTCTAGTGTGTAGTGTAGACACAGCCTTTAGGGCACAAGCTTCCTAGCTGGGGTAGACAGACTCATGCTAGCAGAATTCCAGCCATCACGTTAAAAATAGCAGTGAGGACATTGCGGCTTGGACTGGAGCTCAGGCTCTCAAGCCCACCTGACCCCCCAGTCTTGAGAACCTGAGCTTCAGCCTGAGCTGCAATGTCCATATTGCTATTTTTAGCACTGCTTAGCTTGTGCTTTTGCTCTGCTCGCACAAGTCTGTCTACCTGGGATGGGAGGCTTGCTCCCAGCTGCAATGTAGATATACCCTAAGGGTTTGAGTTTCAAAGGCAGTCAGGCACCCAATTCCTATTGAAAATCAATGGTAGCTTAGGCGATCTTTTGAAAAACCTCCCCGTAAATGACTTATGGCTTTTTCATAAAGACTGACTTGTTCCCTATAGCTTAACTGGGACGACAAAAATGGGAAAAGATACTAAGCGCATATTAAAAGATGTATGTTTCTTTGAATCACTGTTTAAGGAATTAATTGAAACATAAGAAATAAATGAGATGGTGCTGTGCAGAAGTTACCTTTAGAAAATCCTGAGGTTAAATAGACTTATTGTAGGTCTTCTACAAGGAGAATTTTAAGAGGATCCCTCCCACATGGCAGTGTAAAGGGCTAAAGGTTAACAACTGACCAATTCCTAGGACAAGGTGTTATTCAAAATTAGGTACTTAAAACATTTGCTAAAGGACTTAGCCATTAGAGTTATTTGGAGTCAGTGCATTTCCCAACAGGGAAAGTATTTAGGGGACAAAAAGAATTTGGAGACAAAGAATTCCAGAAAGCTTGTCACAGACTCTTGTTACTGTATAAACTGAAAGCCACCAATTAGAAGTTGAGTCTCCTTAACAAAACCTGAAAATATCCAAATGTGTTCTGGGGAAGGCATTATTGGCAAAAAGAGATGAGAACATTCTCAATAAATAGAGCTTAAATAAGGGAAACCTAAGTTATCTGGAATTTACACATTGGTTTTCTTTTCCCATGGCATTTGCCTTTGATGCTGTCACCTTTAAGAATTATGACATCTATTTAGCCATCAATCACCTAGTCTATCTATTTATCTGACGAGTACTTATTTTTGGGCTGGCAGGAGGTGGTGATGTTATAATCAGTTATGAATTAATGGAAAAGGCTGAGGGGGTTCTGGCCTTCTGCTATTTAATATAGTGTCCCATCAAAACTTGGAGATTATATTGTGACGCTTTGAAACATTAAAGATCCCAAAGGCCCTTGGCCCTACTGTCCCATAATGGAGCATTTTTATAGACCTGTTTGTTCAGAAAATATTCATGTTGTTTAGTCTGAGGAGACAATTGTTTTACGTGCTTTCTGATCAAGCTTAGGAGGATTCTCTTCTAAATCTTTTTGCTTTTGTGAATCTTCTGTGTAGTGGAGCAGTTGCCTAATTCAGATGGGATGGACATCTTGTTCTTTGTCCATTCCACTTTTTGGACATTCTTTAAATGGATTTAAACAAGTGATTTTCTTGGATTTAAACAAGTGAAAGTCATGGGGTTTCTGAGGGCATATAAAGAAAGCCCTCCAAAGCAAAGTATCTTTTAGTCTGTGACCAAATGTCAAAATATATACATGGGTAAGCATATGGGATCTTCTTGGGTTCCTGTAAAATGGGTATAAGAATACATTCTAACATGCACATACTAATATTGCTAATGTGAGGAAAAAATGCTGTCTCCACCTCTCCAGCTACTAATATCACTGCACTGAAGAAACCTGGGTTCTGTCCCTCGTTTTACCTTGAACTCATTTCTTGCTTGACTTTGGACAAGTCACGTAACCTTTCTGTGCCTTAATTTCCCCATCTGTAAAATGTGAATAATAGTTCTTAGTACCAGGTTGTTGTCAGGCTTATGTCACTGATGTTTGTAAAGTGGAATGTATTTCTCAGATTGAAATGGAAAGTATTAATATATGTTTAAGTATATTTGCAAATGAAAACAAAATACGTCAGTTAGTAATGAAATGTACCAAATTGCCAGGCACTGGTTCTGGAGATAAAGAAGCCCATTAGTATTGAATTAATGTGACTTGCTTTAACATAACTTTTTGTACTTAGGAAAGTTTTGGATTACCAACCCAGCAGTTGCTGGTATCTCTAAAAATAGATTAGAGGAGCTTTTAAAATGCAAACATGCTTTAAAGACAAATTAAATGCAGATAAAGAAAGCTGACCTTTTGAAATAATGTAATCCTTTTTTGTCTCTGCCTTCTGAGAATAAAATCCTAAATAGCACATTGCAGTGAGATGCTTCTTATCTGCTCATCTCTTACCATTGCAAGTACAAGGTGACAAACAGATAGAATACCTCATTCAGATGTGGTTACTTTAGGGTTGAGATTTTCCCACTGGGAAGGAGTGAATATCCTGTCCCTGACCCAGTTTGAGTTTTATGATATGACTTGAGTTTTACACATTTGTTACTCTAAGGACGATGAGAGAGAATAAAAATCTCATAATTGTTTGAAGACGTTTATCTGTGAGAGTAACAGTAATACTTAGCACTTATTCGGCAGTCAGAGAGCTTCATGGGAAACTGAGACAGAGAACTGAGACTTGCCCAAGGGCACTCACTACATCAGTGATAGAGCTAAGAACAGGATTTAGGTCTCCTGACTTCTAATCCTGTGCCCTATTTCCTGGTCTACACAAATACTAGCACTGTTTAGCAAGAACAGTCTGCCTGGTGTTGAACAGACACAGAAAACCCATGTAGTTTTGAATTAACAAAATACATGTAAGACACAGCAGGATAAATTAAAGCTAAGAGATGCTACATCTAACATTACTAGTATGAATGGGCTCAGCCAGAAAAATAGGATCCAGACCTGGGTTTTCTAACATCCCAAATTTGGATGAGGGCAGGGGTTTAGTAGGATGAGAGGTTTTGATTCATCCAATTATAAAGATTCGGTGTAAACGGGGTTTGGTTTAGGACCATGTTTCATTAACAAAATGTATTTAAGCCCAACAGAATGGCTACATGATATACACCAACCCTCCTGGATATCATGAATGTTCCTCTTGTGCTGAGCTGGTTAGTTTTCCAACTAAAGCCTCATCGGTCAGTTTGCACAGGTAATTAAAGCATTGTGCTTGACTAATTACATTAGAAATAGGTCTTATGAAACATAGAGTGAGGACCCACTTTTGTTGGTAGCTGTGGCGTATCTCCTTGAATCTGCCTTAGCAAATATACTAACACACCACTCTATTCTGGGCAAATTCTATCTCTTAAGTGAATGTGTCAGATTTGGGCTTAGATCCTCTGGTGTGGCAGAGATCCACTCAACACACCAGGACAGGGAAGAGTGGCCTGTCAGGGAACCAGTTATGGCTTTCTGAACCTCTGGGTGGTTCTTCACCAGCCTCAGTCCCAGACCTAGCCCTATTAGAATAGAAAGCAGCCCAAAGGGGATCATCCATGTCCTCTCATCACCAATCTTCACCCTCAACACTGGGACTGCAGAGAAGTGGGCTGTGGTAGTACACTGGCTCTAAATGTATTGACTACACTGTCATTGCTTATTATAGTCACACTGTCACTGTATTGGTGGAGCTGAACTGGTGGTAACAAAGGTAGGAAACTTTAGGAGGGAAAAATGCCTAATGCTGCCAAGACCCAAGACACAAGGAACGTAATTAAAATGTTATTCTAGTAATCCACATCACAAGTGATAATTGTATGTTGCAGGATTTTCTTATCTAGTGTAATGAGCACCCCATCCCTCAGTGGTTGGATTGCAGGTGGGTGCAGTCTGAGAGAGAGGCTGGGGGAAATAACTTATAATGCTTCTCATGCAGGCAATTCTTAGAAGAAGAAGGCTGAATTTACTTTTCAGGATTGTAAATCAAATCTGGTTTGAAGTTAAACAGTGGAATTACATTAGGTTACACCCTTTGGAGATCTGGCCTATTTTATTTTATTCTGACAAGGGAAGGTAACATTTAGAACATTTTTTTCTCATTGTCCCTGCACATAGAGTTTACTCTTATTACAGAGGTACTAAACAGACTTGGGGAACATACTCCACCTTCAACTCTCCTGCTCCCAGCTGGAGCTATTCAAATTAGGCATTCTTTACTGCCTTCTAAGAAGATTACCAAGCCAGATGACCCGAGCAGCAGTGGTACCAATTAGCCATTATTTCAAATTAATTCAAAATTAATAAACAATATGATGATAACAAATAAAAAGATTGATTCTTCTGATGCAAGAATCATTTTAATTAATGTAATCCTTGTTGAAAGATCAGCTGTGCACAGTCCTACTCACCAGCAGGGCCCATTTGTCCCTGTCTGTCCCCATCACCTAAAGCCAGTGAATATGATCAGTAGCCAGCACTTAGGGAACAATAAGAAACAGATTGTACTGTCAGGCTTCATTAAAGATCATCATTAGTATTCCAATTTGGAAACAGTCAATCTATCCAAACCTTTTACCAATTCTTTTCGGGTGCTTTTGTGAAGTTTGGTTCAGCTGCTACATGTAAAAAATTCTGTCTGGGCTTCTTTAAAGAGAAGGCTGGATTTCGTTGATGCCTGTCAGTCTGCAGCTTAAGGACAAAGCTCCAGGGAAATAAATGTTATGCAACTACGTTCGAAACTATATCATGTGCAGCTGCTTATGATTTGAGCATTTATGGGCAATGAAACTTTCTTAAATGCACTCTTAACATTGATGAATGGAAATGAAATTGATATGGCACCTTCTTTTATCCTGCTACTGAGATGTTTGGTCACAGGAGATGGTTTTTCAGGGATAGTTTTCTGGCTGTTTTCTTCTCCTTGATCTGGCTGTAGAGGGCATTTTGAGCATGTTGATGAGGTAGATGGAATTTTTAGATTTGTTTGCAGTTCACCTTATCTTTTATACTAAGGTCAGAGGGGTTAGTCTGTTAGCTCTTGGTTCTTACCACTGGAAATAGTTATGGACAAATGGATTATAGGATTTCAGTGTCTGTTCCTATATGACCATCCCTACACATCTCAGATGTTTCCTCTGGCTGCATACAATATATGTATCTTGGATCTTAGTTTGTAAAACTCTTTGTCAGTCATTAACCTCACTATTTTGATGTTCTTGAAAGGTATTATTTGCTAATCGTAACTGGGACCCTGAAACAACCAGCTTTACACAGGATGGGGGAAAATAAACCTTTTTACAAATGGAGAAAAAATGGTCTGCCTGATGTGATGCAAAAGGTGAAAAATTGAAATGGTAGGGTAAAAGTGGGTCTGTGTCTCTTTTCAGATACACTGGTGCTAATCCAGAGTAACTCTGCTGAAATCACTGATGGTACATCTCTATAAACTGATGTGTGTGGGAGCAGAATCAGGCCGATATAAAAATAACCCCCAAACCCTCACTCATTAACTCTTAAAAATCTACTACTGTTTAAGATTACTGTGATATAGTAATAAGAAACCATAACTATATTTGTTTTTGAGTTAAATGTATACCTGCTGTAAAAGACATAATCATCTCCTCTGATTTAGTGCTACTGTATTTTCTAAAAATGTAAATACCTTAAGATCAGGAATATTTACAATAAATAATAAATAAATGACCATTCGCTGTATTAACATGAAGTTTTGGAATCTGTTGATTCACTTTAAAAACAGATGGGCTTTTCTGTACAGATTCCTGTAAGAAGAATGTCTCAGGGTAGCAGCAAAGTTAATTGCTGAATACTCATCTGAAGCTTTGTATTGATTTTTAAGTTAGTGACATGTTATGTAAATTAGTTACATAAAGTGCACTGGTAAGTAATAGACATGCTCTGTCCTCCAAGCATTTCTCATCACTGAGGTACGTGACAAAACCCAGGCCTTTAGCAATGCTGGGATGGGGTGGGAAGTACGTAAACAGCATATCCCCTTGGCTCTGCACTATCTACTATAGATTTAGATTAAAGTCAACGCTGGGCTAAACAGACTTTTGTTCACATGAAATAATTTACTTTCTCTCATTGCATTGGAGACAAATAGACAGGCTTTAAAAAAAAATATTGGGCTAAGCTGCACAGCGTTTTCATGGGCAAAACTCCCATTTACTTCAATGAAAGTTTTGCTTGAGTAAAGATTGCCAGATTGGGCCCAATATTATTAATAATTTATTTTACAGGATACTTTTAAAGATGGTACCTTATTTAAAAAGATACTGTAAAATGAGTTATAAATGGAAAGAAACCAACAAAAAGACAGAGAAACAAGGAACAATTAACAAACACATTTTATAAAATATGTTGTTCAACTATTAGCTTGGATAATGGGAATGCAACAGAGAATGTTTGCTTACCAAGGTATCAAGGAGAAATGAGTTAAACCCCAACATTGTTTTTTCATTATTTGGCCAAATATTTTCCACCTGATTTAAAACCCACAAAATACTACTCCTAACTATGGGCAGTTTTCGGAGTATTTTTTAGGGATAGGTACAAGTTAACTATATAGTGTCCAGTCCAGTAACCATTGACGTCAATGGTAATCCTTTCAATGACTTCAGTGGGCATTGGGGCTAGGTACATAGAGATCAGTTTATCAGCAAAGGAATACATGTGTAAGACATGTGAATAGGTACATAGGCATAAGATTATTATGTTTGGTGCAGAAATATTCTACATGTGAACATACACATTTAGTAAAGCACTGTTATACACAGCTATTTGATGTAATACTGTTGTTATAAGTCCATGGTAGTTAAAAGGGAAGAGGCTAAGTGTATATATATATATTATATATATATATATATGTATTATATGAGGATACATACATGATTAATTGAAGCCTAATCTAAAGCCCACTGAAGTCAATTGAAAGATTGAATGACATCAGTGGGCTTTGGGTCAGGCCATAGATGCACAATTTCTGTTTTATAACAGATTTTAGTCATGTGAGTTTAAAAAGCACACACACACACACGCAACTCAATTTAGGCTGAAAACTTGTAAGCATCTCTAAAATGAGGCTTAGAAAGTGCAATGAAAACTGACTAGCCTTTCACTGCATCCCTAATGCTGAGCAGACAATCAAGAACTCCTTTACCAATGCTGGGAACAAATTACTCTAAACTGTAGTTGTTCCTGGAAGGGCTGAGCTGGACACCATTCTGTCTAGTTTACAGGTTGCACTTGGGTGTATGTGTTTTTAAATATTAGTGAATAGGACACGATTTCTTTGTTTAAGGAAAAAAAAAAGCATGGGCAGATTTTACTCTCCATTAAAGTAAGAAACTAAAACCATTAGCTAGAGTTAGTGCAATGAAACATTGCTGAAAACTTTTCCAGTGCACTTTGATCGTAAAACTCCCCTACTAATCCAGACTCAAATCTCTCCTAAGCAGGCACTGCCAGTCATGAATCACACAGTTCTTTTTAATATGGGGACAAATATTGAGGAGGGGCTTGTAGGAAAACAACCAAATTCTTTTTGCTTTAGCCCTAAGCCAGGGTTCTAACTCCCTTCTCTAGAGATGAAAGGCTAGTGCATTAACCTACTGCATGATTGAAAACAGTGTTCAGCTTATTTGATGCATGTGTGGCTAATACAGATCAATAAAGTCCAGGAGAAGTTTAAACAGCTTTAGCTTGCAGTGCTATTACTCCGTGCCTTTGAAAAGATCATCTTCAGACAAACCAGGTCTGCTTTTGAACACTGAACAAAGAGGAACATAATGTGGTGCTAGCTGTCTGTCTCACATTTACAAATGTGGGGCCAAATCCTGAAAGGCGCTGGGCACTCGCAACTAGCACTGAAATCAATGGGCACTGGAGTATCACTAAGAAATTACAGTCCCATGGTGATAGAGCTATTCCAGCTCTTTGCTCTTAGGATTCACCCTTCCTGTCCACGCTTCTCACCCTGCAACACACATTACAAAGGTTCATTGTGTGTAGGCTGGGGAGGATGAAGTAGAAAAACGTAGTAATTAAGGATGAGTTTTCAAATTGTAATATTGAGACAGATGATAGAAATCATCCTTTAGTGTTAGGATTGTATTTCTTAGACTTTGACTGATCGTTTTCTGTGTTTAACACAATGCACAAACTTCTGCTTGATATGGAGAGCTGTGCCCAGTTTAGGACGGCACTGCCCTCTTGTGTTCTCAACGTGAAATTAGAGTGCTAATAAAAAAATAAAAAATCCTTGCTCTAAATCCCAGATGAGAATCCACATTTGTAATTTAGAGTTAGATTTTTTTTAGGTACTTAACTTTTAATTACGTGATGAATATTTCATCAGTAACAGAATGATTCTTGTGCTAAACCAGTGATATGGGGCTTAATCAAATTTGTTTAGTCTGTTCAGGGCAAATTCTGATCTAGTTATGCCCAGGCAATACAGTGGTAAGTGAGGGCAGAATTTGTCAATTCTGGACTATGTGCTATTATCAGGTTACTTTAAAGAACTCTAAATTTGCCATTTGTCAAAAATAACTAATTCTTTTTTTCTAATTAAGAATCATTTGTGTAAAAAATTGTGAAACTTAGTGAGATTTGATTTTTATTTGGTTCATACTAACCTCAACTGTGATAAAGGTAAAGTTAGAGGCTTTAAAACATTTTCAAAAGTGATCAAAATCCCAACTAATTAGAAAATACTGATGTAAAATTACAAAAGAGTCCATTTGAAAGCAAATTAGTTGAAACTAAAAATATTTTATGCTTATATTCAAACATCTCAGGTATTTTGCAAGTATTAATGAATCCGAATAGGTTAGGAATTATTATATCTGTTTTAGAGATGGGGAAACCAAGACACAGAAAAGTCTGCTTTGATCAGTGTCACAGGGCAAGCAGTGATACAGGGTTTCCTGTTTTCCAGTTTCCTCTTCTGGCTACTAGACTTCCTACCCAGCAGCTGCTTATGACAATCTGCCACCCTAGGCAAAACTTCAGTGTGCCACGCCCCTCCTATCTCTTAAAAAGAGCTTCTCAAATGGGGGGGTATTCTCTAAGGAGGAGGGGAGGGGAGAGGAGATTTTCAAGGAGGATGCAGCAAGCTTTCTGATGGGTTGTGGTTATGGTAGAAATGGGAAGGGAGAGTAAACACCAGGTTGCAGTGCTGCTCATTTGATTTTGGCCCAGCCAGCCTGATGATAGAGGGCAGGGCCAAATTTGAGTGAGTGGCATTGCAACATGGTGTGCAGGGTTTCAGCAATGCTAAGGTTTGGCCCAGCCACCCCTGGTTGCTGCCTGATTTGCCTATAGCTACAGCAGCCCTTGCTCCTGTTATGTCCTGGAACCCAAGCCTGGGAGTCTCCAGCCAGCTGCCACATGATGGCCTCCACCAATTGCTGCTGAAACCAGGTAGTCTGAGAAGCTACTAGGGCTATAGCTCCATCAAAGGCATCACACATGGGAGCTCTGATTGGAGGAGTGCCTGGCTCCACCGATTGGTCCAACTAAGCTATTTAAACCAGAAGGAGGCACAGGAAATTTTTCTGAGCAATAAGGTGGTTTCCTGTTGTGGCTGCATTGGACCCTGCTTGTGCTTGCCTCCTGCACCTATCCCTGTTCCTGGTTCCTGCTCTGCTCCTGCCTTACCCTTGCCTTTGCTCCTGTTCCAACTGGGCTCCTGCTCCACACTTCATCCTTACTTCCCGTCCTGCCCTTACACCTTGCCTCCGATCTTCAGTGACCAGTCCTGGCTCCGACCCTGGCCTCTGACTTCTGATCCTGACTCCAGCTTGTCCCTTGGCTCTGGCATTTGGCATATGACCTTGGCTCTGACCCTCAGCTTTGATTCCTGGTTCTGACTCTGGCTTGACCCCTGGCTCTGGTAACTGGCAGTTGGCTTTGATGCTAACACTTGGCTCTGTTCCCCAACTTGCTTCACCCACTAGACCTGACTCCTGCTCTGACTATTAGGCCAGACTGCCTACATCTCAGTCCCTAACAGCCCCTTCCTGTCTTAGAGATTGTTATTAGTATTTGCTATAATCATTTAATTTGGAATTTGAAATGTCAACAGGGTGAATGGTATTGACAAACAAAATAATTGACCCAGGCTCTAAGGTACTTCAGCTTAATTCAGACACAGACAAAACAGGCAGACACAAATAATACCTGCTACACCATTATGAATAGGAGGTGATATAAGAATCTAGGACCTTGTTTACACTGTGGATTTGCTCCATCAATGGCCAACAACTGATGTAGCTGAATGATTTCAATCCTCTATGGAAGACAAAACTACTATAAATGATGATTTGCACTAGTGCAATTCACCCCGGTTTCAAGTAGGAATAAATTGCACCATTGCTTGGTTTATCCTGGGTTTGACTGTGTACACTGCTCCTTTGCACCAGTCCACCCACACAATTCTGTTCTAGTCTATACAGGGTCTTACACCACATAGAGAAGGCCAGGTCAAAAAAGTGTGCCTGGCTCTTGGAATGGAAGGTGGTTAGGTTAGTTACTGGGGGGGAAGGGGGGGAAGGGAATTCATTCCACAGTCTTGGGCGGGTCCTGGAGAAAGCTCCTCCCACTGCACAAAGAAGCCTTACCCATATCATCCTTGCTTTAAGGACCATAAAAGGATTTTTTGCGGGTTCTGTTTCTCAAGACCATACTTTTTAAGAATCTGCCTGATGATACTCCATCACTGTAGAGCATTTTGAAATATCAACATGTCATCCCACCTTCCTCATAATCAGTAAGAGTTTGCATGATTTGGAGCATATAGGGCAGAAGATTCTAACACATGAAATGTATATATTTACCATTTGCAATTTAAATAATTAATAATCCATATTTGAATAATAGGGGGTATCTGAGAAGGGTGTTTGGAAGCATTTCTTTTTAATGTGAAAAATATCCAATAAGTTATATTACATTATAATAATAATATTAGCCAAATACTGCAGTGGATAGTGGAAGTATGTCTGGATACAAAGCAACTTCCCCACATCCATGCCTGAGGATGTGCTCATTTTACATTTTCTATAAATGCTTCAGCTGTTGGTGGTAAGGAGCTGAGCTTTGGTGTTGACGTAATTTTGCCACTTGTCGCTTCCCATGATTTCTGCCTTGCTTCAATATAGTGACACAGTGTGATTGACTGTAGCATGCAGGAATGAATTTGGTTGCAAGTTCAATGACATTGGGCACTGATTGCATTGATGTCACTCAGCAGGGAGAGGGAGTATCCAACTCACAGAATCTTTGACACTATGCCTTTGCTGAGGTCAAAATAGGAAGCTACTGTGCGTGGGCAGCCAGCAATCCTGATACAATGTTCTGGTGTTGCACTGCAGTAATGCAGACATCTATTATTACATCTCTTGCACTGGGGGTTCCATAATCACTAAAGATGTTGGGCCCAGTTCAAGGTATTGGTGCAAGAGTAAAACAAATACACCAATGTAATCTGATAATATTGGTACCCCCACTGGTTTTCCTTTTATCACCATTTATCATGCAAGGATGGTGTTGGTTTCATCATGCCAGGTTGCCATATCTTCTCTGTTGATCACCATCTCCCTTGTTTATTTCAGTTGGGGTGTTGTCTCTACCTGATGGTTACAATCCATTCTTTACACTGTAAGCTGTTTGGGGTAGGAACCATGTATTCCTTTGCATCTTGTCCAGCACCAAATATCCAATTGATCACTGACAATTATTTTATAATAGTTATTTCATCTTGATGTTTAATGAACTCATCAGTCACTTAATAAAAGGGCACCATAGTGTACAGGCCCTTTCCTTGTTCTTACCAAGCTTTGTATATTGAAATAGCCTTGACTTAAATACAAGTAGAAACATTCTGGTGGATCAGCAAAAAGATTATATGATATTGAGACACATGAGGGAAGACAAAAAGAATGTGGCTATAATTATTATTTAACATTTGTATTAGAGTAGGGCCTAGGGTCCCCAGCCTGGTTGTGGCCCCATTATGCTCAGTGTTGTACAGATATGTAGCAAAAGACAGACCCTCCTCCCCTCCTCAAAAAAAGAGAGTTACAAAAGATGTAACAGGTGGGTAAATAAACAAGCTTTTGGGGGGTGGGAGAAGGCACAAGATAAAAGTAATCACAAGAAAGCTTTTCATAGACTTGTCTTGCACAATTTGTAATTATGTAAAATAGGTATAAAAAGTGCATCTGCTCTGATGCAACCAAAGGTGTATTTTTTACTTTGTAAGTTGCATGTAGGCGGTATGATGATGCAACAATACTTTCAAAACAAGTCTGGTTTCCAAATTTATGGCTTCCACAAGATCGTCATTACCTTTAACACACTCTTATTTGCTGATTTTTACTTTTTTTCTTCCTTTAGTTTCTGTGGCAGAGTAAATAGTGATTGCAATTCTTGGCTTGGTATTAAGCATATCCAGATAATGATCAGTTATTTTCTGTGTATATATATATATATATTAAAAACAGTTAAAACTGGCAAGCTTAAAAGACCTGGTGGGAGTAAGAATTGATTGTCAGTTAAAAATGATTTCTGCAAATCCTATTTATCCTAAACTACACCAAACTCCCCACTCCCTCCAGCCCTCTGCACAAATGGACTGGATGACAATTTAAATAGTGCTTGGTTGTATTCACAGAGCAGTGTTCATCAGCGATGCAGGATGCTAGTTCACAGGGAGAGCAGAAAACAAAGAAAAGCAGCCACACTGTGGTGGTCAATGGGAGGGGGAGGGGGGGAAGAATCAGTTCTGCAAACCCTTATTTTAGTTGTTTACAGGATCAGGGGCTACATACTTTGTAATTCAGAGTAGACTGAAATAGTTGAGAAAGATATTTAGTTTCTGGCTTTGAAGATGGTATTGAAAATATTACGAACAACAAGTAGTAAAACAATTAAAAGTAAAAATTATTTTAAAATCTAGCTGTCCTTATTAAAAAATAAATTGTGATAATAAATTCCAGTCCTGCTTCCATAGTCCAAAGCCCTAAAGTAACACTATAAACTGTAGTGTTTTAGATCATTATGCTAGAACGCTATTGAATTAAGTGTATTAATGTGTGCTTAATTAAATGGAGACAATGTAGCTAAAACTTTTGACCCTCTTACTCCCATGTGAAAATAAACTATGCTGCATAAGTGTGTAATTCAGATATGTGGCAAACAACTGGAACAGTCCTGGGGAATGGTATGAAAACTTCTAATTTGCTGACATGAGTTCCTGATCCTATCTGATTTCAAGTACAATGGTATAGGTCTGATGCAAAGCCTATTACTGGATGTCTTTTCATTTACTTCAAAGACTTCTGGATCAGCCCCTATAAGACCCAACTATGGGTCTACAAGCTGACTTAATGCATCAAGTGACATTGATTTAATTCATGTGTATTAATGCATACATATATAAATAGGAAAGACTGCATAATAAATGTAGAAATACTATATTTCTGAATTGTAAAAAACCTATCACTGATAGTGGAAGATACAATCTTACAAGTATATTTTCTGTCTTCTGAATCTAATTTTTTTGTCCATCTATCCTAAATATGTTGGGTCAGATCCTGGCTCCTGCTAATGTGTTTTAGTTTTGCCAGTCGCAGATCTACTAGCTGTCTTAATTGAGCTACTCAGGATTCCTTGGGTGTCCAGCCCTCCACTGGTTTAAAGCTATAGTAGCTGATTCTACATCAAGTCTCTCCCAACCTCCCTGACATAGGAGTGCTTTGGGAGTGAAAGACTCATTGTGGGTGTGGAGCATACCTTGGGAAGGTGTGGTGAAAGTGATTAGTGCCTGCTGAGTGAAGGTGTTCAGAGTTACCTGCTTCTAGGAAGAACACAGGTTTGTGGGAAGTTGTTTACTCGGTTGATCTCTCTCATATTGCAAGTAAGTTGACGGTGATTTTGTGGACTTCCGGGAGGTTACTTTGTGAATTGCTCAGAGTGGGTTTAATGGAGTGGATGAGGTGATGCAGAAGTGCATGTACTTCTCAGTGGTGAGTGGTGCCAGCACCCTATTCTCCTCCTGCAGCATCTGGAGGACTTTGAGGTGTGGAGGACTTTGAGGTCGCCAAATTGTTGGAAAAAGATTTTAAGTGAGGATTGTTACTTTGCACTGATAAGAGACCTACACAGGATTTTAGTCAGGACAGTTTTTAACAGCGTTTATTTTGCAGAAGGTCAATTTTTAAGCCCACAAGTGGACAGTGGAAAAAGACCCTGAACAAAGGATTATAGACAGTTTTATATTTTATTGCTACTTTATAGTTAGCTACATTTTATTTATTAAGGCTACATAGCTTGCTTAATTTGGCTGAGGCTTATTTTTTTTTGTATTCCTTTCTTTCTGTATTTTAGCAAACTTTTTATGATCCTTGTACAGGGTGGAACGGCCTGGTCTGTTTTTAAAAACAAAGGGGCTAGCTAAAATGGAGTAACTGTGGTCAAGCAACTAAAAATCAGCTTACAGTAGACAGGCTGCAGCTGTCAACAAATCTCACCTATGCCCTTCTCTAAGCCCTCTTGCAGGGCTTGCTATAATATACATTTATGAATGTGGGAAATCTGCAAAACTGGACCAGATACAGCCATGGAAGGACTATTTATCAATTCATAGATAAATTGTCATTAAAGATGCCAGAAGGGACCATTAGCATCCAGTCTGACCTTCTGCATAACAAACTCCTCTCACCTAGTAATTTCTTCATCAAACCCATAACTTCTGTTTGAGCTATCGCATATCTTTTAGAAAGATGTCCAGTCTTGATTTAAAGACTTCAGGTGATGGAGAATCCATCGCCTCCATAGGTAAATTGTTTCATGGTTAATTTGAGGGAGTGGGACAAATCTATTAGTGCAGTTGTATGACAGGGTTGCTTGTGATGGTAGGGGTCAGGGCTCAACAGCCCTGGGGATAACTTCAGATTTATGTCTTATGTTTCTAAGGCCTTGCCTACTCTAGAAAGTGTTGTTGACGCAAGTTACAGCGATGGACAAAAAGCGCTGTAATTACAACGCTTGTGCCTATCCACACAGCACTCATCGTGTCACCGAAGCGCATCCACACTTGATGCTCTAGCATCGACAGTGAGAGCAGTGCACTGTGGGCAGCTATCCCACTGTGCAACTCGCCACCTGGTGCCACTGGTGGGTGTGGGGAGGCAGAGAGGATCGCAGGGCATCATGAGTGCAGGCTCAACATCCCATGATGCAGTGATCCCGTCATTCCATGGGTTAATGACTACGTTTTGCAGCATTTTTCAATGGCCCCAGTTTCCTGAGCGCCTGCCAACTATATCTAAAAGGATGAATCCTACACTGTTCTCCACTGTTGTTGTCAGTGTTTGGAGCACATCACGGCTGGTCATGCAGTATATCATGAGTTCACAGTCAGAACTGGAATCTGAGGTGCCTGACCTGCTGTGTGCCATGCAAATAAACAACGCCGGATTACTGTTTGCGTTCTTGAAGCATCTGCATACGGTGCACTGCCATTTTTGGATGCATGAAACAATCACTGAGTGGTGGGATCGCACTGTTATGCAGGCCTGGGATGATGAACAGTGGCTGCAGAACTTTCAAATGCACAAAGCCACTTTCATGGAACTCCGTGCGGAGCTCACCCCTACCTTGTGTCGCAAGGATACCAGAATGAGAGCTGACCTCTTGGTGGAGAAGCATGTGGCAATCACCATGTGGAAGCTGGCAACTCCAGACTGCTACCAGTTGGTCACTTATCAGTTTAGAGTTGGGAATTCCACCGTTGGAACTGTGTTATCACAAGTGTGCATTCTGCTACACAGGACTGCAAGTCTTGGAAATGTGCATGAAATAGTGGATGGCTTTGCAGCAGTAGGATTCCCTAACTGTGATGGGGTGATAGATGGCCCTCATATCCTAATTTTGGCCCCAGACCATCTTGTGATGGAGTACCTCAATAGAAAGGGGTACTTCTCTATAGTACACACGCTCCTTCAGGAACACTGGCCTGTACAGAAAGCTGCAAGCAGGAACTTCCTTTCCAGACCAAAAGATTCTAATGGGGAACATTGAAATGTCCCTAGTGATCCTGGGAGACCCACCGTGCCCCTTGCTGCCATGGCTCATGAAGCTTTATATGGGCAACCTGGATAGCAGCAAGGAGCGCTTCAATAACAGGTTGAGAAGGTGCGAAATGACAGTTGAATGTGCATTTTGCCGATTAAAAGCTCGCTTGTGATGCCTTTATGGCTGGTTAGACCTAAATGAGGAAAATATTCCCAGGGTTATAGCCACCTGCTGTGTGCTTCATAATATTTGTGAAGCTAAGGGTGAAAAGTCTCCCCCTGGGTGGAGCGCAGAGGTGGATCGTCTTGTGGCTGAATACCAACAACCAGATGTCAGGCTATTAGAGGGGCACAACGGAGGACCATTCGAATAAGGGAGGCCTTGAGGAGCTATTTTGACAGTGAGCACCAATAAGGTGTCTTTGTAAACATCATAGTGCCATCCTATGACTGCTATCCAGCTTGCACTGTGTATCAGTGTGAACTGCAACCACCATGTGCAAGAGAAAAATAAAGATAGCTTATTCTTCACAGGGTATGTCTTTATTAAATAACAATTATTCACAACACACACAAAAAAGCTAGGCTGGAGGGGAGAAAACAGTGAGGGGCAGTGTGAGCTATGACAGATGAGTGTAAGTCCAGCTGTCATTATGGAAGCTGTCTGAAGGGGTGGAGTGAATAGGGTACCAAGACGGGTCGGGAGTTTGGTAAGAATGTGTGGGTGGAGTTGGAGGAGGGCATGGAAAGCAGTTCTGTGTTGGCTACAAGGTCGGAGCAAGCATGCATGAATTCAGTCTGCAGTGTTATGAGTGACTTTAGCACAGTGGTGGACAATTATTTTTACAGAAGGGCCACTCCATGAATTCTGGTAAGTTGTTGCGAGCCTGGGCCACTTCTGGCTTCCGGTCACATGGCTGGAAGCAGGAAATTCGGACGCGACCGGCCCGAGAAACTAAGCTAACCAATGCTTCAGTTACCTTGGCAACTGGAGCATTGGGCAGCTTAGTGATTATTGGCTGGTCGCTTCCCGAATTTCCTGCTTCCAGCCACGTGACCTGAAGCCGGAAGTTCGGGTAGCGATCGGCCGAGCTGCCCGATGCTCCAGTGTAGTGCTTCTGTATGGTGGGCCGGCGGGCCAAACAGAGAAGTTAGATGGGCCGGATCTGACCTGCAGGCCATATTTTACCCACCTCTGCTAGCAGCTCCGTTTGCTCCTCCATGGCTTTTATCATGCACTCATAGCCTGCTATCACTTGCTCCTGGTTTTCCCTCCTCTCCTGCCTATCAGTGTTCTGATTTTCGGACACAGTGTGTCTCCATGCCCTTTTTTCTTTTTTTTTCTGCCTCAAGGGACTGGAGTAGTCCTTGAAACTTCTCCTCTTTGCTCCTCCTTGGTCGTTTTCTTATCAAACACAGGTACTTGGCAGGTCTGGTGGGTTTTCCCGTCCAGGGCACAACCGTAGAAGCACAATAAACAATGAACAGAAGCATTATTGTGAATGCAATAACA
The DNA here is from genome assembly GCF_026122565.2 of Emydura macquarii macquarii. Classification (NCBI taxonomy): domain Eukaryota; kingdom Metazoa; phylum Chordata; order Testudines; family Chelidae; genus Emydura; species Emydura macquarii. Next base: position 1,586,976 of record NW_027132013.1, on the reverse strand, counting down.
GCATTGATGCATTAGTGAAAAATATACCTCTTTCTCACTGTCCTCTAGCAAGTGCACAACTTGATGACCACCTACGTCACGATGAGGTGTGTCTGGGGGGAGGAGGCACTCAAGTGGAGAAAAGGTTCTTGTTGTTTGGGGTATTGATGCAGGTAGATAGGGACAAAATTTCAAATTGTGCCACCATATTCCACAGGCAGGGGCCATAGAAGCCGATATCTCACTCCTCTGAGAGTAAGCAGGAATGCTAGGGTGCATCACCTTCATGCAAGCCGCTTCAGACTGGGTCCCTATGCTGCTCGCCTGCATGCCACTTTGGTCCCTTCTGAAGTGATTGCCGATGAGTGCAGGAAAGTTTCCTACAATGGGAGAAGAAACAAAGCAGCTCTGCTGAGGATTCTCCAGTAGAGGATTGGCAAGTACCTCCAGGAAAGGTTCTTAGAGATCTCTCTGAAAGATTCTTGTGAAATCTTGATGTGCATTAACACACTTTTCCACTGCACTGCCTAGCTGAACAGGTGAATGGGAAGCACATGCAAACACAGCTACTCTTGTGCATTTCTATCCCTCCAACCAGCAGTATAATGCAACATAGCAAAGGACAGCTTTACCTCATGTAACCGAGCAGCATCAGCTCAAAAAAATCACTTACCTGAGCTCCCCTCTCCTGCATTTTGCACTCCAGAGCTGGAGGGCTGGACCTAGCTCAAACCCTTCGGGGTTGAAAAGAGGTTCTGGTTCCCTATATCAGCAAGCGACCTCCAACTTGACCTCCTCATCCACGCCTACTTCTTTGGGGTTAAGTCCAGTGTCTGCTGTCTCCGGGCCCTCGGAGGTAACCACGTGTCTCTTGGCAGTGGAGGTGGGGTTGCCACTGAGGATGGCGTCCAGCTCTTTATAGAAGCTGTAGGTCGTTGGCTCTGCAATAGAGTGAATGTTTGACTCCCTAACTTTTTGGTACCCCTGCCACAGCTCCTTGATTTTCTCACGGCACTGCAGTGTGTCCTGTTTATAGCCCTTCTCTGCCATTAAATGAAAAATTTGACCGTACGTATCGAAGTTCCTTCGGCTGGAGCGGAGCTGGGACTGTACAGTCTCCTCTCCCCAAATGCCGATCAGATCCAGACACTCTGGTGTACTCTAAATGGGAGAGTATTTGGTGTGTGGAGCTGTCATGATCAGCTAGGAAGATGAGATGTGAGCTCTCCATGCTGACCAAGCAGGAAGTGGAATTTCAAAAATTCCTGGGACTTTAAAAGGGGAGGGGCTGATGGCTGCAAGGCAGAGGAGTTCAAACTGATGGCAAGAGAAGTCAGGATGGGCATTGTGGGACACTTCCTGGAAGCCATTTACCACAACAGAACCAAGTATGCTGTCTACGTTGATGCTTTGTCACTAAAAGTTTGGTGAAAAAAGCTCTACGCCTCTCGTGGAGGTGGTTTTATTTTGTCGAGTTGTGTTGGTGTGGGTGTAGATTGCAGTGTGTACACCACCACTGTTTTGGTGCAAAAAATTGACTTTGGTCAACAAAAGTCTCTAAAGTAGACCAGGCCTAAAGTTCATGCATCAGGGTTTCAGCTGGCCACTGGCAGGGGTCAGGAAGAGATTCTCCCCTCAACCCAAGGTATTTTGGGAGAGGTTTTGTTGTTGTTGTTGTTGTTGTTGGGGTTTTTTTTAACTCTCTTCCTCAGGGGCGGCCACAGCTGGAGCTGGGGAAATTGGGTGGGGTTGGCCAGGGCTTTGAGGTAGCACTGAGCATTCTCTCTCTCAATGCTTGGCTGGCTGCTTCTTGCTCAGATGCTCAGTATCTAACTGACTGCCATATGTGGGGGCAGGAAGGAATCTTCCCCCAGAGTAGTTTGGCAGTGATCTTGGGAAAGAAGGGTTTGCTTTCCTCTGCAGCATATAGAATAGGTCACTTGCCAGAATTATCTGGATACATCTCACTTAATCATTTCCCTGCTATTGCAGGGCTTCAAGCACTGGTACAACTCAGTCCTTCCTATTTTTTGCCTGTGCCATATAATAGTCTAATCTTCTGTGGGCTGTAATAGTTTGGACTCATTTCAATTGTTGGGTTTAAGTGTTTGGGTGCTGGGTGGTGTTGGTGGCCTGTGATATACAGGAGGTCAGACTAGATCCAGTAGTCTCTTGTGATGGGGTATACAGACCACACACTAGACAGGAGCTGTTCTAAGCCCAGCTGGCTTCACCCCACCATATCTGCAAAACCTGCACTGCCTTGGGGAGGAACTTAAAAAGGAGAATAGAGTGGCTCAGTGGCAGGCAGACAGTGGAGGTGAGTTGATCTACACACTAAACTCCTGGGAAGGAGCCCCACAGGAGTTCTTGCTACTGAAGCCTGGCTGTAGTGGTGTGACCAAGCCTACAAAGAAGGGGCCTGTGACTCTCTGAAGATCAGAGACTTTATCATTATGTTCAGTTCTTTACTTTATCCTGTGGGAAGAGAGAAGGGCTCATAGGAAGTGATCCAGGGAGATGACCGCATAACACCTCAGCCTATTCCTCAGCAGGAAATCTAGTTGATGGAAGGCCCTGAAGATACAGGACACCAACCTAAGGGAGAAGTCCTGAATCTCTCACTTGATCCTGAAGACCTCCGTGTTCTTGGACTCTTTATATATACCCTGAAAGGGTATGGGGCATATGAAAGGGGTGGACTTGAAAACATGACCAGGTTGGAGGGCTGAGGCACTGAACAGACAGACCACCACAGGGCAGAGCAGAAGGGATAAAGGGGAGGGAGTCAACCTGCCGCACTTCTGCCTGACTATTAGGCAGCCCTGGCAGTGAGTGTTCCCCTTCACATCCTTTCTGGCCTTAAACTCTGAATGCCTCTAAATGAATGCCACTATTAACATTTTGTGCCTTGTTTTGTCCAGATTCAGCTTCCAAATGTTGGAACTTGTTATGGCTTTTTCTGCCAGATGAAACAGCTATCTACTATCCAAAATCTCTTCCCTGTTGTAGGTATTTGTAGTCAGGGATCAAGACACTTTTTAACCGTCTCTTGGATAGATTAAATGAGTTAGCTTCTTAAGTCTCTCACTGTTAGCCATGTTTTCCAGACTTTAAATCATTCTTGTAGGTCTTTTCTGAACTCTTTCCAATTACTCCACATCTTTTTAAAGTGTGAGCACCATAACAGGACACAGTATGCCATTAATGCTCTCGTTAATGCTGTATACAGAGGTCTTATCACCTCCCTGCTCCTATTTGATATTCCCCTACTTTTATATGAAAGGATTGTGTGTTAGCCCTCTGAGCTACAGCACCGCACTGGGAACTCGTGTTCAGCTCATTGTCTACCAGGACCCTTAATTCCTTTTCATTGTCACTGCACTCCAGGATACAGTCCCCCGTTTTGCTTTCCAACCTGCAAAATGGGGGTAATGATATTGACTTCCTCTGTAAAACTCTTTGAGATCTACTGATAAAAAGCAATATGTAAGAACTGGGTATCAGTATTGCTTGTTCTTTGTAACCAGAGATCACCAGCCTCTGAAGTATTATATATAGCTCCAATAGTGCTGCCAACCAGGATAACAGCTGCATGTACCCCTGCCCCTCCACCAAGACTTTGGTTCTCTGCAGTCAGAGGGCATTCAGGTTCTTTATTTTTCATAAGAAAGGCGCTATTTATAACTAGGGATAATTAGCTCTTTTATGTCAAACCTATTACCTTTCCCATTAGAGTTATTTTTTCAGGCTCCCTGTTACAACGACAGGTTTCCTAGTGTATTTCAGTGAGACATAACATTTCACTCTTCATTTAAAAAATAGCATTTATTCAAATTGTCACAGTCTGAGAACAGTCCTGAGAGACTGAAGACATGATTCAATGAAAAGTCCTTAAGACATTTAAAGTTTCTTTACTACTATTAAACAAAAACACAGGAAATTTGATGAAACAGAAAACTGAGCTCCTAAATATCAGTTTCTGCTGCTGTACCTAGACACACAAGGATGTTTAAAAAACCCATTGACTCTTTTAAAGAACTGTGATTTATTTTTTTCATATCAGAATGATTGTGCTTGAGAACATACAGAAGCTTCGTGAAGACTTCAAGAAGCAAAATAAATCTTGTTTTATTCTTGGTGCATCAGGAGCAACTGGCAAAGAGCTGTTAAAAGAAATTTTGAAAATCAGTTATTTTCTAATGTCACCATCATAGGACGTAGAAAATTGACTTTTGAAGAAGCAGCATATCAAAATGTGGTAAGTCATATGACTGGCATATTTGGTGTCAGTTTTAACACTGCTTTATTTGTTAATGTTTTCATGTTATTCTTTTGGTTTAGAATCAACAGGTAGTAGACTTTGAAAAACTGGATAAATATTCTGCAGTATTTCAAGATCATGATGTTGGATTCTGTTGTCTTGGTACCACAAGAGCAAAAGGAGGATTGGTAAGCAAAAAATACCCCAAAACCTGCAAGAAGTATTATATAAATCCCCCTGACTCATTCCCTTCTTTTCATCCATGCAGAAACAGTAGAATAGTTAACACTCCTCCAGCAAATTTAAGAAAATTTGGATTTAGATCTGATTCTATGTCAAAGCTTTACCATCTGGGCCCATGTTTTGTTTCACTCCTGTGACTGATATTTGTCTCGTAACATAGATTTTTGTACAAAAAGTTCTGTCAGGGGCAGGGCTAGAATTAAATGCATAAAAGAAATATACAATATGGAAAAGATAACATTACACGTCAAGTGGATACTGTCAGGTTAGCTGAGCCTAGATGCTGAGCTGAAATTTCAGCATGCCAAAATCATCTATTTGTAACTTTACCTCTGTAATATTTCATTTGTAATTTGTGATGTGGAAGTGTCCACAATATGCACAGCCTCTGCCAAAACTGGTGACTTAGAGAACAGGTTCTACACTTACACACACATTTCTTACATAACCCAAGAGGTTATATATTGCAGAAATGCCTTTTCCTCTTCTGTAGCTTAATACATAATTTAAATAGGTTACTGAATTGCAGGGGATATGTGCAATATGATCTTGGACCTGCTCTCCTTTAGGTTAATGGGAAAAACTCCTTTGACCTCAATGGTAGCAGGATAAGGCCCCCATGCTGGAACTGCCCTTCCCTTATTAAGTAGCATGGAGCAGTGCGCCTTGATTTTAAAAATCTGCAATGAGGTAGACTGTCATGTGATTTATGTGAGAATACTGGTGATTCACTGTTGTGATGAGTGTGCATTTTTCTAATTTATAGTGTTGTATGTCAGCTATTTCAGAACTAGAGGATGGTAGATACAATAAAGACAAAAATTCAAAATGGACATATATAGAATAGTCCAGACTTGCAAAATTCTACTTGCCTGTTTGTCTCAGGCAAGTAATATTTACTCTGGTGGATAAGTAACCATTAGCTTCTTCCTTAGTCATTGTGGTATGGTGAAGCAAGTAGATTTTATGGGTGGGCGAGGCTGAATTAGTCAATAGAAAGTACACTTGTAATGCCATCCCGCTCATCCTCTTCTGACTTCAAAGAAGAAATGTTCATGATCCAATATACAAACAAATGGGTCATCAGAATGTACCAGGCATGCCCAACAATACTTTCCAATTGTTGGACATATGTAGTAGGTCATTCAGCAGTTAGTTAACTGTGTTGCCGTTTGATATACTGTAACTAGAAATTTACTTTTTTGCTGTTGCAGTTTCATTCTGTCTTGCTGCAGACTCAACAAGAATACATTATGTAGCTATATGGGGGGGGGGGGGGGAAGGAGGCAAAAGAAAGGCATAGAAACTTTATTATTGCCATTTGACTTTAAATGAAAGCTTAGAAAGTAAAGAATTCAGTAGAAATCTTCATGGAGATCCTAAATCTATGGAGTTTTTTGTACCACAGATTTGATCATGTTTAAGTCTCTGAGAATTGATGGCCAGTTAAATGCAACATTAAAGACAACAGGATCTTTGGCTTTTGAGGTTTTACTCACAACTAAAATGCCACATGTTGGAGGTGAAGGAGGAAAGGAGAAAACCCAGCTTAGAAAAACGAATGTTTATAATCAGTTTGAGAGCTCAGTGGATTTGTGAAATCATTTGGGATTAACAGGCTATTGATTGCTAATAAAACAATATTTAGCTTTGTCCGGGGAACAGCAGTGGAAAAAGGTGTGGGCATCTTGTCAAACAGGACCCATTGAGGAGAGATGATGGGTTAAGTGTGGGGGTCTGAGTGGCAGCGTGGGTGCCAGTTCTTCAAGGAGAACTTGTCAGTTGTTAGTAAGGCTAGTGAAAGGAAGGACGCCAGCGTCTGATGGCTGGGGTAGTATTGATGCAAGTTAGCTGACTAATCAGATTGAAAAAGTCCCATGGTATTTGTGTCACTTTAATTTTCATCAAACAATTGGAGACGACAGCACTCTATTAAGGAGAAGTTGATCCAGAACTAAAGCTAAATAAATTAGGGTCTCAGTTTAATCAAATTATCCCTTTACTGGCCTTGGATTAACTGAGAGAGACAGCGTCGGTCTACGGACTTTTGATTGGCTGATTTTTTTTTAAGACGCTGATACAAAGAATGAGAGATTTAACACAGACAGCTACTACTCATAATACCCCAAACAAGCATTTAAAAAAAAAAACCAAAAAAAAAAACCCAAAACCTTGGAGTTAATATTAATCAGGAGCATTTGCAGTTTTATTGAAGGAAGCTTCCATTTTTTATTAGTTTTGTTTAATGAAATGGACTAAAAGTAAGGCAAAGATCTCCATTTAGTCTGAAGAGCTGAGGTTTTGTCACATTTGCAAAACAAGACACATAACTCTGAAAGCATACCCATAAAGCTAAGAACTATCCTAATGCTACTGTATAACTTTCTGAGGCTGTTTCTCTTTTCCCTTAGCTGGTGAATGACTTACAGAAGCTTTTGTTTATCTGCTTTTAAAATCTTCCACTTAAACAAAGATAAAATTTAGGAATTTTCTTAACCTTGGGTCAAATAACCTAAATATTGGCTACTTCTTGTTTCTATGTGCTTCTAAATTCTACATTGGGGACAGATAGACCCAACCTGTGCTTTCAGGAGTAGATCCTATGGTGTTATTTGAGTAGGAATTTAGGAAACTCCACACTTCTCAGGATGCACTCAAAATCTTTCAAGATTGGACTATTAATGAAGGAACCTGTGCTTCATTAAAGATTCTGCTCAACTGTAGCAATAAGACAACTAGCTTTTGACTTACTGACTTAAATAGGACTGGAAGGGACCTCCTGGGTCATCGAATCTAAACCGCTGCTATTCCAGGCAACCTCTTAACAATAAATGTATTAAGATCCATCTTAAAACTACTTAGGATATTTGCCCCCACTACACCTGTTGGGACGATGTTCCAGAAACTCATTCCTCTGATGGTTAGAAACCATTGACCCAACTTTAGCTTAGTTAAGTATGAAATGTTTTTCTCAGATGAAGTGCCATGGAATTTTTCTTCAGTCTTTGTTTAAAAAATGAGTGATTTGGAAGAAAATGGAGAGTCACTGAATTTTGTCCCACTTATAGTTTTGCTTCCCTCCCACCTCCCACTTTTTCTCTTCTATAACTTCTTCTGACCTGGTTCTAATCCAAACCATTTTTTATCCTAGGATGGACTTGCTCGTGTTGATCGAGATTATGTTTGCATGTCAGCAGAGTTGGCAAAAGCTGGTGGTTGTAAACACTTCCTGTTGTTGTCTGGTAGTGGATCTGATAAGCACAGCATTTTTTTTATTTTAAAAATCAAGGTTGGTCTAAATCTTATAAACTTCCACATGTAATTAGTGAACAATACTAATCTGGAGAAATGTCTGTATGGTTTAAGTATAAAAGGTTGAAATTTCCCAGTTAATTGTTTAAGCAGTTATCCAAATGTGGTTAGGTTAACTAGGAGTAAAACTAAGTAAAGAAAAACTGAAGCAGATTCTTAGACAGCTCCAGTGACTGAGAAATTTAAAACTAGACTGAAAAAATACTAGAAAATGTACTATAAGGGATAATCTTGCACTGGCAGATGGATGGACTAGATAAAGGGCCAGATTTTAAAGATATTTAGGTGCTTAAAGTTTCAAATAGGTGCTTCTAAAAATCCCAGTAGGGGTTGGATTCACAAAGATATCTAGGTACCTAACTCCTATTGAAATCAATGGGAATTAGGTGCCTAAAAACTTTGTGATTCCATCCTAGGTGTCTGACCTGTTAAGGTGCCTAAATACCTTTGAAAATCTGGCCCAAATTCTTTTCAGTTTCTAATTTCTATGATTCTTCACAACTCAGCTACATCGTTGCTATCTAGGATTCAGTTCTGTCCTCTTCTGTGGATAAAATTCCCACTGTCTTCAAGAAGCATTACACCTGTGTAACACAGGACAGAATTGATTCTGTGGGGCCATATTTTCAAGTGCTCAGCAGGCATAATTTGGATCAGATTTTTAAAATATCTCAGCTCCCGTTTATGCACCTAATAAGGTCCACACTTTCTAAAGTTCTCAGTGCCCACCAGCTCCCATTCTGACATTTATGGTCAGCTTTTCAAAAAGACAGTCTGGCCTTAGACAGTAGGTTCTGAGCTCTCTTGAAAATTTGGCCCTATCCATTTTTATCTCAAGTTCAATCTGCTGACTCATATAAAAAACTACACACTGCCCTTGTCATCACTGGGATTTTAAGTGAGTTAATTAATTCCAGTTAGCTAATTCAAGTTAAGAACTCAATTTTATATTTTGGTGAAGACAGGCCCTGAAATAAACACAGGAGATTAAATACTAGTCTTATTGACATCAATGGGAGAACTTTCGCTGACTTCAAAAGGGCCAGGATTTCAGAGAGAAGGGGGGAGAGAATCTTCATGCATCTTGTCTTCTTGGGTGTATCTCCAGAGCAGATCCTTGAATCAAAATGTATTTTCAGAGAATCATACATCTTACAGATGGACAGTCCCATTAGATTACTTATTCATCCTCCTCACCAATGCTGGGTTGTTCCCTAATATGTTTACTAGTGGTCTGAGCTGACTTTGCTTTGCAGAGGTCAATACTAATCACTTTGGAACTAATTCTTGAAGGTGAGTTACCCCCACTTACATTTTAGTACTTACAGCTACTTCTTTGAACTGAGTTGGAACTTAGTGGTGCAGTAGTGTAATGGTGCAAGTTACCTGAGGTCATCCAGCTATTCTTAAGTGACTGGTCACTGCAGCCAGTCTATGGGTGGCATTTCTTAGAGGTCGCCTCATTCAAGTGTTCCAGGATAGATACAGTTCTCTCAGATGTCCTCTCTCAGAAGAAATCATAAATCTGTTTTTCCTTCAAACTGTGCCTCAGTGATTTCGACCTCAAAACAATCTAAAGCCCTGTCTACACTGGGGATTTGTCCCAGTTTCAGCCATTGGTGTACAAATCCCTTGTGTAGGCAGGCCATGTTGCTATTTGCACCAGTGATGCTCACCTCTGCTTGAAACTGAGGTAAATTCCACTGGCACAACTAGGGTTTGACCCAGTGCTGGCCATCAGTGGCAGCAGGGGCGTGCACAGGAATTTAAATTCCAGGGCTTTTGGAGGGGTCCTCCCCACTGGGGCTCCTGAGGAGTGCTCGCCCTTCCTGCCGGGGTCTTAGAGGCCTGAGGATCTGTGTGCCTCCCTGCCATGCCCCTGTTTCCCCCCTTCCCTCCGTGCATGTCCCTGAATGGCTGTAACTGGGGCAAATCTCCAGTGCAGACAAAGTCTAAAGACTTAAAAGTTTTAATCAAAAGCAATAGAGAAAATCATATTAAAGTGATAGAAATGGTCTAGAGATCATACCTGGTCTTATACTCAGTAAGAGTTAAGCCAGGTAGGCATGATTACTATGAGCAACATCTTACATTCATGAAAAATGCATCCTCTAGTGTTAATGTCCCCTTACCCTCTGCCTCTCTTCCTGAGCAACCTGTCAGCAAGAAGCCTCTCTCCTTCAGATAAACTATCCAGCCCTGTTGTAATTTTCAGTTTCTTTGAGGTTTTTTTTCTTATTACATCAATTTCAGGAACCAGAACCGAGGCAGTTTCCAGGCTACCTAACAAGTGACTGGCTTTGCTGCCTGATCAGCTGGAAGGATCAGCTGACAGGCTCTTAAGCCCAGTAGCAGCAACAATTCAGTGGCTGCTCAAAGCATCTGCCCACGGCTGTGGCAATTCATGATTGTTCCCAAATGTGCCTGACTTCAGGTAACCCGGCTGTGATCCTTGCTTCCGATTCCTGGCCACTGACTCCTGCTCTGACCACTGGGCCTGACTGCCCACATTCTGGTCATATGCACCTCCTCAAAGTAGTGTACTAAGTATTTCTGCCACTGGGTATTACTGTCTGTCTCATGTCCATTGAATGTCTTTTCCCCCTGAAGTCACTCAATTTGTTTTTCCCATGTTGTTTTTAAAAATTAGTCTGCCTAAAGGTATATACAGATAATGACTGATGATTATCAGAAGAAATCCTTCTGATTTCTATCCCTGAATGAATGTGCTAACCTTGAAAACAGGTTATTGTCTGTCTTACGGCTGAGGCTACAGAGACTGGGCTCATAGAATTTTCATAATTCTTTCTACACATTAAATCGATCCTATGTAAAATATGAATGATTAACATATTAATTCCAATCTATCACACTTCTTCTTCCAAAAGTTATAGAAATCCTACTCTCCCTTCACACAAGTGTTAACAAAAAAGGAGAGAATTTTGTTTTGTGTTTTTTACAACAACCATGGTTCATACATTTATGGTACAAGAGTCAGGAAACCTGGGTGTTATTGCCAGCTCTGCCATTGACTCTCTGAATTACATTGGCATGTCACTTAATCTCTCTGTTCTCCAGTCTGTAAAATGGGCATAGTTATAGTTGCTCATCTTCGTGAGGTACTTGGAGATCTCCGAATGAAAAACTCTAAGTAACTGGGATCTTCAGAGACTGAAAACTGTCGATAGGTCCCTCCCCAAACTTTCCCACAGAGGAGCTCATGCATAAGAATATAGGAACTGCCATATCTGATCAAACAAGTAATTCATTTAATACATTATCCTGTCTCTAGCCCAGGCCAATACTAGATGCTTCAGAGGAAGATGCAAGAAATCCCTAAATAGACAATTATGGAGTAACTTGCTCAATGGAGAAATTCTTACTAACTTATGTCTGTTAGTGGTTGGCTTATACCCTGAGGCATGAGGGCGTTTAAATTTTTTATACACTTTTATCCTATATACTGCAGTTGTGGATATTTTAATTTTTCATAGAAATGTCTAATTCTTTCTTGAATCTTACTAAATTCTTAGTTTTCAACTGTATCTTGCAGCAATGAGCACTACAGGTTAATTACCTGATTGCGATTTGATTAAATTTATTTTGTGCAACAGAATAGATTCCAAACAATATTTATATATATATATATATATATATATATATATATATATACTTGCTGTTTTAAAAGGGCCAATTTCACAAAGGTGAAAGCAATTATGAACCAAATCAGCTGAGAGAGATTTAAACAGGAAAATGTGAATGATAATTGGGAACGGTATAAGAATATTTTACTAGATGCCCAAAAAAACCACAACCCAAAAAGTCTACAGTGGTTTAAAAAACAAATAAACAAAAAAACAGCCTAGCTTAAAGGGAAAATGAAAGAAGCTACAATATGTTTTGGAAGGATTAAACTCATAGACTCTAAGGTCAGAAGGGACCGATATGATCTATATGTTTTGGAAGGATTAGATTTTTATTGGTAAACATTGATAAACGTCAGCTTTACAGTACACACACACACAGAGGCAAACCAACGAAAAAATATTTCCATCAATAATAGAAAATTACAGTTAAACAAAGTAAAAAATATGCTGCTTGAGAATTTATTAGAGTTTGATTTAAGGCTAAAATTTTGACATATGATGTTCACAGTTTCTATTTTAATGGTTGTAAAGCTTTAACTTTTTTGAATCTGTCTACTGTTCTTTAATTATCTGACCCCACATAATTTCCTGCAACTGTGAAAATTTAAATAAATAAAAATAGGGGAAGAAATGCTTAAAACCCATAATTTTGCACAGTTGTGAAAATTTAAATAGATAAAACATTTTAAAAACTTAAAAATAAATCTTGATATTATCCACAAAATTAAAAAAACAAAAACAAAACCAAATTCTGCCAAGTCTATATATATTTATATAGAAACAAATAGAAAAAAAAGGGAAAATGATAGGAATTATTATAAATTAGAAGTTAGGAATTGTAGAAAATTCATAAAGGAAATAAAAAGACACGAGGAGAAATCTATGACCAGCAGAGTTAAGGACAAGAAGGACTCTTCTAAAAAGTATACTAGGGATAATCATCCATGCATCTGATGAAGTGGGTTTCTGCCCATGAAAGCTTATGCCCAAATAAATTTGTTAGTCTTTAAGGTGCCACAGGACTCTTGCTATTAGGAATAAAGGAAATCTTACCCGGGGCCCCCACATTGGTGGGAGAAGGGTACACTTTACCGGGGTCCAGGCTGCAATCCTCATTACCATGAGGAAAAACATTTTCATGGTTCATGAGACTGTATGTATGGGATGAGGGATTGTGGTATGTGTGTGGAAGGGGGCCCGTGTTACAAGTTTGTACTGGGCCCGAAAAAATTGTGCTTAGGCCCTGATCTTACCAATGGTATCTGTCCATTACTCGGTGGAAATGGCAGAATTGTGTAATAATTCAGAAAAGGCAGAAGTGTTGAATACATATTTTTATTCTGTGTTTGAGAAAAAGAAAGGTTATTTATTCATATTATATGATGATGATCAACTATTTTCTATTCCAACAGTAACTCAGGAGAATGTTAAACAGCAGCTACTGAAGTTAGTGCCAGGTATTTTAAAATCAGCATGTCCAGATAACTTGCATCCAAGAACTTAAAAAAGCTGGCTGAGGAGCTTTCTTTAACATGAATGTTAATTTTGGGTATGTCTTGGAACACTAGACAAGTTCCAGAGAACTAGAAAAAAGCTAATGTTATGCTAATATTTAAACACGTGACAAAGTGCTGAGATCTGACAGGTGGGGGGGGTTACCATGCTGATCACTGTAGCCTCAATTAGTCCTGTCAGTAACAGCTGATTGGATAATTAGCTAATCAGAAGGTGATGCTGGGGAGGTATAAGCAACTAATTAGCCCTAAGATAAAGAACCTGATAAAAAGACAGGAAGCAAGGGTTATGGGGGATGATAGGGCAAGTGAGAGAGAGACTGACCAACCGACCGACCAACCAACCAATCAATCAATCTCTTTTCCTCCTAGGGCCCTAGCAAAGAAGGGCTGAAAGAGGTAGAGGTTAAAATGGTGATGTTGCACTGTACTGGTGATAGTGGACTGGTTTAGAATAAAATACAACCTGCACACAAGGCGAAAGTGGGTCTGAGCAGTTCCTGGGGCATCAGAGGATGGGGACGGAGCATCTCTCCCATCACAACAGGTTAAACAAGATGATCTGGATAACTATAGGCCTGCAACCTGCCATCAATCCCAGGCAAATTAATGGAATGGCTGTTACAGAACTTGATTGATGAAGAATTAAAGGAGAATAATATAATTAATGTGAATCAACCTAGCTTTATGAAAATAGTCATCAAACTAACTTGATATGTTTTTTGATGAGATTATAAATGTGGTTGATAACGTTAATAGTTTTAACATATTATAGTTTGGTTTTGTACGGCATTTGATGTAGTACCACACATTTTTATTAAGAAACTAGAAGGATACAAAATCAAAATGGTCTTAAAATGTAATTGTAAATTGGGAATTATCATTGCGAGGGTGTGTTTCTAGTGGGGTCCCCTAGGGATTGGTTCTTGGCCCTATGTTATTTATCATTTTTATCAAAGACCTGGAAGAAAACATAAAAATTATTACTGATAAAGTTTGCAGATAACATAAAGATTGAGGGAGTAGTCGCTGATATAGAGCTACCTGCACTGCTTGGTAAACTTGGGTGCAAGCTGATAATATGCGTTTCAGTATAGTCAATTGTAAAGTCATACATATAGGAACAAAGAATGGCCATATTTACAGGATGGGGGATTCTATGCTGGGAAGCAGTGACTCTGAAAAGACTTGGGGACCATCATAGGGGACTGTCCCCAGCCTGTGCCTCCCCCCAGCTGCACTGGGGCAAAACCACTGCGACCATTGCCTTCCCCGCTGTCCCAGATTCTGCAGTCAGTCCCTGACCCAGGGTGCTTTGGGAGCACTATGCCTCTGGGACTGCCTCTGGCACTGTTTGCAAGCACTTACTCATGCTGATTCTCTGCCATGCACCCAGCTCTCTCCCGCTGCAGCCGGCCATGGGAGTTGGCTGTTATCTGTGCCAGAATCCCTCAGAGCGCTGGGGCCACCAGGCGGGGAGCAGGTGCTTTGCTGCTCCCAGAGCTGCTCAGCCCCAGCTCCAGTGTATGGGATGTTCCTCTGGTCCTGTGCAGCAAGCCACTGCCCTGCAGCCCCTCAGCACCCAGCACTAGCCCCCACAAAGGCTGGGTGAAAGCCAGGCTCTGAGTGCCTTTGATGAGAGGGTCTCGGGACCCCTCCCCCAAGATCCCCCGCCCGCTGCACACACCTCTTGGGGAAGGAGACCGAGCAAGGCCTGGGGCGAAGTGAGGGTGGAGGATGGGTGGGGACTCCGGGGAGGGGTAGAGCTGGGGCGGGGCCACAGTCTGGAGCACCGGTACTCCAGCCTTCCCAAAGGCAGAAGTCACATGCCACCCATGGGGACCGTGATGGATAATCAGCTGAACATGCAATCCCAGTGTGATGCTGTAGCGAAAAATGCTAATGCAAACTTTGGCTGTATAAAGAGGAATATTGAGTAGGAGTAGACAGGTTATATTATCTCTGTATTTGATACTGGTGTGACTGCTACTGGAATGCTGTGTTCAGTTCTGGCATAAAGAATTCAAGAAGGATGTTGAGAAACTAGAGAGTGTTCAGAGGATAGCCCCAAGAATGATTAAAGGATTGGAAAACATGCCTTCTGGGGATAGACTCAGGGAGCTCGATCTTTTTAACTTAACTTAACTTAAGGTTAAGGGATGACTTGATCACATAGCAGCTGAAGCTGAGCAGGTTCAGACTATAAATACAGTGTACATTTTTAACAGAGATGTTAATTAGCAAGTGGAACAACTTACCAAGGGCTGTGGCGGATTCTCCACCACTGGAATTTTTTTTAAACAAGATCAGATGTTTTTCTAAAAAATAATCTGTAGTTCAAACAGGAATTAATTCAAGGAAGTTGCATGGCCTGTGTCTAGACTAGATGATCTCAAACTAACTGACCCCAATATATTTTGTGTCTCCTCACATGAAAATCTTTCCATGCCTCTAATCATTTTAATTGATTCTGAACTCCTATTTCAAAATAGAGCTAATTAGCACTAATGACTTTTAATTTGTATAGCTGTACTTCTGTAAAACGTCAGGCGTATTTTAAAGTTTCAGCATTGAGAGCTATCTATTTTTATAGCACCATAGTATCTCATATATTGTTGTCATTTGCATTGCAGTAGTTTTGAGATGCCCCAGTCAGGTCAGAACCTCATTGTCTAGGCACAGTAGAAACACAATAAAAGACAGTCCCTGCCCCAAATAGTTTACAATCTCATTTTTAAATGAGACGATGGAGGTGGTGGTGGGGTGAAGCAAACTGCACAGGGGGAAAGGAAGGAGTGGGTAACAGTAATATATTTTGCTATAGACTAACTGCATGTGAAATGTGTGTGTACAATTTGTTTGGTTGGGTTTTTTTGTAATTGTTAGGAGACAAAAAAGCAGATCAGTAGTAGTAATCTAAGGAGTACAACCCAAAGTCCTAGAAGACTTTTGCTCTCAAGGTTGAAGATTCTTTTGTCAGGACTGTAATGACAATACTTTAAGCACGTTAGAATGATGAGCTGTAACTTTATGGTCCTTGTTTAAACATGTCATGGATTTTGGTTTTATAGGGTGAAGCAGAAGCTAAAATTGAAGAACTTAATTTTGATTGCTGCACTATATTTAAACCTGCATAAGTGATAAATTAAGTGTGAGTGGAAACTGTGCTTGCTGTCTATTTATCACCTCCTCTTAATCTCTCTCTCTCTTTCTTTTTTTTAAAGATTGATTTTATGTGACAGAGAAGAGTCACGTCCATTAGAATGGTGTGCTAGAAAAATTCTGGGTTGCCTCTCTCATGTGATGTCTATTACTGCACTTTCTGTGCCCGTGTCAACATTAGCAAGAGCTATGGTGAACAAAGCAGTAATCCCGAGTGACAAGAAAGTGGAGCTGTTAGAGAACAAGGATATCCACATGATTGGAAACCAAGATGAAGCAAAGATCAGCTAAATGGTGTGATGTTGTTAGATATTGTGCACTTTTGCCCCTCTCAAACAGCACCACCAGTTCTTATTTCAGGATCTGGAAAAAAAGCTTGCAATGCAGTAAAGTTTTGCTAAATGTTTGTAGTTTCTTCCTCCTGCCCCAGGATTATGAAATTGTAATCCATTACATTGTAAATCTTTCTGTACCATGCAAATCCTTTTATAAGGATTATGAGATTGTAACAATGATGGGAGTCGTTTTTTTTCAAGATGTATTGAATGAAAATGATACACTTTTGCTGCAGAACTTTTTAATGATTTTCTTCCAATATATTATATGCATCGATCCCAATGAACAGGTGCTTTACATTTACGAAGTAGTATTTTAATATACATAATAAGAAAAAGAGGTTTCAGTTACAAGACTGTGTGACACATTGTTATTCTCAGAACTGAACATTAGCAAAGGGTGTGCAATGGAGCAAAGACTATGCAATCAGTGACCCTTTGCCCCTTCACTGGGAGAGAATTTCAGCATAACACAAAGAAGCTGCTGTTACTAGTTTTGCTGCTGTCGGACAGGGGACCGTTTAGAGAATGGTTGCTGTTGAATTTGTGCCTGTGATTATTTGTTGACCAAGTGTAGAAGGAAAAATAATTTATCTAATGATTTTAAGTCATTTCCATTTATTGCAATGGATTGCAACCAAGCCTTGCTGCATAAAGTGGAACCATTTGGCTTGTCAAGGGTTCTTGTGTAGATTAATTAACAAACAAAAAAAAATGTGTGCAAAGGGTTCATACTGTTTCCTATTCTTAGGGGTTCATTATTATACATTATATAGAAGAAACTCTATAGAAAAAATCCTTGTTAGTAAGAATGGTTGATTTTGATAAACAATGTTTGAAGAATCGCTATTAATTTGATATACCTCAACATTTTTATACTCAGAGATGGGCCCAAAGAGAACCTCTAAATCAACCCCCTGCAAATTTCACTGCGGTTGTGGTTTTTTATTTTTAAATTAAAATTCCCAGATTCAAACCTGTGGTTTTGGTATTGGGTCAGATCTAAAATTTAAGAGGCCAGTTTTCTGGTTCTGATTTTGATGTCACCAAAATCCTTTGACTTCTTCACACATGATTTTTAGCCCAAGATAGTAGAAATTTAGAGTGACTTCTGTGATTCTGGAGCTGAGTAATTTGATCCAAAAGCCTACTCAGAATCTAATCTGGATCCAAAGCTGCTTTTATTTTTAATCTCATCTATCCATGTGTAAACTGTTCTCATTGCTACTGTATTTGAGACCCTTCTTTGCTTAAAATAGGGATAGGAAGGAGAAGAAGAAGAAAGATACAGTTTTCTAGGGGATGCCAAAATTCCCTGCACCAGATTTTGATCTCAGTTACACTCCTTTAAATCTAGAATAATGCCACTTAGAGCAGTAGAGTTACCCTGAATTTACAGTGCTGCAACTGAAATCAGTATCTTGACTCTGTCCCAACATGCTAACAATTAGAATTTGGGCCAATAACCACTATACTGGAATCACAAAAACTAAGGCTGGTGTTCCCTCTGCTGGTTGTACTACAGCAAATAACTCATAAGCACTGTCCCCAGGGCACGTGACATCTATAATTATGCTGATAGCAAAGATGTTGGGTGATGACTGCTATCTCAAATGAATCATTTCTGAAACAAACATGATGCAATCTAGTTTCATTTGAAAGATAAGATGGGAGTTGCAGTGTTTGTCAGTGGAATAGAAATTGGGGGAAAGGACAGAATTAGCAGAAAGGAATTTGCATTGACCTTCTCCGTGGGTACTACAGCTACCACAGTTATACAAGAATTAAAAGGCATTAAAAAAAGAAACAAATGACAATATTTTTCTACATGAAAATCAAGGCCCCAAACCTGCATTAGTCTGTGGGGCTTGAATCCATTTTATATGTCACATCAAAAAGTCAGTATGTATCCCTCTGGAGCTGTGCCAGTTTGTTAATCAGGTTACAGTGCTTAGCTGACATTACCAGTGCCAGAGGGGTGCTCAGCATGTGTTTGATGTTGCAAATAGGAGGAGGTCACACAGTCAAACAGTGTAGCTGGATTTAAAGGGGAGGTGGGATAATTTCATGTTAATATTTGTAATTATGCACACTTAAGTGGCGCAATCCACTCAGGTGCTTCAGGGCATAAACTGATTACCTCAGGGGGCAGGAAAGATTCCAGCTCCTCCACCTCTCCTCTGTGTGCTTCATTGCACAATTGGAGCGTGATCCAATTCCCATTCAAGTCTGTGGAAAGTCTCCAGTTGGTTTCAATGGAAGATGGATTGAGTTTTGGTCAAGCACACAGTCAAGCAATTGACCATTGGTCTGACCTGGTATGACACAGCCTACCTTCCTTGATGATGACCGCTCATACTTTACATCCATCCGTATTTAATGTTGCAAATTAAAATAATTTTGAAGCTTTTGAACAAAAATGAAGGCTCTTTGTTACAAGAAATACTAAAAGGCTGGTGCCAAACTTTGAAACAGTTCATTTTTCTGCCTTTTAAATATTAATTTAATTTTTTTTAACTAGACACAATGACAGACTCATCTTTGATAAATGAATCGCTTTGCTTTAATTTCCTTGAAGAAATCATTTAAAATCGGTACCAAAATCGGTACCTAGCAATATATTAAGTGATTGATTTTATTACTTTCTCTGACTAAATTCTTATTAATAAAATAAATAGTAATAGTAAGAACAGTAACATATATAAATTAGTTTGGACTAGAACCTCAGCTTGTATAAACTGGAGTTGTTCCATTGACTTCAATCATGCTATATTGATTTACACCAGCTGAGGACATGGCCCTATATCTGCCTCTTTCTCTGTCATATATACATATATGCATATTTATTTGGTGCCATAAATTTACACAACGCTTTTCAAATATATTGTAAGACGCAATCCTTGTCCCAAACAGCTCACCATCCACATATACACAATAAACTGAGGCAAGGATTGTTTGCAAAGCACTGTATACATTTATAACAGTATTTGGGTACAGTTTGTATGGGCTCAAGAGGGGCACCGCAGATGTCAAGGAGGCCAGAGGAGTTATCTGTAATCAAGACAAGAATCAAGTAAAGAAAAATCTATAGCCAGGCAGACCAGTCAATCCGAGTAGCTAAAATGGCAAATACCAGACAAGATGTTAATAGATAATGGCTCTTTTAGTGATCACTTATGCTTCTTAATCTCCTTAATTTTTTTCATTTATTTCCCAGTATCTGTCCCTTACACTACTTGCCTTGCAATACAGGAAAAAGTAATGGTGTGCAACTCTTACACAACAAAAAAGGTTGTGGCCGCTGATGTATATTACCGACTAGTAAACATACAGGATTCCATTATTAGTATTTTTGTTACTGACTCCAGGCTTAAAAAGCAGTTTTGTAAAGTAATGCTTTATGATACCTAATAACATAAACACTACATATTGTACAAGCAATATGAATTAAATTTTATTGCTTAATAATTAGTACTAAAGTACTGTGCTTAAACTTGTTTTCTGCTTATCAAATATTTGTTAAAATGTATTTAAAGTGTTACTAAAAATGGCACATACTGCATATTTTAATGTTAGAAAATATAACCTGCACGCTCTCTTTCTTGATTTTTTTTAAACGGAATCATGTCCTAAAATAGAGAATGTATTATTTTTCTTGGACATATTTTTCTATTGCAGGTTTGGTTCTTAGGTTGTACTTGCTTTTCCTCTCATTCCCCACAAGGTGGAATCATCAGCTTTCTGGCCCTCGTTAACAGACAGATGAAAACATTGAGCGAGGGCATGAATTGTATGTTGTGTTTTAAAAGTAAATAATATTGCCAACCTCCAAAGTTCAAAAATCATGAGGAAGACACCTCCCCTCGCCCAACTATGAGATTTTATTCAAAAGATGTGTGTGTGTAGGGGGGTTGTCTGTATTGTGATTTTTGGACTCTGTGCATGTGTACATGTATAAGAAAGAGAGAGAGTCAATTATAGTGTTGCCAACTCTCCCACATTTAAAGAGTAAGGAAATTTTTGGCCCCACCTTCAGGAACTCTTACTGGACGACCCAACTGAGATCAAATTAGAAATATCTGTACAAATGTTCCATGATAATGTGGAGCTGTCCCTTCTCCTGAAATCCCCAAATTTTAATTAATTATGTGCCCCCCAGCTCCATATCTGCTGTCCCCCAGGCCATCCATTAATTATGCAACCTTCTAGCCCCTCATCTCTGCAGCTCTCTGGATTCTTCACCACCTATCTGGCTTAGGAGACAGCTCTAAGTGTTTTTTAGCCTAGTGGGGCAGCTTGTGTCAGAGACTTCTTGGCAAAGGGTCCCCCTGTTCAGAGGTGATGTGTTGGGGGCACATGCAGGGTCATGTGTCCCCCCAGATTTCTGCCTGGGTGTGCTGGCCATACTCAGTCACATGATGCTGCTGGAGCCCAGGAGGGGCAGGAGCAACAGCTAGGACTGGGAGCTGCAGGGAGGGGCTGCTGCTTTCCAGGAGGGGAGACTGAGTGTAAAGCTGGGGAGGGCATGACTCAAGCTGTTCTGGGGGTGGCTGAACCTTTATATTGTGCCCCACTATAAGCAGGTACGGGTGGTCTCCACCCCTGTTCTTTGCAAACACCTCTCATCTCAAACCTGACAGACTCACTACATCAAACTCGTCTTGCAGAATATTTACCCATAAAGAGCAACGTGAAGTATCTATGGAACATGTGTAACTTGTCAAGACTCCTAATCCTTGCAAGATATATGGAAAGGTAATATTTAAGGAATAATGTGTTTATATTGAAAGCATGGTTTATGGACTTGGAATAAAAGTTAGTCATGGGGGGATGTTATGTCTCAGTGATGGCCCATTCTATCTTCGAGTGATTGCTCATATGCATTCCAATATAGGTGTGTGCGCACCCCGTGCACAGATTCCTGGAATTTTTTTCCCTAGCAAGCCCCGCAGGGCCAGCCCAGGAGTCCCCTGGAGTGCCATGCTCATGTCTCGGTATAAAGGGCGTTGCTGGCCCCGCGGGCCCTCAGTCCCTTCTTTGCGCCTGTGACGGTTGCTGGAACTGCTGCCTCTTGCTGTCTGCAAGTAGCATTCATTACCCTAGCTTGTTTGTTCGACTGTTCTTTGAAGTTCTAGTGTTGGAGTGTTAAGTAGTTGTTAATAGTCAGTTAAGTAGTTAGAGTAAGTACCCTTAGGGGTTCCTGCTGAGCCATGCCTGGCTCTATGAGCTTTAAAAGCTGTGATCTCTGCGCTAAAGCCTTTCCCGTGAGTGATCCTCACGACCGCTGCCTCGGATGTCTCGGGGAGCAGCATAGGAGAGACAAGTGCCGGATCTGTAAGGCCTTTAAGCCCCGGACGCAAAAAGAGAGGGACGCCAGGCTAAAGGCCATCTTGATGGAGTCCGCGCTCCGGCCAGCGTCTGAACCATCGCGGTCCCTGACGGCACCGAGCGTGTCGTCAGTGCGGAGTGCTCCTCCGGCACCGACACCAGCACCGGCACTGAGCCTGAAGGTGCCCAAGAAGAAAACACGGCCTGAGGCTGCACCTATGGACTCCTCCCTGAGACCAGGACAGCAGGGAGAGATCAAGGAGATGCCCCAGCCACGTGCTGTGGAGGTTACTCCAGCACCGGCGTCTCTACGCAGGGAGCCTCCCCTGACTCCTGGGGTGTGGGGGAGCGCCCCTGCAAGGGCCATCGATGCCGGAAGCGTTCACTGTGGCACGCGCCCTCATGGCTATGCCCACGCCTCCGTCCCCCCCTCGGCCGAGGGCTCAGGGATCTGCGTCTCAGGGCAAACCCACCCTGGGTGGCCCCGGTGGGTGGAGACGTCCACAATCTAAGTCTCCACCCAGACGGTCACGGAGGGTGGAGAGTGTCAGCTCCCCTCCGAGCTCCGACTCTAGGTCATCGAGCACCTCGGCACCGCAGCACCGTGGGCGGTTGCGAGGCTGGCACCAGGGTCGTCAGAGATCCAGCTCCGACCCCGGCAGGGACCGCAGTTCAGGCTCGCAAACTCCGGTGTGGAGTTCGTTGCGGCGCCATTCCAGATCCCTGTCCTGCAGCTGCAGCTGATCCAGGGACAGCAGTCCACTGTCGCCGGTCCGGGCATCACCACCAGCACCGAGGGTCCAGGTACCGGCCTTCGCATTGGTCCCAGACTTTACAGCACCGCCGTCCTTCGTGGTCCCACCAACCGTGCCGGCACTGACAGCCCCGGCACCGACAGCCCTGGCACCGACAGCTGTGCAGTCCAGATCTGCTCCACACAGCCATCACCAACGCAGTCCCGATCTCGAGGGGGCAAACGGTGTCACAAGACATCTCGGCGCAGGGGCAGGTCCTCAACCTCTTCTTCTTCGGCTTCATCCTCCGGCCGGCACCGAAGGCGTCGGCGCCAGTCAACATCTTCGTCTTCGCGGAGCCGCTCACCGTACTGTGGTGGCAAGCGACGCTCTGGCGGCTCAGGTGGCCGGCACTCTACAGCACACCAGCCACACCCCATACCGGTACCGGGATGGGGCCAAGGGCCGTGGCAATGGCCTTACTGGGGCCCATGGAGTGCACAAGTGGCTCAGGGCACTGCGTCGCTGCACTCCTCGGCGGCCCTGCCAGCATCCCTGCCGGTTAAGCCAACCCAGGGGCATGATGCGGAGGAAGACTCAGACCCTGAGGAAGGCCCCTCTGCAGGGCCCCTTCCTCAATCCTCCTCCTTGTCTCCGGACAATGTAGTGGCCAGGGATCACAGGGCTCCCCTGTTTGACTTCCGGGCCCATCAGGACCTTCTAAAAAGGGCCGCTGAGAACTTGGGCATGGAGTTAAAAATCCTCTTTGGGCCATCAGGGTCGGTGGGCCCTTCAAGAGTGGCCCTCCCTGTACACGACAGGGTTATGAAAATTGCAAAAACCTCTGGAAAACCCTGTCCTCTGTACTTCCTACATCCAAGGGGGCAGAAAGGAAATATTATGTCCCTAAGGAGCCCTTTGAGTTCCTCTATAATCACCCGACATCCGGGTCTCTAGTGGTTGACGCAGCCAATCAGAGAGACTGCCAGGGGAACCAAAAGAATACCCCGAAGGATAAGGATGGGAGGAAACTAGACCTCTTTGGGAGAAAAGTCTACTCCACTGCATCGTTGCAGTTCAGAGTAGCGAATCACCAGGCTCTGTTGGGAAAATATAATCTCAACCTCTGGTCATCGCTACAGAGATTCGCATCGGCATTACCACCTGACCAAGCGGCTGATTTTGCCACGGTGACCCAAGAGGGAGAAGCTGTGGCGAATGCGGCCCTGCAGTCCGCCAGTGATGTGGCGGACACAACTAGCAGGGCCATGGCATCAGCTGTCATCATGCGTCGCTGCTCCTGGCTCCAAGTGTTAGGTCCAGCAGGCCATACAGGACCTCCCTTTCGACAGCACCGGGCTATTCTCCGAAAAGACCGATGAGAAATTACACACCTTAAAAGACTCTCGGGCTACCCTGAAGGCCCTAGGGCTCTATATCCCCCAGGCCTCGAGACATCAGTCCCGGCCTCAGGCCCAGAGGCAACCAGCCCCCCGCCGAGACCAGCTCCCTGGCCCGCCCAGCCAAGGAGAGGTCGGGATCGCTACCAGGGGCCAAACAGAGGAGGCCGGCAGGGGTCCTCTGCTGGGGCCCAGCAGGAGCCTCCTAAAAAGGGTAATCCAAATAAACGGTTTTGATAGTGTGCACGAGGGTGGCACTCTTCCTTTTCCCCTGGATCTTACCCGACTGTTTGCGGAAAGGCTTCGACCATTCTTTGCAGAGTGGGAAGCCATTACTATGGACCGTTGGGCCCTGGAGGTGGTTCTCAAGGGCTATGCCCTTCAACTCACGGCCTTCCCCCCAGACTCCCCCCCAGGTTATTCTCCCTTGGGGACCCTGCCCACGAACAACTCCTCGTACAGGAGGTTAATTCCCTCCTAGCGCTCGGGGCGGTGGAAGAAGTCCCAGTGACTGAGAGGGGGAGGGGATTCTATTCCAGGTATTTCCTGATTCTCAAGGCCAAGGGGGGACTTAGACCTATCTTAGACCTACGCCGTCTGAACAAGTATATCAGACGCATCAGGTTCCGCATGGTCTCCCTCGCCTCCATCATTCCTGTCCTAGATCCAGGGGACTGGTACACCGTCCTCGATCTAAAGATACGTACTTTCATATCTCTATTTTACCTGCCCATAGGAGGTTCCTAAGGTTTGTGGTAGTGGGAGCCACTACCAGTTTGGGGCCTTGCCCTTTGGTCTTTCCTCAGCACCCAGGGTCTTTACAAAATGCATGGCGGTTGTGGTGGCCCACCTGCGCCGCAGAGGGGTACAAATTTTCCCCTACCTGGACAACTGGCTGATCCGGGGCAAGTCCAGGGCCCATGTGAGGAACAACCTGGGGCTTACTTGCGCAATATGCACCATACTGGGGCTGCTCATCAACGAGCAGAAGTCCACGCTTACCCCGGTGCAGCGTATACATTTTATTGGGGCCACACTGGATGCTATACAGGCCAGACCCTTCCTCCCACAGCCTCGATTCGAGGCAATGTCGGCCATAATAACCGATCTCTACAGGTCCCCCACGACTACGGCCAGACACTGTCTGCAGCTGTTGGGACACATGGCAGCCTCTACGTATGTGGTGAGGCTGGCTCGCCTCAGGCTTAGGCCTCTCCAGGTGTGGTTGTCCTCAGTGTATGTGCCAAACAGACATTCACTGACTAGAGTGGTCATGGTTCCCCCACAGGTGCTGTCATCCCTCAATTGGTGGAGGGACCCAAGGGAAGTGATGAAGGGAGTCCCGTTCAGAGACTTGGCCCCATCAGTGACTCTCATCACAGATGCATCCGATGTGGGATGGGGAGCCCACATCAGTTGCGACCTGGGCACCTAAGGGCTATGGTCACCCGAGGAGAGAGCTCTGCACATCAACTTACGCGAGCTCAGAGCAGTCTAGTTGGCCTGCAAGGCCTTCCTCAGATTCCTGAGGCACAGGGTGGTCCAGGTCCTCACGGACAATACGGCGGCCATGTTTTATGCGAACAGGCAGGGGGGAGCGCGTTCCTCGGCTCTTTGCCAGGAGACTATTCAACTCTGGGACTTTGTAGTGAGGCATGATTTTCATTTATCGGCCTCTCACCTCCCCGGGGTCAGGAATGATGAGGCAGACCACCTCAGCAGGTCGTTCTCACCCCACCACGACTGGTCATTGCACCAGGATATAGTGACTTCAATTTTCCAAGAGTGGGGTGTTCCCCAACTAGACCTGTTTGCGTCGGCCTGGAACAGGAAATTCCCAAGGTTTTGCTCGCTCCGGGGTTGCGAGCTGGGCTCCCTGTCCGACATGTTCCTTATAGACTGGACGGGGGGCCTGATGTATGCATTTCCCCCCATCCCGCTCCTGCCCCAAGTCCTTCTCAAAATCAAGAGGGACAGAGCGGACATCATTCTGATCGCCCCAGCATGGCCAAGGCAGCATTGGTACAGCATGCTGCTCGATCTGTCCACCACCGCGCCGATTCCGCTACCCAGGCACTACGACTTGCTCTCCCAGGACCAGGGGCACCTGCTGCACCCGGACCTGGACTCCCTCCACCTGATGGCATGGAGATTCTGTGGCTGAGGGAGGGAGAGAGAGACTGCTCCTTACAGGTCCAACAGGTTCTGCTGGGTAGCAGGAAATCATCCACACAGGTTACGTATAGGGCCAAGTGGAGGCAGTTTTCCTGTTGGGCGGAGTCTTGAGGTATACTGCCAAGTCTCTCGCCTATACAGGCGATCTTGGAATACCTGCTGCACCTTAAGCTTCAGGGCCTAGCTCTGGCTTCCCTGAAGGTGCACCTGGTGGTCATCTCGGCCTTCCACCAGCCGATGGAGAGGCGGTCCCTGTTTTCCCAACCCATGTCAGTTAGGTTCCTTAAGGGGTGGAGAGGACCTTCCCTCAGGTCCGGGACCCGGTACCGCCCTGGGATCTCAACCTGGTCCTTACCATGTTGATGAGACCCCCTTTTGAGCCCATGGCCACATGCTCCCTACTCCTCCTGTCTTGGAAGGTAGCCTTCCTGGTGGCCATTACATCGGCTAGGAGGGTCTCCGAGATAAGAGCTTTGACCTCGGAGCCCCCCTACACGGTTTTCTATAAGGATAAGGTTCGGCTGAGGCCCCACCCGGCTTTCCTGCCTAAGGTGGTGTCTCAGTTCCATTGTAATCAAGATATCTTCCTCCCCGTGTTTTTCCCTAAACCACACGGTTCGGAGGAGGAGCGGAGGTGGCATTTGCTGGATGTCAGACGAGCCTTGGCCTACTACATCGAGCGGACCAGGCCCTCACTTCACAGCTGTTTGTGGCAGTGGCTGACCAGATGAAAGGCTCACCTGTCTCCACCCAGTGAATCTCCAACTGGATTACCGCCTGCATCAGAGCCTGCCATGAGCAGGCAAGGGTGCCCCTTCCGGGGGCTGTGAAGGCGCACTCAATCAGAGCCCAGGCCTCATCCTCAACCTTCCTGGAGCGAGTGCCCCTGCAGGACATCTGCAGAGCAGCAACCTGGTCATCGGTCCACACCTTCACGTTGCACTACGCCATCGTGGAGCAGGCGAGAGAAGATGCGGGCTTCGGCAGAGCTGTGCTGACAAGAGCAGGTCACCGATAACTCCTACCCACCTCCAAGGTATGGCTAATTAATCCCCTATACTGGAATGGATATGAGCAATCACTCGAAGAAAGAAAACAAGGTTACTTACCAGTAACTGTTGTTCTTTGAGATGTGTTGCTCATATCCATTCTAAACCCACCCTCCTTCCCCACTGTCAGAGTCGGCAGAAAGAAGGGACTGAGGGCCCGCGGGACATGAGCGCGGCACTCCAGGGGGCTCCTGGGCTGGCCCTGTGGGGCTTGCTAGGGAAAAAAGTTCCGGGAATCTGTGCACAGGGTGCGCACACACCTATAATGGAATGGATGTGAGCAACATATCTCGAAGAACATCAGTTACTGGTAAGTAACCCTGTTTTTGAACAGAAGGAAGATGTCACCCCATGCTGGTTAACAAATGATGTAATCAAGACTAAGTTGTCTAGCCTTCCTCTGTCCCAAGTCTTTAATGGAAAACCATCAGAGCCAACTGCAAACAATCAAAGTCACTTGGAGGTTAAAAAAAAAAAAAAAAAAGGGGGAACATTACAACAGACAGAGAATCACCCTGCCTATGAATAAAGACAAAAGAGTGGGAAAAAGCACTCTGGATCCTTTCACTGAGGAGATATCTTGGGGAGCAGGGATGTTCTTATGAAAAATTGAATCCTGGTTCCTGTGAAGCCAGCCAGCTCAGCAACAGTCTGACTTTTGGGGGAGGGGTGAACCTTACTTTATTAGGTCTGTGTTTTATGATTTTGTTTTGTTTGGGAACCATTTGTTTCCATCACTTTCCCTCACTTTTAGTTAAATCTACCCTTTCTTAAATAAACCTCCTTTTGTTTTATTATAAGTGCTCACAAGTGCTGTGTGGCTCACGGTGGAGTGGTAGTGAAGGTAAAGCCAGTAAACTGGGGTACACTGCCCTTTTGTGGGCAGAGGATCTGGGTTGTCTCTGAGGAGCCAGTTTCATGGGCTGGACATTATAGCGGGATGCATCTATGGGACTCAAGATTGGGGTGCACCTATTGTTAACCTGCAAGGTGAAGGCAGGGCCGACATAGCCCAGAGGAGAGTGTTTGAGAGGCTGAAAGGCTCCGGTGTTAGGGAGCTGAAACCCAGTCAGGCACAGGCAAGACTCCCTCATACTGGATGCAGCGGCAGTGACAAGGAGACTCACAGTCCTGTGTGCCCCGAGAACCATCACCAGCTCCAGGGGTTCTTCACCATCCCTCTCACCCTTCCTTGACTTGGATTTACAGGGATGGAGAGCAGCAAAGAAGAACTAGTCCATTTTTCACAGGAGGGGAAGAAGGACAAATCCCCATACTGGGATAATGTGGGTTATATACACGCAGGGTCACGGACACAGCAGATGTGAGGAAGACAGCTGTCCCCGCATAATAATAAAAAGATGAAGAACAAAAAACAAACCTGAATGTGTTTGTTTCCCAGGGCACATTGCACACATGGTGTTAAATCTCATGCGGTTTGAGGGTTATGACACTAGTTTGGGATTCAGGAGAGCCAGGTTCAATTCCCTGCTCTGGCACAGCCTTCCCCTGTGTGATCACTTATCATAGAATGGAGAAATGTCGGCCTGGAAGAGACTTTGAGAAGTCATCAAGTTCAGCCCCCTGTGCTGAAGAAGGACCAAGTAAACCTAAACCATCCATGACAGGTGTTTGTCCAGCCTGTTCTTAAAAACCTCAAATGATGGGGATTCCACAACCTCCCTAGGAAGCCTGTTCCAGAGCTTAACTATCCTTTTAGTTGACAAGATTTCCCCTAATAGCTGACAAATATTCCTTGCCGCAGATTCAGCCCATTACTTCGTGTCCTGCCCTCAGGGGACATGGAGAGTAATCCTCTTTGGGTATGGCTACACTACAAAGAACAAACCGCAGTGCCAAGTCTGGGAGCCTGGATCAATGGGCTCCAAGACTAAAAGCAGCTGTAGAGACGTTCCCACTTGGGCTGCAGCCTGGATTCTGAAATCCAGCAAGGGCGACGGGTCTCGGAGCCTGGGCTCCAACCCAAGCCTGAACATCTACACTGTTATTTTTAGCCCTGCAAGCCTGACTCAAGTGACCTAGGCTCGGAGACTGGATGCTGCAGGCTTCTCTTTGCTCTTTAGAACAGCCCTTATTTAACTTATTTGAAGACTGTTATCAAGTCCCCTCTCAAGCTGCTTCTTTCAAGCCGAAACGTGCCCAGGGTTTTGGTAACTTTTCCTCCTAGCTCAGGTTTTTTAAATCCTTTATCATTTGTGGTGCTCTCCTCTGGTCTCTCTCCGATTTGTCCACAACGTGGGTGGCAGGTATAAGAGGCTTGGTGGCTGCTCTGCCCCCACGATCCCACCCCTGCTGCTTCTCTTCCCCCCAGGTCGTGCCCTGCCCACCTCTCGGGCCCTCCCCCCACCTGCCACTCACACCTCTCCCCCCCCCTCCGTTGCTGGCCCTAGCTGAGTTGCTCCAGCATCAGCAGCATGCACAGCAGCAGGAGTGGTGGTAGTGGGGGGGGGGGGAGGGAGGAAGGAAGGGGGACCAGCACGAGCAGTGGGTGCGGGGGCTCGGGGGCGGAGAGACATGAGCCGCAGGAGGGCCCCGTGGGAGGGAGGAGGGATCGGCACAAGCAGCAGGTGGAGGGGCCCCGGGGCGGAGAGTCACGCGTGGCAGGCGCTGGGGCCGGGGTGGAGCAGAACGAGGGTGGACTGTGAGTGGGACCTTGCCGGGAGGAGGCTGAGCGGGGAGGAGGCCTTGGGGGGGAGCCAACCTCGCCCCATGCAAGCGGCACAGCGCTGCCTCAAGCGTGGTGCCCAGAACTGGTCCCCGCCCTCCTGCAGGGGCCTCCCCGGTGCTGAGCAGCGTGGGCCCGTGACCGTGCGTGTGTGCACAGCGCTGCAGTCAGCACGGCTGGGACTGGCCCTGCTGCATGGCACCGACGCCTGGGGCGGTGGTGATCCCCGAGCAGCCCGGCTCCGTGTCTGCAGCAGGGCTGCTGCCCAGCAGCTTGTTACGCTCAGCCTCTCTCTGTGCCCGGGCGGGAGGTGGGTGCAAAGTGCTGTGAGCCGGGACAACCCGTCTGAGGCAGGGCCCGGCGCCCCGGGGCAACGCGGGGACACCTCAGACATGGGATAAGCCCGAGTCCTGCCCGCTGCTCTCAGCCCGTGGTTAGGTTAATTGTGGCAGGGCTGCGCCCCGGCACCTCTGGTCAGACTGGCCTTAATTATCCACCTGCTGTCTGGGCGCTATTCCCTCGCCGGACGGCAGGGGGCGCGCAGCCCACCAGTGGGCCCCCTCCCGGCAGGGTGAGCCTCTCTTGGCCCATTCTCCTCCCGGCGCCGTAGCCGGCCCCGCCTCTCCACGCGCGTTCTCTTCGAACGCTAATGGACCTCAAGCCGGAAGTGCGGGCGGGCGGGGTGTGCGCGGCGTCTAGTTTGTCCTCTCCCGCATGCGCGCGCGCGCAGCACGTGACGTGGGTAGGCTGAGCGCGCGCGGGGGGCCGGACCAGTGTGTTCCAGGGCAGCGCCGGTCTCGTTCCCCTGCCCCGGCGGCGCCCGGGTCGCAGCGCCGGAGGTGGCGATGGCGGAGCTGTCTGACAGCGGCGGCGAGGAGGCCTGGCAGGACGAGGAGGGCCTCGCCCAGCTCTGCTCGGACCCGGAGCCGGAGACTCCCTGCCTCTTCTGTGAGCGGTGCGTACGCGCGGCCGGGCAGCCGGGTCCCGCCCCGGGGATGCTGGGTGGGGGCGAAGAGCAGGGCCAGGTGCCGGTGCCTGGCCCGGAGAGGCCACGTGGGCAGCTGCGTGCGCTCCCCTCTTGTCCGCTGCTTCCCGCGGTGCCGCCGCCCGGCCTCCCCTCCTCTCGCCCCCGCTTGCTTCTCCCCGAGCTAGCCTGATATCTTTGGCCTGCGGCGCCTGCTCCAGCCCCGGCTGCCCTCAGACTAGGGCAGTGGTTCTTAACCTTTCCAAACTACTGTACCCCTGAAGCCTGAGTCCCACCCCCACGGGGCTGAGGCATGTAACTTAGTTTCATGGCCCCCCTGTGGCTCCAGGCAATTGCCTTTCTTGCCACCCCTCTAAAACCCCAGGTTAAGAAACACTGGACTAGGGGCTTGTGTTTGCGGTGCTGTTGCCTTAAAGCAAATGTCGTCGGGGCCCCGTAGTTCCTTCGTGTGCGCCTGCAAACCGGGCCCGGTCCAGCTGGGCTCTGATGCTGATCTGTGCGGTTGTGGGTAACTCACGCTCCCTTTCTGTGCCCCGTTTCTGTTCTGATCCTCCCTCCTCTTGTCTGCTTCGTTTCTGTTCCAAAGCATCAGATCTGTCACGATAGGTTTTACAGCGCCGTGCACAGTGGGTCGCTGATCTCGGCTGGCATTTCTAGTTGCTGTTATAATACAAATACTAACTTTAGTGTGTAGGTGGGGCATAGTGATAGCGTATAGACACACACTGAGAAAACAAATAGGTACATAGAATCTTTGGCTAGAAATGTGTTACTTAAGATACAGAGTCCACTGCGACAAGGTTAAAGTAGGGAAAAATGGTATGAAAAGGAAGATTGTGTTTCTGGGAGGAAAACAAAGGACTATCTTTCTCTTTACTCTGTATTCCTCAGTAAATTGAAGGTCTTTATTCTCATATGTCATGGGCGTCATGCTGTCTGAAGAGTCTTACAAGTGCTTTCCTCAGGGCAGACTGTCAAAAGTCGGACAGACACTCCAGACTGGTGGTATGTTCTGTAATTAGATTTCATCAACCCGGTACCAAATGTGAACTCCCAAAATGCTATAATAGTCTTATAATGGAGTCATAGACAGTCCTTTAAGACATTCCAGTTTATCTTGCCACACAGGCAAGCTGGTCTATGTGATAAATGGTCACTTACAAAAATCACAAAATATTCAGATTACGCCCAGTCCCAAGAGATCAGTCACTCATCCAGGTGAATTTGCATCCTAGATCTCACGCAAAAGACAATGCTATAGTGAACTAAGGGCACATCTACATTTGATACACTGCATCAGCACAACTGCAGTGTTTTAATGAAGATGCTCTAAGCCGATGGGAGAGTTATCTCTCATTAGGTGAGTTAATCCATCTTCACATGGTTCCCTGGTAGCTATGTTATTGGGAAAAGTTCTGCTGCTGACATAGCTTTGTTTACACAGGGGGTTAGGTCAGTATAATTATGTTGTTCAGGAGTGTGGTTATACTGATATAGGTGTGTAGTGTAAATCAGACTAAATAAAGGTTTACTAGCTAAGAAAAAGGAATGAGAGTTACTGAGAGGTTAAAGCAGGTAAAAATAGATGTACAGGTAAGTTCAGTCTGTAGTTTCAAAAGATAGCAGAGAAATAGTAATCTGCCAGTTTTCCAAAAGTCTTTTAGGGCTACCCAGAATAACGCTGGGGATCTCCATATTCTCGTTCGCTTATTCTGCCCTTTTAGAATCCAAACAGTCCAGAGATGAAGAATTTTTCCTTGTGTCTATATATATATATATATATATATATATATATATATATATATATATATATATATATATATATATAGCTTCTCACAGGAATGAAGCTGACTGCAACAGTTTCCAGGCAGTTCCCTTCTTTGTGCAGGGGTGGGAGAAAGGAATGCACTTAGCAAAGTCTTTGATCTCACACACAAGGACCATTTGCTTTCCCTGTGCAGGAATTAGCACTTTCTTGTTAAAGTTCTTCATTTGTGTTACATAGGCTGCTTTCTTATTTGATGGGTTACTTGTCTACATTGGCACGTATGCTGACAACTTCTGTTGCTCAGGGTGTGGAAGAAACACTCCCTTAAGTGACATAAGAGCTCTCCCGCTGATATCATAATACCATGTAAATGAGCGGTGGTAGCTATCCCAGCAGACATACTGCTGTCCACACTACTGCTTATGCCCGCAAAACTTATTTTTTTTCCACACCCCTGAGTGACAAAAGTTTTACCAGCATAAGTGCTAGTGTAGACAAGGCCTAGTTACAATGCAAATGTTTGCCATTACATTATAACAGGGTACAAATAATGAAAACCGTGCATGCAATATCCCACCGGTTTTCATGAAGTTTAAACACTAAACACATTCTTGTACATATTAACATCTATTTTGAACTATACTAACACACAGGTGAGCTGGTCTGGCCTCCAGCTGTGAGTTTCAGTTCTTAGCTGACACGTAGGCTTTGGCCAGAATTGACACTTGGTTTACCAGCGTCACAACAGGTACCTGGCAAACTTCATTTTATTGACAAAAGCTAGATGTCAGGCTATGATTTTAATGTGTTCTTTCTAAATAGTTTGATAATGTAACTGGTAAAGAAGAGACTTGTGGGAAATTTTAAAACAAAAATCTTGGTGTTTGTATATCCCCTTATCTAAAGCACTTCACAAACAACAATTGGGCTAACAACTTCCTTGTGGTAGGTAAGAAATATTTAGGCACCACTTAATACTTCCTCTGCTAAAATGACAAAGCTTGTTTAAATGATGTGTAGCAGCCCTCTGGGAAAGTTTAGTTCTCTTGCATGCATTTCACACCTCGCTCTAAACAATCTAAATATAAATTACAATTATAATACTGTTGACTCAATATATATTCATCTCTCTCCCTTTTTACCTATAGGCTGTTCAGTTCTGCTGAAGATACGTTTTCCCACTGTAAATCGGTGCATCAATTTAATATTAGTAATACGATCCATAAGCATGGTAAGTAACTCTGAATTTTTTTCACTCTTTGCTATGAAGTGACATTTTATTTAAATAAATAAAGTTTTTGTGGACCAAGAAAGGAAAAGTGTTTAAAAAGAACAAAAACATCCCTCTGAAGACTCAGCAAACAAAACATATTTGTGTCTGGGCCATGTATGCTCTACTAAGCCTTATAAAATTCCCACACATCATTTGTATGTTGGTACTTTTTATTCTTTATTTCTGTCAGTAAGCTCTGTCTCCACTATAGACAGAACTAGTTAAGTGTGAACAGTGTCTGACAGTTTTTGCTAACGTAACTGAGTGCATCCACCTACAAGCCATCTTCCCTGCTTAGCTCTGTTTCTGCTTTTTCATACTTGCCACGCTGAACAGCCATGTTTGTACTAGAGCATTCTAAAATCTGGGCAGCTATCTAAAAATGCCTCAACTGTTTTTCACAGGGCGCAGTCCCATCTACATTTATAATTCAGTTGTTGCCAAGGAATCCAGTTTAAAAGGCTCTTAACCTTTGACACATTGGGGTTTAGATGATTTAAATAGGACCTATCTATATTGCAAAATAGAACTGCTTCATGGTGTCAGGACAATCATTGTGTAACCAGGGCCTTTGTAATTATCCACTAGAGAGAGAGAGGAGGATATGGACTGCATGTGAAGAGAATAGGGGGAAGGGTAGCAGGATGGCAGATGTGGAAGTGCCTCGTGAGGGGAGGGTACAGTGAAGCAGATGGAAAAAATACCGATGGAATTACAGGCACTCAGGGACTAAGATATTATAGTGGTGGACATGGTAATAAGAACCTAGATAGAGAGGCATTGATAGGTATATGCTGTTCAGGGAAGATAGAAGTAGAGGTAAAGATGGTGCAGTAGCATTGTATATTAGTGACGAAGTAGGTTGTAAAGAAATTAGAAGTGATGCAATAGATAAAATAGATCTGTTTGAGTCAAAATCACTTTGGGGAAGAAAAGTAACAAAGGCTCCTGGAGGAAGAGTTTGGGGTCTGCAACGCTGGTTTCTCTGTGGATAGAGACCTCTTTAATATTTTTGATGAAATAAATATTCTGGGAATTGTGTGATAATGGGAGCATTTAATTTCTCAGCTATAGATTGGTAGATAAGTGCTACTAATAATGGTAGAACCCAGATATTCTTGGATGTGATAGCTGACACACCAAGTAGTCACCAAACTGGCAAGAGTTAGTATTGTAAGTAGTGAGGACCTCGTAGAAGAACTGGTTCTAGAGAACAACTTTGGTTCAAGTGATCAGGAGTTAATTCAATTTAAAATAAATGGAAGGATTAAAAGAAAACAGGTCTGTAACTAGGATCCTTGATTTCAAAAGGGCAGACTTTGCAAAAAGTTAGGGAAGTGGACTTGACTGAAGGAACTCAAGATTCTGAATATGGAGGAGATTTGGAAGTCTTTTCTGCAACTTTGACTTTAGTTTCTGAAGCCTGCATCCCAAGCAAAGAGGGTGAGGGGGGAATGTAGGAAAAGGTTGCAAACTAAATTGGATGAACAAGGATGTCAAACAGGTTGTTAAGAGAGCCTGCAAATAATGAAAGAAGGGGTGGATCAGCAAGGAAAGTTAACTCTTGGAGGTCAAGAAGTATGGGAAGGAAAAAGTGAGAACTGTCAAAAGTCAAGCAGAATTGGACCTTACAAATGACATTAAAACAATAGTAAAAGGTTCTTTAGCCATATAAATAAAAATTAAACAAAGAAAGAAGTGGGAACATTAAGCACTGAGGATGGGGGGAGATTAAAGGTAATGTAGATATGGTCCAACATGTACACAAATACTTTGCCTCAGTTTTTAAGAAGAGTAATGAGGAGTTTGGGGGCATTGGCAGAGTGATGTAATGCAGATGAGGATCTAGAAGTAGAAATTACCACATCTGAGAAGGAAGCCAAGATCAAACAGGTTAATGGGACCTAATCAGAGAGCCTGAATAATCTCCATTCTATAATAAAGGAATTGGCATATGAGATTGCAAGCCCAATAGCAAGAATTTTTATTGAATGTGGGAAATTAGAGATCCTACTCTATGACTGGGGAATTGCAAATATAGTATCTATATTTAAGAAGGGGAGGGAGGGAGTGATCTGGGAAACTACAGGCACATTAGTTTAATCTCAATTCTGTGCAAGGTTTTAGAACAAATTTTGAGAGAATGAGTAGCTAAGGACATAGAAGTAAATGGTAATTGGGATAAAATGTATCATACTTTTACAAAGGGTAGATTGTGCCAGATCAGTCTGACCTTTCTTTGAGAAGATAACTGATTTTCTAGACAAAGGAAATGCAGTAGATCTAATATACCTGGATTCTAGTGAAGCATTTGATACAATTCCACATGGGAAATAATTGTTAAATTGGAGAAGATGGGGATTAATATGAGACTCAAAAGGTGGGTAAAGAACTGGGTAAAGAGGAAACTACAATGGGTCATGCTGAAAGGGGTACTGTAAGGCTGAAGGGAGCTTACTAGTTGAGTTCCTTGAAGATGGGTCTTATTTAACACTTCAATGAAAATGGGAGAGTGCTAATAAAATTTGTGGTGACACAAAGTTGGGAGACCAATACCAATGTGGAGGAGGATTGGAATATCATACAAGATTTGGATGACCTAGAAAACTGGAGTAATAGAAGAGGGGTGGAATGGAATAGTTCAGTGTGCAAGGTCATATACTTGGGGACTAACAACAAGAATTTTTGCTATAAGCTGTGGACATATCTGTTGAAAGCGACAGAGGCGAAGAAAGACCTGGGTGATTTGTTGATCACAGAATGACTGAGCTGCCAAAGTGGAGCAGCCATGAAAAAGGCTAATGCAGTCCTAGGATGCATCAAGTGAGGTATTGCCAGTAGAGATAGGGAAGTGTTAGTATCATTATACAAGGCACTAGTCAGACCTCATCTGGAATGCTGTGTGCAGTTCCGGTTTCCAATGCTTAAGAAAGATGAATGCAAACTGGAACAGGTGCAGAGAAGGGCTACTGGGATGAAGAGGAATGGAGAACCTACCTTCTGAGACGAAACTTAAGGAGTTTGTCTGGTTTAGCCTAACCAAACACAGGCTAGGGGAGAGAGGTTCTCTCTAAATGCATCAGAGTGATAAATACCAGGGTGCAAGAGGAGTTATTTAAGTTAAGGACCAATGTTGGCACAAGAACAAATGGATATAAACTGTCCGTCAATAAGTTTAAGTTTAAAATTAGATGAAGGTGTCTAACCATCAAACGAGTGAAGTTCTGGAACAGTCTTGCAATGAGAGGCAAAAAACCTAACTTATTTTAAGACTGAGCTTGTTAAGTTTTTGGAGGAGATGGTATGATGTGATTGCCTGCAACGTCTCATGACCTATTTGTATCTATTAGCAAATATCTCAATGACTGGTGATGGAATACTCGATGGCGAGGGCTCTGAGTTACAAGAGAGAATTCTTTCCCAGATGTCTCTCTCGTGGGTCTTGCCCACATGTTCAGGGTTTAACTGATTGCTTTATTTGGGGTTCAGAAGGAATTTTCCCCCAGGTCAGTTTAACAGACTCTGGGGTGGCAGGTGGAGTTGTCTTTCTCTGCAGTATGGATCACTTGCTGGTTTGAACTAGAGTAAATGGCGGATTCTCTTTAACTTGAAGTTTTTAAATCAAGATTTGAATACGTCAGTATCTCAGCCAGAAGTTACAGGAGTGGGTGGGGAAAGTTCTGTGGTCTGCGATGTGCAGGAGGTCAGATTAGATGACCATGATGGTCCTTTTTGGCCTTAGACTCATGCTTTAGCAGACACTGTTAGTCCTGCCTTGCAGAAGCTGGACTGAGATGAAGCCTGGTTACAGCATGACTTCTTTAAAACCCTGCATGTGACCATATTATAAAGAAAAAAATTGTTAATTTATGTTGTAATTATAATCCATTATAAAATCAATACAAATCTGCAGCATAGATGGTCCTAAACATGGTATGAATTGGTTTGAATAGATACCGGTTGTCTGGACTGTGTTGGAAAACAGTTTGCACTTCTGCATGCTCTATAATTGATCACATTAAACTTATCATAACTTGAAGATTATTGCACGTGCCATTCAAAACAAACATATATATTTTTCTTTAAAATATATACACATTCTGTATATAAGACCAGCATAAAAATTTCAAAAGTACTTTTTGAGTCACATTTTCAAAGTCATTTAGACACTTTGGACTCTCACTGGGTTTTTAAGTGTCTTAGGCACTGGATCCTAAATCTCATTGAAAGTCCTAATTGCCTAAATCATTTCTGGAAATGTGACTTAAAATTTTACCCCATATGTTATTTATTTAGGATATTGATCAGGAAGATATGTAGGTTCTGTCATTGTATGGAGTTTACTGAAAATAAAACGAGGAATTTAAAATAACTGTAATAGAGTTGTGAAAGTGCTAATGAAAGTAAAGTATGCAGAACAGTACTGTACATGTAGACTTTCTGTATTTATGATACATCATGGTTGAAAAGCCATATTATGAAGAAACTGGAGGAATTGGGGAGCATCATATGGTCATTTTGGTAGAGAGACTTAGTCGTTCTCAGCCAAGGAGAACGGATGACTCATGAGATGGGATTTGAAGAGAAATAGTAAATTATCTAGATGCATAATTTTGGGAAATGGGGAGGAAAGCAGGATAGGAGGGATTTCACTGTTTGAGGAGTGTCCGGGATAATAGGATGCTATGCTGATAGGATGGCAAGTCGTCAAGAATTTTGGAAAACCATAAATAAAATCTTGTATTGGGCTATAAAATATTGATAAGAAACAATGAATTGACTTTAATTATATAGCAACTGAATGTAATAGTTCTATTGCTGTCCTCGTATGGTGATCATGTAATGTGTTAAAACCACTTTTGTTACTGTGCTGCACAGCCAGTTTAAAGGATTGTTTTGTCATAAATTAGTTACAGTTGACAATCGATAATTAGAAAGCTGCTAATGTGTATAAAAATGTTCATGGGATAAAATACCAGCATTTATACTCTGGTTTCTAGCCAAAGGCTCTTATTGTGGATGTTGCTGCCTTTCTCAGCAAGACAGGTGGAGAGTTGTTTGCTAAGTGACAGAATTCCCAGTTAGTTAAGATATGTTTACATGTGTTCAGTTTTTAGTGTGTTGCAAATATAATCTGAAGATTGAATTAAAGGGTCTGACACACAAGTCCTGAAGAAAAAATATCAGAATAATGTAGATGGCAAATTAAGGTAGGAACACTGCACTGGATAATAGTGTATACCCGATGGGAACACTGGCCAATTGAACAACTAATTAACATTCACATTATTGTAAAATATGTGATTTTATTGTTACATGAGCTTTTTTTCTTTTTCAGCACTTGAGTTTTATGGATACATTAAGCTAATAAACTTTGTTAGAAAGAAGGTAAGTGGACAGACAGTTTATTACTTTAATTTCTTATTTTGTGCATAGGGGGGAAAACACCAAGATGTTTTGAGTTTGTTTTTATGGTACACTAAGTCTCTCTAGAAATAAGTAATTTTGGAAATTGGTTTAAAATAATTTATCAGTGAGTTTATGCAGATCTGTGAGCAGCTTAAGTAGTTTTTAGTTTTTATTTAATAAAATCCACTTCAAATAATTTAAAAATATTTTAAAGTTGAGACACAAGATTCGTTCATTCCAGGGCGATATTTCCAGTCTTCTATAAAGTCCATATAATTGGCCTTCATGGGGTTGTACTGCATGTTGGGGTTTGGTGAAATGAGTGGAATTTACTACTTGCCTGGCCCCAGATGGGCGGCTCCATTCAGTTTATGGAGGGGTTTTCCCTGACACTTGATACCTGTCTGTGCAGAATCACTGTCTCTGGTAGATAAGGCTAGATTACATATCGTGGGTAGACAGTGCAAAAGGAGAGAACCCTGAGGAGTACTCGAGAGAGAATGGAGCTTGCTCATTTTTAATTTGGTTGTTTTAGGCCCTCTCTGTGTTTCTAGGCATACTGATGTCAGTATATATGGTTCAAAGCTGTAGTGTAGCAGGGGCCACCTCAAGTCCCTGTGTACACTACAACTTATTAACATATTGTAACTCATTCTTCTCATTCAGCTTAGTTTTGACATGGACGGGGTCTTACACAACCTATCATTTTTGAGACCTGTT
Source organism: Emydura macquarii macquarii (assembly GCF_026122565.2). NCBI lineage: Eukaryota > Metazoa > Chordata > Testudines > Chelidae > Emydura > Emydura macquarii. The sequence continues at coordinate 1,546,993 of NW_027132013.1, read as the reverse complement.
ATACCTGGGCATGCATTGACCTTCAGGTTGCATGGGTTGGTTAGTTACATCTTAGTATTAGTTTTGTGAGGTAGATAATTTTTCCTATTTTGCAACTGGAGAAACTGATGTTTCAAGTCTGATTTTCCCCTCAAGATATGCTGAACATACCCAGCTAATGAGATGATGGGTTCAGCACTTGTAAAAACTGGGCCCAGCGCGACTTGCTCCAAGTCAGAGCCAGATATAGAATCCAGGAGTACCTTTCTCTCCTATTTTGGTCATGTTGCCCAGTAATGCTTTCCTCTCAGCTTTTGTTATGATTTTTAATAAATCATTTAGGCGCTCGTAGCAGTGGTTTTAATGATGGAAGAAAAGTGAAACTAATACCATTTATGTATTGTTGTTTTTCTTCTTTTAAACAAAGATCCTGTGATTTTGAAGAACCTTATTTCATATGCTCATTTAACTTTGTCTAGAAACCAACTGCCGAATACTTGAATTCTCTCAGCAGCCCACTGCCTTGGGAGGAAGAGGAATACTTGAAACCAGAGCTAGAAGATGATCTCTTACTTCAGTTTGGTAAGACTTTTCAGAGTATAGTCCTGCTAGAAACATAAGTGAATTCTTCCCTTTCATAGTTCAGTACATTCCATGTGAGATGATATCCTTACTTGTGGATTTATATTTCCCGGGGTAACGTTACTATCCAAAATGTTGAAGTGAAGTGACTGATTTTTAAAGATTCTAGTTACCACACAGATGAAGTAACATTTTATGCCGTAGCCTTACCCATGCCAGCTTTTACAACATGGCATGTTACTGTGACCTCTATGAATATTTTGTATCATAAAAAAGAGATTGTCTGAACAGACTAGGGAGGGGGGAGTCTCACCTAACGCTAAATGGTCATGGAATTTCCATTCTTATGCTGCAGCAAAACATCTTTGAATATTACTTTTGGGAATTTAAAATTAATCAGAACACAAACAAATATATTAGAGGCAGTAATGTGTGTCTTTGAAAAGTGATTCACATTTTATATTGGTTGTCTTTCATTTGATACCCGACATACATTAATATGACAAAAATATACATCATAGGGTTGTATTTTCATCTTGGAGTTCCAATGACCTATATATAAATCACTTGTGTTTATCCCTCAAGACTTATATTTTTGTTACTATAAACTTCTCCCCTTTGCCATTACTATTTTGTCACTCACTTGGTGCATCTTTCCTTCACTTAAACTGTAAGATTTTTAGGGTAGGGGCTGTGTCCTCTTATGTTTGTACACCATCCTAGCTCAAGGTGGGCCCTGTCTTGATTAGAATTTCTTGCAGTACCACACACAATAGGGAATGGAGATTTGTTCCTTTCATAACCATCTGATAATTGGAATTTTTCTGAATATACCGCTGACTTGCAATATGACCCTTGGACAAGTTGCCAAGGGCCAGAGGTGCTGTGTACTCACAACTCCATTTGAAATTACTAGTAGTCAGAGGTGCTCAGTACTTGAGAATATCATGCTGTAAATGTGTCTTCCATTTTAATCCATTGAGTAAAATGAGTATTTGCCTACCAGCTGGGGTGTAATTTTTTTTAATCCAAATTATTATTCCTGTTAGTGGAGATTATTCTCTCTATCTCTAGTTCGTATTTTAGAACATCCAAACTGTATCTAGGGGAAGCTATAATTTTGCTGTTAATACACTGAGGTAATCTCTAAACTGCTTGACAAAACCTAAAGAAGAATGGCTCTCTCCAGGTCTTCAGGAGCAATGTCCTATGCTTCATGACTGTCTTACCGGCTTGTTATGGCCTTGACAACCACTGAAGTCCTGTTCTGTGGCTTTATTTGTGCTTTACTGTTTCCATTGTACATTTTTGATGGTTTCTAACATGTTCCATGCTCTCTCAATCTAATCCTAATCTAATATAATCATCAGCAGTTTTCTGCACTGCATTCTCCTAACCCTCATGTTGGAGACTTCCTTTAGGGAAGGAATACTTTGTTTCCTGTTTTGAGTGGTGTGGAAACGTTATTTTCCCCCATTATCTATGACCCTAACCACTTCTAGAAGTTCTGTTGCCACAGCTCTTATTGACCTTGTGCAGTGCCCCCAGAAATGCATAGCTCTATTAGATCAAAGTATGTGCGTATTTGGCCCCTAAATCCAAGCTAATTTTCTCTGCAGTGCTTCTGGCTAGTGAGAGGAAGACAAGCCAGGGGATCAGTGCGCTCAACCATGCAAGAGTGTCAATTCCAATAACCCCATTTCCCAGATGTGATGGGGCCTAATCTTACACCATTGATATCCAGTGGGAGTTCAGTAGGTGCAAAATTGGACCTATGTTTTCAGGCCAAGGCACTATTTTATTAATAATGAATTCTATTTACCTATGGATCTCAAAGCATTTCACACATTTTTATTATGCCCCACAACAGCTGAGGGATGAGTTTGAAGGGCTGTGAATATATTCTTTGTTGCTTGCTAGTTATGAAAGCCTTCAGTTTGTAGAACAACTTGTCCTTTGAGTTAATAGCCCTTCTAGCTCTGGGCTAAGGTAATTGGTGAAGGAAGGGGTAACACCTTTTTGGGCTTCAGCTAAAGTGAATGTCTGATTTGTTAAGTCATGAAGACTAGTATTCAGACAACTTTGAAAGTTGGTTAGATTTTGGGTACTGGTGTTAAGGACCCACTTCCACCATGCTCACTCATGGTAGGGCTACTTGCAGAGCAAGATAACACTTATCAGTGAGGTTACTTGTGGAACAAGGTACTATTTAGTGAATGAAGGTAGCGGGATCAGGCACTTAATTCATCCTTAGATATGTTTGTACACATCTGTAATTAGGTAATGCCGTCAGTTGACAGTGATTGATGAAATTTATTGTTGTTTCATTAGACATAGAGGATCTTCATGATTCTACAAACATCTCATACCCCAATGGGTTAAGTGATAATACAGCAATCCTTGAACAGTTGAAATGTGCAGAACGCAGAGCAGAGCTTGCAGAAACAGCATTAGCCAGAGCACAAGAAGATCTTCAGAAAATGAGGTAAGATGGTTTTTGACAAGGTTTTTCTGAAACAGATGGCAGAGTTCTGGATGGTAGACAGAAATTTGCTCAGGAAATATTAAAGGTCAATAGAAACTCAAAGAAGCTGCAGAATACAAGTTGAAACTAATGTCCTACTGGTGGTATCTGTGTGTTTCATCTCTGTTTGTAAATAGTGTCTATTGTCGTGTTTTTTTAAAAAGATTACAAGTTAAAACACAAATAAATTGATCAACTGTCTAGATAAAACTCCTGAGCCATGAAACAAACTTCTTCCCATTCCCCAATGCATCAATAGTGAAATCAAATTAGAGTGTTGAAAATTTCTTTCCTTTGACTGCTCTCTTATCCCCAAACTTAAACCTAGGGACTACTAGCAAGAATATTTCAGCTGATCTTAACTTCATTGCGCATGTTAACTTTAAATCATGAAGTTTTGCAATATGTAATTGTTGATGGTGCAGCATAAATATTAAGGGAGTTCAGACTTCGTTGGGATCACCTGGAATTTATAAAATCCTGCCAAACTGTTAGTTCAAGATGACCACTGTAACCACTCCAGTTGAAGCAATCAAAGACATTGAAAAGATTAAATATTAATATACCTTGAATCAGCCTTATTTAAGAAGTTATGGTTGCTGCCTGTTGGCAGGTGCAAGTTGTATAAAGTGTATCTTACATGTTACATAGCATGAGATGTTTGAGTCCACCACATGCTTTCAAGTTACAGAACTAGAGTTCTGCATACTTAACAAACTTGTGGAATGTAAACTTATTCTTGTTTAAAACCTAGTAATTACACTTAGCAAGAACATGCCACATATGAGGCCTCGTAATAGGAAGCCAGTACTTTCACGGGATATCAGTGTGATCTTCACAAAGCAGAAGTCTCTTCTTGAGCCATGATTCATTTTTGTAAATCCTGGTTTGTGATGTGCAATGTTCTTCCAGTACCATGAACAGCTTTAGTAACTTATCTACTTTAAGTTTAACAAAAATAAGAGAAAAGGTACGTATCTACATCTTCCAAATCAGTAGGTCAGTGCCCTCTTCCCCCTCCCCCTTGTCATATTCTCATCCCAGTGAAGTTTTCTCAATAAAATAGATCCTTTGGGCTCTCTTGAGGGTAAAGTCCTCTCAGAAAGTCGACTCACCTTTTATAAATATTTCTTTTGATGCCAGTTCTGATTCTTTGTCAGAGCTTCAATTCAGAAGGGAGGTAAAGCTACATTTTAGTAAAGATGTTGGCAGCAACAGTCCATTGTGAATCTGATCAAGCAGAGCAGTCTTTGTGTAGAAGTGTAGCTGACTTCTGCTCTTGTTAGGTTGGTTAGCTGAAAAGGTTTGACTGCTGATCTCAAAGTAAAGAATAAAAGGTTGCTGTTTTAAATCCTCCAGGTCAAAAAGTGATCCACTGTCAGATTATATACAGTCTGTATAATCAAAATTACAATAATCTGTGTTGCAGTTCTGGCCAGCACACTAGGGTTAACATCTCTACAGTTATGAAAAATGATTTAGGAGTTTCAATGGCCACAGATATTCAGGACTTCAGTTTTACATCTCATCTGAGCACAGACGCATATAAAACTATTAGAAGCTGTCTCCAGCAGTTACTGTGAGGACAGCCACCTTTTGAATCACAAATATGCAGCACCTGGGTTTTCCTTACTGGTTGCCAGTCCAAATAGTCCTGTTCTAATGATGTTTAGTTTCAGCTGACAGATTGAGAGTGCAGAAGTATGTGGCTGGAGGCTAATGGTAACAATCTTTTGGTTAACTGGTGGCAAAAGTAACCATCTTTTCTAAATGAAACTAGGTTGCAACCTACAATATTTGACACACTTTACGAATTTAAAGGCATGTCACATTTATCTTGAATTTATCATCAGTGTCCAATTGAATGTCAAACTTTTGCTTTTTATTTGCATTTCTCCTGATCTTTCTTGACAGTTTTAAAATTCATTCTGTTGGGAGTTTAGACCTGGAGTTTCCTTACAGTTAAATTGCTTGATAATTGTACCACTGACATCAGAATGCAGTGACCTTAAATAATGATCCCAATTAACAACAACAACAAAAATCTTGATTTTTTTAAACCAGATTGAGACCTTATAAAACTAATTTGAAAATATGTCCTCTTGCAACTTTAAGCTAAAATTTATAGTGAGCACAACTGAATTCTATTTTCAAATGCTGCTACTGAAAGATTCTTATTTCAAATTTACAAAACTGTTATAGGAAAAAACAAAATATTGAAATCTAAGGCCTTGCTCTGCGCACACTGAGCGGGAATGTAGCTTTGCTCACATGAATAATGGTCCTGCTCAAGTGTAAAGATAAGCATTTTCAGCGTTAGACTAAAATTGTATTTAACTGAAACTTCTCTTAGAGGCATAAAATGTTTGCCACTTCCAGAAAAAATCATTTACAATGAAAAGTAATTAAATTTCCAATACACTAACAAAATTATTATCCACTCTTTTGTGTACAAAAGCCAAAATTTTCAAAATAGGTTCCTAAAGTTAGGTTACTAAGACCACCACATTTAGGCACCTAGGTGCTTTTAGATATCCTATACCTAAATCACTTAACAGCACAAGTCCTATTAACTGTAAACCATAGACTCTATTGGAGGAGTGTAGGCTGGTTGAAGCACTTCTGTACTTGACTTGTGGGAGTTCATAATATCTAAAAGTACTGTTGGCTGCAAATATAGCACTAGCTTTTTGCTTATCAGTTTTGTATTTGAGTTTATAGTGTTCTATTAGTGAGGCCATGGGCTTATCTTTTTTAGTATAGAGGAAAATTTTCAGTGGGAAACTTCTTAGCAAAAAGCTCTGTAAATTCTTAATGAAGAAACAAATACAAAAAATCCTCTTTAGCAATTTATAGCTATAAAAGGGGAAATAAGTGGAGAATTAGCAACATGTAAAGAAAATAACTCTTTTAAAATTAAAAACAACTTACATTAAAAATAATTTTTATCATGATTTGTATTGTTATACTGTCTTCCATAAATCACTCACATAGTTGTGTTTTAAGAGTAGTTTTAAAATGTGTCATAGTATTAAACCACATCTTTAGATAATATGGTGTCTGTCATATTTGTCTCATTCTGTATTTTGACTTCTGACATACTGTTATCCTAGAAACAGTTTACAAAATGAGCATTTCCCTCTTTTAAAAAAAACAAAAAAAAAAAAACAACCTTATGAAATCTAAATCAGGTGTGTTGTAATTGGCATGCTTTATCAAAATAGATGGAAGGTGAGCATGTTGCAGGCAGATAAATGAAACACTGCAAACTTCACAGTGCTGAAATTTAGTGTCTAAGATGCAGAAGAAATGCTGATATCGAAATGCAGAAAGAATAGCAAATCATCATGCAGCAGCTTCTTCTAGAAGCCGGCAGGGGGAGTTGCAGCATGGTTAAGGCACAATAGAGTTTCGCTATTGAAAAAGGCCCTCTGCAGTCTGCATTTCTTATCTCCTCTCGCCTGCCCCCCTCTTTCTTTTTCATGGTCCCGTAAACATGTCTCAAGGGTATGTTTCAAATTGATTACAGACAATTTGCACAGGATTTTGTGATGAACGCAGATGTCAGAAGCAGCTCGTCATCATCTAGTGCCATTGTGGATCTCCAGGAGGATGAGGATGGCGTTTACTTCAGTTCATATGGGCATTATGGGATACATGAAGAGATGCTAAAGGTTAGAAAGTCAGCACAAATGCGTCTTACTCGTCACTAGGAAGGAAAGATGTAGTGACAAAAAGCTATGTGCCCATAAATATATGCTGCAGAGTAGCTGCATTTTTAACTCTTTCAGTGCTTGATAGTTTATACTGGGAGCTGGAGTGAAAGAATCACAAAAAGAGAGCTTATATTTTCAGCCGCCATTGTATCTAGGTCACTGTTGTATAAATTCTTTACTGTACCAGAAGAACTAGAAATGTAATAAAACTATATTGAGTTTACAGGTATACTTGACTGTTAGTAAGAAAATATTCATCGCTCAAGATCTATAACATAATCTGTTCTTTCCGCTTTTATTTCTTTTGCTATAGAAATGTGGATTAATTCTGTGCATTACTATATGGTATGAACAGTAAATGTCCTTCATTTTTTATTTTGCTCTTGAGATGAAAATTTAGCGTTCATAAAACACTAAACCTCTAAATGCGATCTTTGCCAATTGATGTAGTTATTCAGAAATGTATTTGAACTCTGTTTAGTGTATTGATAAGCATTACATTGAACAATTACTAGGATTGTCTAAATAGTACAGAATTTTAAAATGGAAAATATATTAGCAGGAGAAAAATCCATAACTCTTTAAAAACAAACAAAAATCCCTTCATCCTGGATGTTAAAAGCCATTTGTAAAATTTGATTATTTTAGCCCAAAATCTTAGTACCTCCTTTCTGAAAAAAGAATATTATGTAGTGTATAAGGACAGGAGTTTTGTTGCTCTGAAATATCATAAAGCAATTTGCAACTTCATATAATAAAGACCGAACATGTGTATCTAAATAAAATCAGCTAAAATATGAAGCCATGAAGTACATTCATTCTTGTATAGCATAGGTAGCAGATTTAGGCTTCCTGCTTTCTGAAACATTTAGTGGTCCTAGACTCAGAAAAATCCTCTGCATCTGTTTTATAGCGCACTTGAGTAGTATTGAGCAGTCAGAATGTTTTTATGGAGCATTCTTGCAGAAATGCCTTCATGGCATAGGTGTCTGTGGAGATGGAAAGTAACAAACGTTCCAAAATGAAGAACATAGTGAAGAAGAGTGTGCAGAACTTTGAAAAGACCAGTTTTAATAAGATTTGCTTCTGCACTGTGTGTCTGGCAGACTAATAAAATGACATTTAAATATGGTGCTAGAAGTTTTTTTTTGTTTTGTTTTTTTTTGTTTGTTTTTTTTTTGTTAGCCACATACAAAGAAAATAATCTGAAATCATAAACAGTACATTAATTTGTCAGATGGGGGAAAAAACCCAACCATTTATTTGGTACTAACAGTTCATAATAACTTGATTTGGAGCAATAGTAAAGGTTCTGAACCTCTGAAGAACTGATAGAAAGATTTATCACAAAGTACAGAACTATTTCACTGGCTTCAGGAAACTTTTGTGATGTTAAAAACCTTTTAGTAACATCTGACTTCTGCCTATTAAAACATGAAAATTACCCGAGTTATGGCACATGTAAATTCTTGTATATACTTAGTTTTTAGTTCCAGGTGAATACTCAACACATACAAACATTTTTTTGCTTAAGTTTTTATTATTGTGAGGTTTTTTACATTAAAAATAATGGCTCATTAAACTGAAGTGATAGCGAACTTTTGTTACAGTAATCCTAAATCTGTTTTATTGGGTTAAAAAAAACCACACATGCACCCAAAAAAAAAAAAATCTTCCTCATTTTTTGTCCTCTGACTGGGCCCTGGCAGGTTAGTGTTGTTTATGCTGCCTCCTCCCATAATGTTTCAGAGGACAGGAAGATTGCTGCTTTAAACTGACACACAGCTGATGATGCACTTTATTTAAAAATTGCTTGAGGAGTGTCTGATAACTGAAAATTAAGTAATTTTATTGTACTGAAGGGTTGGGTGGGAGGAGAGAAGGAATTGATTAATAGAGACCCAAAATGAATGACTGAAGCTCATTCGAGCAGCAGTGCGTGTAGTAAAGACAGCAGTTGGAATTCTATTGATTAAGTTGGGGCAGTGCTGAGGCAGTGTGATAGGTGAGGCTGAAGGCTGAAAGCTTTCCAGCTGACTGCTTTCTCGATTGATGCTGAACCTTTCGAATTTTTGTAGTTTCAGCAAATCCAATGTTAGTGCTGCTGAGTGTAAAAACACCCTAAAGCCTTAGAATCTGCCCTCATAACAAAATAATATAATTTTAGATGATCCTAATGTAAGCTTTTAAAATTCACAGTTTTATCAAAACAAGGCAAAGCTATAATTCTTTAACCATTTTATTAAACTATTTCATTTTTGTAGCATATTTGTTTTTCAAATACTGATTTGTGAGGAACTGATTTACCTTAAATTAAAATGGATCTCACTTGAATCTAAACTAAGTCTTTAACATAGACAAAAGTTTGCATGTTTGTTCTTTACTCTTAAAAGCTTAATTAACTTTATTTGGTTTTTTTTAATAAAAAAAAAAGAGAGAGAGAGAGAGAGAAAAAAAAGAAAAAGCTGTTTTGGATGCTAGAGGAATTACTCTCATCTTCCATAATATTAAATTCTTGATCCTTTACCATCTAATGGTGCAATGCTAACCTTGTATGCAAGCACTAGGGTCCAACTCTTTTTCAGCACATTATTGTTTTTAGATTGTCCAAGCCAGAGACATAAATAGTTTAAACATTTTAAACCATGGCTTTTTAATTTCCTTTTCATTCATTCCGTCACGTGATCCTCTAGCTGTTGCAACAGGGGCTCTAAAACCATCCATTTGAGTGCCTGCCTACACATATAAAGAGGATCAATGTTAGCTCACTGGTAAGCTGAGCTACTCTGGCAGCTCACATATTAATGCACTACAGATATTCAAATATGTGTGCTTGAAAGCCTGACAGCTTTTGGCTGATGTTGCATTCATGCTTAGTCATTGCTTCTGAACTTAGTATTTCATTTAGTTTTGTGTTGTGCAGCTTCCATGATTTACTTGTTGTCTTATGGTTTGTAGATTTCTGTGTATTATTTACTGTTAAATAGGCTACCAGAAGTGAAACAGGGTTATCTGGTATCAGGACCTGATTAATAGTTTGTTTAAAACAAAGCAAGGCATTTGGATATGCAATCAGTTTGTTTGGTTTCAATGTATAGTATATTTGCTCTACATGCGTTCTTGCCCCAGATGTCAAGTCTCAAGTACATTGTTTGATTATGTTGATCAGGTATTACCTTTTCGTTTACAATGTTGCTGTGCGGGGTAGGGAATACGTATACAACAGACACTTTAAAACATGAAGCTCATTCAAACACTTTAAATCAGAAAAAAAACTACAAGTAGCTGCTTACTTCCAGAATTCAATAGTATGAATTAAAACTATATATAATGTTAAACGTGGATGCTTTTGTTACTGTCTGTCACAGTTTATAGCAACTCAAGTTGTCTTTGCTTCATAAACAATGTAAATTCTGAAGGATTATTATATGGGAAGTCCTGAAATTGTACTGGTGGTTGTCTCTGTGGCTTTTAATATGTAGAGCAGCAAAGGGTTCTGAGAAATGACTGTTTAAAAAGAGTGCTCCAACTTCTTCAGATTGTCATGCCCATAACTGTGAGCATTGTGTTTATGCTTAATTTATAGGATAAAGTGCGTACTGAGAGTTATCGTGACTTCATATACAAAAACTCCCACATCTTCAAGGGCAAGGTAAGTGAAACAGCTCAGAAGCTGTAATATTTCTGCAGTCCATGATTCTCTCATGCAGTTGAACGCTCTTGGTTTGGATACCTCCTTGTTCTGGGGATGGAATATCTCTCTGCCAGGATTTGATTTAATGTACTCTGGCTTTATTGCGTGGAAGAGGGTCATTCAACTGCTGGAGGGTGCAGAGTGCTGATAACAGAAATGCTGATCAGTGTTGTCATTGTTCTGTAAACTGTCTTGGAGTGTTCATTAATTATGATGACATGGCTAAGGTAAATCTTTCTTGTCTAGTATTTTAAGCAGAATCTATTTTGGACAGACTCTATTTACAGCAATTCAAGTGGATTTTTAACCTACATCTGGCATGATAAAAGCATCATAGATATTCCCGTGAAATTAGTATTGGGAAAGGGTTCAAATCTAACTAATTTATCTAACTCAGGTTGTTATAAATTAGGCTTTCTTGGCCAGATTAGGAATTAAATGAAATGGACCCAGAGTTAATCATTCATTATTATTGGTGTATGTTGTTCTTTGCTAGATAACTTTTTGTCCCCAGTTGCTACCCTAACTATGGCTCTTTCGTCACCATGCTATTAAACTTCTGTTATTCCGGAGCTCTTCAGCTAGGCGTTTTGGCTATTTCTAATGCTAACCATTCTTTAAGAGCTATTTAGAGGCAATCTGAAATGGGTTCTCTTACTTTTTCATAGGTTTCTACTGATACCTAATGCTTCTCTTTCTTAAGCTGCTATAGGTATTTCTTATTCAATGAGAATTTCTTTTCTCTGCCTCCCTTGTTTTCCTTTTAATTGTCCTCTTAATTGTTATACTCTCAGGATGAAAGTTTTTTACGTGGTAGTGCTACCACAAGGAATCAAAATAACAGTTATTCTTCCTTAATGGTCCCTCAGATGGAAATCAACCAAGATAGTTTTCTACGGTATGAGGTTCTTGTTTTCTTTCATGGAGTGCTACCCCTCATAATAGCATGCCTTGTGACCCATGTTTCCTCCCATTTGATTTTGTAACTTCCTTGTAGCAACCTCAACAATTACTCATGGGGAAAAGTAATATTAGGAAGGGAGTTGTATTCATATATTTTCAAAGCTCTAATGTGAAGTATCCTTTGTGAAACCAGGCAGTCTTCCCCTGCTTCCCTGCATGTGGTTCTGTCTCTTCCCCTTCTTCTCATCTTCTACATGCTTCCTTGTCCTCTGGTTCTCTTTTCCTGGGATATGCTGCCCACCCATATAATCTCTTCTCTCCCTTTTGGTGGTTGGCAGCTGCAGTCCTGTGGGTGGCTATCAAATAAAGTAAGCTTCACCCATGTTGGTAGCCCCCTGTTGGTTCCACAGACTGGTTCATAAGCCTAACACAGATGAGTCAAGCCTCTTCTGGAGCAATTTCCTGCCCAAAACAAGTTTTTCTTGCATCTAATTGTGCATCTGAATCCTGCTGACTGTGTGAAAATTGAATGGAAGAGACTTAAGAAAAGGATATTCTGTGGCATTAGTGGAGACACTGCTAGCATCCAGGAAAAACTGCTACGTTTGCTTGCGTCTCATTCTGGCAAAAGCTCGAATGCTGGTGTTGAGATCCGATATTGATCTGATACCCACAATTTTTACAACATCTTGGATTTTCTTCAAGAGATTCTGTGTCTGGGTTTGATACCCAACCTATTCAAGAAACACTCATTCCCCCAACTTTCCCCAGAAAACTTTCTTGTTAAGAATTGCTTGAATATTTTGCTTCATCAAAAATATTTCCTGAAAGTGACATATATTACTAGGCCATTAAGATTGTAAAGCTTCCAAGCTGGGAACTATATTAACCAAACATCCTCTTGAACGTCTATTTCGATCAGTTTCCAGTCTATTGGCTGTCATAATCGGTAGGGTGAATATTCAAATATAGCAGTATTCTACTTCCCACCAGGAAGGAAATTGTGATGCTTAGGATTGAACAGTCTGTCTGAAAGGTCAGCTGTGTCTTTTCAGAGAGCTCAGCAGATTTCATTTGCTTTTTAGTTCAGATCTGAGGCATCAAAAATGCAGAAGTTAGGAGGGCAGTTAGGTGCACATATGATGTACTTATTTCAGAAAATCAACCGATCTGTTCTGTAATGCCCAGCTATAGAATAAATTACGCTTCTATCCCTATGTGGCTCCATGCTGTTTCCTGCATCTCAGTGTAGAATTGTCAGACTTTAATCATTTGTGGCTGATTTGTTCCACCCAGAAAAGGAACTTTGATCTATTTTATAACTCTGAGACATCTGTTTTGTTTTGTTTTAGGGGGAAGATTGCTTTGTCCAAGATTTGTTATAGGTAGACTGAAGGTCTTCTGAAGGAGACATCAGTGACACGCTGTGGGATATCTGTTCATGAGTTCATAACTTAGCTCTTCCTAAGACTCAAATGTCCATTCAGGGAATAGATTTAAATGACTGGATAGCTGACCACTTCTTTCCTGAATCCAAAGTAATTCACTTTTCTGTTAGTATGAAATCATGCGTCCCTGGAAGTGAATGCTCAGAATTCAGTAGCTACAATGTTATAATACGTTGCAGTGCTGTCAGATCACCAGCCCAGCTGCTCCAGGTATCTAGTGCATATTTGATCATGGCAAGAGAACTTTAGCTGAGACCTTTGTCCTCAGGCTAAATGGTAATTATTCTTCATCTTTCAGTTTCTCAGATGTGCTCCAGCTCAACTATTCTATCTGTCTACCCCGTCCCTCACTAACCAGGGCAACTGTCCAAAATGCTGTTTTAAGTTTTTCCATTAATGGAGATTGCTTGCTTCTGTCCAGGTGAAAAGCATGATCATTGTTTTGGAAAAATTCGTTCTTGGCCCCCGTTTTCAGCTTTCATGGTTCAGCAATTTTCTTACAATTTTGTGCTGTAGATGAGATGCTATGTAAGAGCAGGACGACATCATTAGAAAACATGAGACTTCAGCTGTTAGAGAAGCATTTTTTAATTTCCATTCCTGTCTCCAGAAGACTTCAGCCTGACTCTTGTAGCTGTTTCATGCTAGAACTTAGTAGCAATGGTAGTACCATATGTGGATTGGCTACAGAATTGACTTCTTACTGGAACAGTTGCAAAGGTTGAAGAGAGATGCATAGTTCCATTTTCTGTGTCCAGAACTTCCATTTCCATAAACAGGTTTCACTACTGTGTTGTCTTTCCAGCTTGCAGTCTTATCTATCTTTGGTGTTGGTGATGTTGGTTAAGCACGGTCAGTGTGCATAGTGCTGTACGCAACAGAAGACCACACAGAACTAGCAGCAAAGCATTTATTAAGCACTTGACTTTGGTGATACTGTTTATGGTCTTTAAGGATATGCTTAAATGTTTCCTAGATCAGGATGAGTACTCAGCACCTTGCAGGGCAGAGCCAATAGCTGTCTGGTACAGGACACTATTAGCACAGTGAAGTCAATGAAACTGTTCACAAGCCTCTGTGCTTTGCTAGATTGGGTCAGAGTTCTCAGTTACTTGCAGGATTGAGTTCATAATCAGTGAAGGCTGGAAGTAATGTTAGGTGCACTCTTTGGAAATGTATGCCAATACTCTTTTTAATATTCTAGGGAAAAGTAGCTGTTGCCATTTTATGACATCAGTACAAGTTGTACTAAGAGAGGAGATGAATCGCACAGTGCTATGTTCCAATAGTTAATTTTTACACTCATAATAACTGTAGCTTGATATTCTATTTATCACATTACCTTTTTCCCCACTCTTTATTGCATGACATTTGGACCTCTTATCGGGGAAGAAGGTCTCATTTGCCTACAGTTCTGAGCATATTAATTCCCAGTTGCCACCAACAGCATTGAATGAGTGGGTATGCTTAATGCTTTTGTTAAGCACACAGGTAATTGGAATATTTAGGACTCAAAAGATTTGGGGTTTTTCCTGTGTTAAATAAAAATACAGCGAAGATTTTTAAATGCTATCTAAATAAACAATAGTAGTAAAATATTGGTAAACTGGCCAAAAAATCCACTAGCAGAACATTAAAGTGCATCATATTTGTCAAAACAAAGCTCAGAGGCTAAAAAATGCATCTCAGAAGTTTTCAAGAGAAATATACTATGGAGCTTTTCATGTTTCAATTTATTTTTACGATTCTTTTAAGTCCACAGTTAATGTGTTCACTCCTGTTATTTTTTTAAGACTTGGTATGGGTTGTGTAGTGCTACAGATACAAGAAGGCTATACGTTTTTCTTATTTAAATTCAGTGCCAATTTATGTCTTTTGTTGCACTCTAGAACCATTCCTAGTACACTACAATCAAATAAAATAAGCAAAGGGTTTGAGAAATTCTTAATCTAGTACACCGACTCGCAGGAGGTCTGTCTGTCTGCCAGGCAGGTTTCTGATGCAAAGCTTCCTGGTTCCCTGCTAGCTCATCTAGTAGGCTACTAGGGAACTTCAGGGTCTCTGGGGTCCAAGGCTCTGGGGCAGACTTCGCTAGGGACTGGGGACTTCAGATTTCCAGTGTCTCTGTAGCAGAGTGAGGAGTCTACAGCCAGGAGCTTGGAAGCCCTGAAAACCCAAGCTCAAGTTAGGAATCTTAAAGTATGGCTACACTGTAATTAGACACCCATGGCTGGCCCATGCCAGCTGACTTGGATTTGTGCACTTGAGCTAGGTTGCTTTTCTATTGTGGTGTAGACATTTGGGCTTGGGCTGGAGCCCAGGCTTTACGACCCTGTGAGGGTCCTGGTGCCCAGGCTCTAGCCCTAGCCCGAACATCTATACAGCAATTAAACAGACCCTTAGCCTGTGTCAGGTGGTCTAGGCTAGCCATGGGTTTTTAATTGTGGCGTAAGCCCAGACTCAGGCTTGAAATCCTCTTTCTGTCTTCATGTAAATCTGTCGGCCAGTATGCTCTAATAATGGTTAGGTTTTGTGATTGACATTATTTGTACAGTTTAATTCCTCCTGTTAGCTTATTTTCCTATCAAGCACCACAAAGCTTTTTCATCCTAAGAAAGTAATGCTACCTTCTTTGTTTCAGGTAGTTTTGGATGTTGGCTGTGGGACTGGAATACTCTCAATGTTCGCTGCCAAAGCAGGTGCAAAGAAGGTGATTGGAGTTGACCAGTCTGAAATTGTTTATCAGGCAATGGACATCATTAGGTAGGAGAAGTTCTGAAATTGTTATGCTGTAACTAAAGTGACATTTAGTGGCTAAAGCTGCTGCTGTTGGTGATTAGTGATCAGATCTACTTCTTTAAAAATCTTCGCTTTTAACCAGCAGTGTCTGAGGCTGAGTGCCTATCTTTTAGTGAGGATAAATGGAAAGCAACCACCAGTACCTTTTCTATGCTTATGCTTCCACTAGCAGCTCTACCAGTGGTAACGATGGTGGGAAATTTTTGGTAACAAATCTTAGTGTAAGACTAGATCCTAGAGAATGAAAAGTATTTTGCAGGGCTACATTACACTAAGTTATTGCTACAATACTGGTCCACTTCAGTTAATCAAAGCAATCATATTTAATTTTATATTGTAAGTTTTGTAATTACCTTTATGGTTGAAGTCCTTGTTAGTACTTGAAAATGAGGACTTTTCAAGCTTTAGCTAATTTTATGCTTTTATAGTGATTTAAAGAGGGTTTATAAAACTCACTGTCTTGACTTAGTTATTTAAGAATATATCAATTGACTTCTTAGTTAAGACAATGTCTTAGCTTTATAAGTTGGCTGTTGAGAGCCATACTGTACTAGAGTGCTTGTAAATAACTTCGTCGTCTGTAATAGACTTTAATGGAGTCTCCCTTTTGTAGTACATGGTTACAAAATGGACATTTACTACTTACTGTATTTTGACCCTCTGTTAAGTATACAAAGTAAGACTAATTGTCCTCTATTTACTTTCTTACTTGCTGAAGGGGAACATTATTGTGTTGCTAACATTAACTTTCGTTAGTGTCAGCAAAATCTTTGTTAAAAAAGATACTGCAAAGTCACAGGGAACAAATTATTGCTTCCAGTTTCACTAGGATGTGTGTGGCCATGTTTAAAAGTTGGATGTTGTGGAGGAGGAGGAAGGATGGGGACATTTATATGCTTGGAAGAGGAAGGCTTTGCAATGTGAAGAGGCTAGACCTTGAGAAACATGGAACAATTGGAATGAGAAGTAATATGTTGGGAGAAGCTGGTGGGAAGAGTAGTTAGTTCCCCAAGATTGTTTCAAAGTAGATATTGAGAATTCAGGATATAAAGGCCTGCATACATGTGAAGTTCTAAGGGGATCCTGAGAGGGATTGCCAACTGAGCATGGCTCCCAAAAGTATGAAGTCTTGTGTAGATGGAATCCTGGATGTAGACATCAAATTCTTCTTTACACAAATTATAGTGATACAGCCAAGACACACTTTGATACTATAACATTTTTCTTTTGTAGGTCAGTTGCCTGTATAAAAGAGAGTTATACGGTGAGGTGTTAAGCATTACAGAGCACTTGACTAAACTGCTTTTATTGCAGAATAACTAGCACTTTTCCAAAAGGAACAATTGTTCCCAGGATCTTTGGTTTCTTTCAATCTGTCATCTATGTGGTATATTGTTGCTACTCTACATGTCTTCTCATTTGGGATTGTTCATAATTTTTTGTCTCTTATTAAGAATATAGAAAGTATTTAGTATTTACTGTATTTTAGCTTAGTTTAGAAAATGATGAAAATACCTGTCTACATATCACTTTTGGGTTTGTGTTTGAATTTGTTTTTGTTAAAATAACTTTGGGAGGGAGTTGATTTTCATCACTCATTAGTGTGCATGCATCAAAACTCTTCAGATTTATTTGGTGGAGAGGGGGTGTCAGAGAAAGAGTATTGGGTACCCATAACTCAAAAGAAGGGAGAGGCATATTTCATTTGATTTTTCCTGTGAGACCAACAACTTTATATGCACAGTGCTTCAGGGATGTCCCTGTTGATCTACTGACCACCATCTTTTACCTGTTGCTTTCCTGATAGTTTATGGAACTTTTAGCATATTCTCAGCTATTTTGAAAGATGACTGAAAAGAGAAGGATTACTCTTTGGAAACTTGGACTGTAAGCACTAGGTTTTCTGAAATCTTACTCTACTACAGGTTTTTTACTCCATAGTAGAGAAGAATGTTTTACCCCTTGGAAAGGAGAACATGGAAAATGTAAACATCCAGGATAGATCTTCTACCTTATTGAAACTCACCAAGAAGTAACATTAAAGGGTCATCTAATGTTACTGATATTGTTCAATTGTAACTTGCAGGCTGAATAATCTTGAAGATACCATTACTCTGGTCAAAGGAAGAATTGAAGAGGTTGATTTGCCTGTTGAGAAAGTGGACATTATTATATCTGAATGGATGGTAAGATGCACAAATAACTAAATGTAGTGTAAAGGATTTTTTAGCAAAAGCATTATCAGAATCAGTTTTACAAAAATAATCCTGTCTTTTCAGTCTCGATTTTGTTCATTGAATTTTGAAATCTGTCTTGCCTGAAGGAAAACTTTTGTCACAAGGGAAGGTAGAGAAAATGGTCCTCACTACATGGCACCTCTTGTCTTTGTTGCCCCAAATCAAGATTTTTAAAGCCGTTATATTGCTTTTATGTAGTGTCCTGTGTCTGATAGGACTTATCTATATTGAGTTTGCAGTTTGAGGCTTGTGTGGTTGTGTGTGACTATGGCATGATGTCTCATGGGTAAAGTCTTATCACATAGGTTCATATAGGAAGTCTATTAAAAAAATTGAGCTTTGCCATGTACTTTTTAGTTGAAAAATCATCATCTTGCTTACAACGGTAAGTATTAGATTGGGGGTGGGGGATTTAACAAAGCAAAGTGGCTTAATTTTTAAACTGGTATCACATCACAAGAAAATAGAACATTCTGGTGGGCAGAACTGAGAGGGAAAGGAATTTATGGCAAATCTGGAAGACGAAATTTGATTTATCTAGGTTTGAGATTGGAGAATTTTTCTGTGGTTTGTATTAGAGAGGAGTTAATGTGAACTTAAATAGCCTCCAGTGTACTTCATACATTGAAACAGATCTAAATAAAAGTACCAGTGTGCATAACAGAAGTTATAGTGAATAGGAAATTATGTGATGCTTAAGACAGTTTCTCACACATGTGAATATTATTAGTGAAAAGGAGAAATATTTTCATAGTCCTAAAAACTGCCTTGTTTTTGTTTACCACACTTAGTGGGTTTTGTAAGTAGATGTAGAGTGTTTCAGCTACACTTTGATTATTCATATGTGTGAAAGTTGAATAATGCCAGATATTTATGCGCAACTTCCCTTTTCCCCCTTTTTGCACCAATAAGTCCCACCTCACCATTGCCTTTGTATCCTGCTTTTATCTTGCTGCCTTCTGCTCTTGAAACTCCTTCCCTATCTCAGTTGTCTTAGCGTCCACCTTGTCTATTTAAATACCATTTAAAAAAAACACTTTCCCTATGAAGCTCATTAATTCTGAGTCTGACTCACCTCAGTGACTGTTTTTTGCCCACTAAATTGAAGACTGAAGCCTGTACTCTAAGCTACAGCTGTTGTCTGATTCTCTCCATATACTTTTTGTCTAATTTGTCTGTTTTACACTCAAGATTCTTTGGGACAGGTATCACGTCTGTCTTTTCATACTGCCAGCACTTAACAAAAATTAACTGGCTTTTTATTGCATTTGGAAATGCACTCTTGGCTCTAACCACACTGACCTTCCATATTGTTAGCATTAAGTAGTTTTGAGTTGGAAATATGCAAATGTTCTGAGTTATACTGCCCTTAGTTACAAATACTTCATGCAGTTTCATATCAGTGTGATACCTTGGTTTAATCACCTGTTAACTAAACTAGTAAAGCCCCCAATCTCAAGTTAGCTATTTTGGTTACTTTTGACAGTATAAATACTTCTTGCTATTTGGAGGGCAAAGTTTCTGTCATTACCTAGTGTTCGACTCCAACAGTGAAACTTCCCAAAGCATCTTAGTGTATGTCTGCACTGCAAATAGACACTCACAGTTGACTTGAGCTAAGGGGCTGTTTAATTGCAATATGGATGTTTGGGCTTTGGGACTCTTCCACCTAACGGGGTCCTAGACACCAGCTTCAGCCCAAGCCTGAACATCTACACCGCAGTTAACAGCCCTTTAATCTGAGCCCTGTGAGCCTGAG
Source organism: Emydura macquarii macquarii (assembly GCF_026122565.2). Lineage (NCBI taxonomy): Eukaryota > Metazoa > Chordata > Testudines > Chelidae > Emydura > Emydura macquarii. The sequence goes on along the minus strand of NW_027132013.1, from coordinate 1,527,352 downwards.
TCAGCTGACATGGGCCAGCCACAGGTTTTTAATTGCAGTGTAGACATACCCCTAGTGACTTAGGAGTCTGAGTTCTACCTTGGAAGTGACTTGGGCATGTAGCAGTCTGTCACTTTTGAAAATAGGAGTTACATGCCTAAGTCATCTAAAGGCTGTTGTGACATTTTACCCCAAGTGTTGTCATACAGAAGATATTCTTGAATTTTATATTTTGGTTCTGAAACCAGTGAGAGGGCAAAATCAGTGTCTTGCACCAAAATGTAGCAGAATGTTGTAATTTTTTATCTAACCTTATTCCCATACTCAGAGAGTTCAATCTGATGAGTTGTGCTGAAACAATGGAGGCTTACTTGACAAAAGTGTCAGGTTAATTGACTAGTCCAAAGAAACAGAATCGATAGAGGATAAGAATATCAGGTTGCAGAACTAAAAGTCATATGAAGCATGACACGAACTACTAGAGCCTGTCTGCACTTAGAACAGTTATGGTGCATATACTACAAATGCCAACATGCAAACTTCTTGGAGAGGTGATGAGCTGTTTTGAATATTCTGTTCTTTCTCAGAATAAGTTACTTTTATTTTAATTTAAAAGTCAGAGCATTTCTGTCAGATGCTTCAGAACAGAGAGCGCAGTATGTTGTGGGACAGTAAGATTAACAGCTGGATAATGAACAGTATGTTTCAGTGCTGCCCAAAAAGAGGAACTTTGTGCTGGTTAGATGCAAAGGAAGATTGTCTTGTGTATAATATACTGGTGGTGGTCAGTTTCTCACTGTTGAAACTGTTCTAAAAGGATTCTGCACTTATTTCGTCCTGCTTTTTCCCTACATTGACTGATATGAAACCTTTGTTGATATGAGTAGATATGTCCCTAAAGACTGACTGCCACTGAATTGACAGAATCGGTATAGGCGCCTGGTAGAGAGGAAGAGAAGAACTGAAGACAATGTCTGTCTGCCAGTTCTTTAAAGGGATGCTATTGTATGAAAAATCTGAATATATAAAACATTACAAATTAAATTAAAAAATAGCAACTAAATGCTTACAGAAGCAAAGACACAGAAATGATTTCCATAATACTTAAAAACAAACACACATGGAGTGGAAAGAAATTTTTTAAAATTTCAAGGTTATGAAAAATATCAGTACAAATTTTAAAATGTTATTTACTACTGTAGTAGCTCCCAAGACCCTTGTTAGGATTTGGGCACTGTTGTATTATGCCATGTACAGGCATTAGGAAGACAGACTTTGCTGCACAAAACTTAGCCTAATTTGTTCCAGAAAACTAGCAGAGAGTCATAAACAATAGAAAGGAAATTGGAGGAAGAATGAGGATAACAACAAATTAATTTCCCCTCTAATGCTTCTGAGTATTTCTGGAAGAGATGTGGCATATGCAGAATGAAATGTGGTATAAAGGTTTTAGTGTTTCATTACGAGTTTCTAAGCCCAAGCAAATCTGTATATGTCCCATGGCTTACAGAGCATTATTTTAGAGTTAAAAAATGTGTATTGGTAGATCTTTAATACTTTTTCATCTGTAAAGTCAACTACCTCAATCTGTTCAGGTCTCAGAGAATTTTCTTTTTCTTTCTTTCTTGAAACTGCAGATCTTGTATAGCACGGCATTACTACATAGCTTCCAGATTGGTTGCCTCCTTAAACGTTTTTTCTCACTTAGCTGTTCACGTTCCACTTCAGTGGAGCTATTGGAATGGGAATGGAAATATAATCATACATAGATACAAAAACGAAAATATGAGACTACTGAAGATTATATGAAGGAAACCCATTGTCCTAGACAAATGCCAGTTTTTAACCTGTCGGCGTTCCATTCTTTGAGTGCATTCACTGGCAAAGATTTCACTTAGCAGATATTGTAGCAGATTAGTTGTTTAGATTAAATTTCCCTTAAGAAAACAATAGGATGAAGATAGAGCTGGTGGTACACTGCACAGAACGTTTTTGTATCTAATTTTGTGTCTCTAAAACAAATTTGCTATAAAAGTTTCTTGCTTTCTGCCTCTAGTTATCATCCTCATCAAGCTTAGAGGTAGGATGATGAGCAATTTGTCTCCTCTGTTAATTTTAGTTGTGTTTCTTGGCTGGCTAGCAGGCAGGGGACATTGATAGATAGTGAAGCCAGTCCTCTTCTGTTCCAGAGACTGAATGCACTATTGGTGAAGCTGAAAGACTAAAATGTACATCTTTCCTCTTAAGTCCAGAATGTAACCAAGACATCAGTTTGTTTCTGTTCTCCACTAAAACTAGCTTGTAGATTACTCAGAAGATATGAAAAAGTGTGAGGAGTTGAGAGCTACACTTCATGTAGTGTGTATTGAGAGGTGTGATGCCAAAGACTGCAGCTAACCCCAGAGGAGCTTCCTTCCAAGGTTCCTCCTGAGCTGTGCATTCAATGGAGAGACTGGTTGGCTGCACCACCCAAGTTAGGGATTTCTTGTTTGTTAGCCAGGAGACCACCGGTGGGCATTTGGACCAAAGTACCACCCCCAGGTAGTGATAAACATGGTTTGGAGGAGGAAGATAGTGACCAAGTAATGATCCATCCTCCTTTCCACACAGGTTGGCAAAGTACTTGTATGTATTGGAGGAAACTGTTCTTTTCATTTCTTCTGCCACAGATCCATATACTTTTAGACCTATTTACAGGTGAAGCCCTAGAGCAGAAAAACTCCGCAAAGCGAGCAAAAATATATCTTTCCCCTTGAAGGGCTTCAATGTCCTTGATCAGTTAGACGGGTGTATAGTTGGCATATGTCATCTTTCCGCATAAAGCAGGGCCACGATTTATGGTTGCGCCTTCCACCAACAAAGAGGTGGCAATGTTAAATGCTTTTGAGTAGCTTAAGAAAAATAAGCTGCTTTAGAATAGCAGTGATTGTGAGGATTCTAAGTAAGCAAATGTTGTTGCCAGACATCCAGTTTTTAGTGACCAGTTCTGTGAATGTAGAAACATAAGACTTTCTGTCCCAGATTGGACCATTGCTCCTACATGCAGAGGTATCTTACCCCTAGAGTTGTACTTGCAGTGTTAAAGAAAGATGAACCTGCCATAATGCCCTTCAGTTGCCTTGTGTTCTGAACCATAGAAAACCTAAATTTACAGAACTATAAATATTATGATTGGCCACACAATTATCCGGCCCTTAAAAACCCAGAAACTTGACCAATATATTTAACTTTTTACCTTTGTCATGGGTATTCTACAGGCAAACTGATCAGATTATTTTTTTCAAAATGTAACTCTTAAATTGATTGATTCCCACTTACTCTTATATTCCGTATCAAGATGCAAATAAAACAAATAATGCTCATATATACTGTCTAGTGACAGTCTGATGCAAGTTAATACCGAGTAGTTAAATGATTTTGTTAATCTATTTTGTGTGTGTAACATTAATATTCGTACATTGCTTCAGATATAAATCGCTATGGGTACCAATTTTTGTTTATTATATATTTGTATATTTTTATACCAAGTTTAAGTGGAAGTTCAGAATCTTTCTTTGAACACTGCATTGTTAGCAGGTACTCTGTGCAAAAAAGCTTGTTCACAGGCAGAATCACATTATGCCCTCTCCCTGGAGATAAAGATTTTTAAGAGGTAATGATGTTTTACAGCAATTACAGTAATTCTACATACAGTACTTAACAATGAAACAAGAGCTGCTATATGAAGTGCCGTTGCCAGTTCTACAGTTAAATTGAATGTTCCCTCTCAAACACATTCCCTACACAAGTTAGGGTGGTGGGTATTTTATTGCAAACATGAAACGTTTTTTTGCATAGATGCCAATTTTAGATGCTGCTTGTGGAGACGATGAGTGCAGATAACTCAACAAAGAAAACACCATGTTGTACCAGCAGGTTCATGGAAGAATATTCCTCTTCCAAAACATTTTCTCACATTTAAACCTTTATTTACCTTTCCTGTTTTTGATGGTTTTTATTCTTTAGTTACTCCTTCCCTTCCTCATTTCAGCCTGATGAATTTTAGATTCCATACTTGGATTGGAAAGAAGCCTGGAATTTTCATTATCACTTAAAAACGTTTGCAATTCATAGACTCTCAGACTATAAGGTCAGAAGGGACCATTATGATAATCTAGTCTGACCTTCTGCACAACGCAGGTCACAGAACCTCAACCCAACCCACTCCTATAATAGACCCCTAATCTATGAATGAGTTATTGAAGTCCTCAAATCATGGTTTAAAGATGTCAAGGTACAGAGAATCCACTAGCAAGTGACCCGTGCCCCCTGCTGCAGAGGAAGGCAGAAAACCCACAGGGACTATGCCAATTTGCCCTTGGGGAAAATTCCTTCCCAACCCCAAATATGGCGATCATCTAAACCCTGAGCATGTGGGCAAGACTCACGAGCCAGACACCCTGAAAGAATTCTCTGTAGTAACTCAGAACTCATGACATCTAATATCCCCTCACAGGCCATTGGGCATATTTACTGCTAGTAGTCAAAGATCAGTCAATTGCCAAAATAGGCTGTCCCATCATACCATCCCCTCCATAAAATTATCAACCTCAGTCTTGAATCCAGCTAGGTTTCTTGCCCCCACTGCTCCCCTTGGAAGGCTGTTCAAGAACTTCACTCCTCTGATGGTTAGAAACCTTAGTCTAATTTCAAGTCTGAACTTCTTATTGGCCAGTTTATTTCCATTTGCTCTTGTTCTCTGAAAAGAATTTTACAGTTAAATGAAGTCTCCAAAACTCCTGAGACTGTTATACCTGATTTACATATGGGTAAATGGACAAGTCACAACTTCTCTATGCTTCTAAGTTAAAACAGTGAATCCTTAACAGAGCCAGGTATTAACCCGAAATTCCTCTCTCTCAATCCTTCAGTTGTTAGAATAGCTGACATTTGAAGGAAAATTTTGTCAGGTTTTCCTTACTGTAATTGCTATACTTGTACTGTAGTCAATTCTAAAGCTCATAATTTTACTGAGATGAGGGGTAGTTGGGATGAGATGCAAATAGCATTTATCACTCCCTGTTGCTGGTGGGAGCTAGAGAATGAACACTTTTTACAGTTGTACATTATTTTTTAAAAAATTCAATTTTATTAGCTTAAAACATTGATGCTTTTAAGCTATTTACCAAATTTTACTCAAACTTACTTTTTATGATGACCTCATTAACCATTGGAAGTAAGAGCTTATAATTTTGCTGGCAATAACATACCTTTACATATTTTTTGTTTGTGTGAAATTGTAAACTATATTTTGCATTACACTTGAATTTTTTTTTTTGGTTTATTACATTATGAAGAGAAGTTATTTAAATACTGAATACATTGATTCCTGTAAGGTTGTATGAAAATATATGATTTCTGCCCACATTCAAAAGGCATACCAGATTTCTGTTTTTAAACCTTCAATTTGCCTTACTATCTTTCAGTTTGATACTACACTTTATTAAGCACACAGCAAAATGTGAATACTAATAAAATCACTGTTTTTGAGAGGTGTGAGTTTGCTGTGAATAAATATTGATTCCCTGATGTATGTTTGAATTAACTTGCATAATGTCACTAATTTCAAGTAGTGTAAAGGAAATGTTGAGTGTAAGGAGAATGGGGGATGCTGCAGACCATGTGATTGAGTTCCTATATAGCTTATTCTGCATTTAAATGTCACAGCTTTATTTTTGCATTTATTTGTTCCCTATGAATAGTTTTAAAATAAAGAACAGTTTCATAAAAATCTGCAAATCAGTCTTTCTTTAACTAAAAAATTGAGAGATTGATTGTCCTGTTTGTGTACCTGCCAATGCAATACTGTTGTGCAGATTATCAGCCAAAGTTCTCTGTCTAGTTTATTTTATTTGTCTTCCACCCTGTACCTTTCTCCACAGGCTAGCAGACCCTCTTTGTTTGAAATTTCTCTTGATAGTTAAGAATCTTCTTCCTTGACGAAATAAATCAAACTCTAATGTTAGGAAGATATTTTGTCTATGGGCAGGTTATTCTCTAGTTGCCTTCTGCAAGATTTCTTGTTTTCCTCTGAAGTATCGGATATTGGCCTCTCTTGGAGGCATGGTATTAGACTAGATGGACTACAGGTTTCATCTGGTATAGGATTTTCTATGTTCTTTTTGCTGTTACCACAGATCCTAATCAGGTAATAGAATGCAATAAGAGCAATTATTCAGTTGGCTGCCAAACGAGGTTGTTCACTTCTTCCCTCTCTCCATCTTGGGTCCTATTCTGTACTGAAAAATTATCAATTTTTATAAATGGCACATTTCAGGGCAGCTGCACCTGTATTTCCCTTCAGTGGTTCAGCAAGGACATCCCCTCTCAGACTTCCAGCTCCCCAGCTGTTGCTGTTCTTGAGTGGAGACTCACACCAGGATATTTCCAGGCTAAACAGTGTCCTGCCTTATTCCCAGAAAAAGATAGTCTGTCTAAACAGGCCTGATTGCTTCTCCCCTCACAGATGCTACACAGTTAATTGCCACAGTTATAAGTTACCACACACAGCATTTCCTAAGCAAGCATAGCTTATTCTTAAGGAAAGAGAAAACATTATAGAGAAAACATTAAAAACAAAAGAACCTACATGCATGCTAATAATTACCAGAATTCCCCCTTTCCTTCTACTCCTTGCCCCTCAACTGTCTCCAACATGGGGCTCTGGCAGGTGAGTCCTCCAAAGGAGTCTCTTTTGTGATCACCAGTTCATCCCAGCCTCAGCTCAGAACTAGCACCCAGTTTTATGGAGCCTCAGTAAGCCTCGTCCTTCCAACCCTTTGCTAAGGATTGGGGCCTTCGATGGACCAAAGGTCCTGTCTGTTTGCTGGGTCAGGAAGAAGGCCCTGAATCACCTTAAACTTAGGCTGTTCATTCCAAAATCCTTTCTTTGTCTGTTTGGTCCCTGGAGAATCCAGACTAGGTCTTTGAACGGTCCTTGTGTGACAGATGATCAGCAGACAAAAGGTGTCGCGCCATTCCCCCCACCAGGGCAATGCCTTAAAGGCTGAGTTTGTAGGTATGGGTTTCCAGGTGTTTCCTACGAAATCCACTTCACATGTATTGTCCCAAAAAGCCCTAATTCTTTTTAGAGATTATATTAGACAGTTGCCTAGAGAAATGATATACCATTCCACAATAACAAATCACAAGTGCATTTTTAATCCAGTGGATCCCAGAGGTATTAAACTTCATTCAGTAATGTTTATCTTAATTCCATAAGGTTTGTCCAGATTATTGCAAGATATTGTCATTTGTCATGTCAGAAGTACATTTCCCAAAATATTTCAGCTCTATATGTAACTAAACAGGTACACCAGTATACCCTTTTCTATTGAAAGGGCCATGTTTCCTGTTGTATCCAAAGAGGTTAACCCATTTACTTCCCTTTAGTGATGAGAACAAGTCTAAATCGCTAGGTGTTGGTATGAAACTATATATACCGTATTTGCTGTACTTTGATTTTAGTCCAGGTCTTAAGAATTGAACAATTTAAGGAAAACTCCTTTATTTTTCAATGACTATTAGAGAGTACAAGGTATTGCATTTCATGAAATAATACAGAAGGATACTAATATGTAGCACTATATGCTATTCAGCCGGCAAGAGTTGTGAACCTGTAGTAAATCTGTCCTCTCATACTGGATTTAAAAATTTGACAATGAGGTTTTTTTAATGTCAATGTCTGACTATTTGTATTAATGTCTGTAGATGATTTCTGTAGCAGGGTCTCTTTGCATAGAACCAAGCTTTGTAACTTTGCTTTAAAGGAATGTCCAATTTGTAGAAATATTTTTGTTCATCACTTAGGGTAGTCTGCTGATTTATCCTTCCTTGAATTTAATACAAAGAACTGTTTATCTGTTTTTATTGCCTTTTGGCAGCTGGCGAACTATCTCATCACTTACGATGGTAAAGCATAAAGAAAAAGGAAAAGAACCTTGGTAATTTGTTTTAATTATCGATTGTTAGTGGAAGAACAGTGAGCTTTGAGAAAATGAAATGCTTCATTCCACAGCACAGGAGTGTTCAGTGTATTCAGTTTGGTCTCTTACGGAGAACATGCCATCTTTTATGTCTCTTAGTTCAGCCACTAGCAAGACTGAGTCATTAATATTCTACTCACAGATTTGTGCAGTAAAGATCCCTTTGCAGTAATTATTTCTGAAGGTGCTAATGCATGTTTGTTTTGTTTTTTTAAAAACTTTAACATTGTCAGTGTGGAAGCAAGAATGCCCCAGAGCATCCTGGGAGAAAATGTCAGGTATAATTCTCTTTCCAGATGGCACCCCTACAGGTGAGGCAGTAGCCTGTGAAATTACATTCTAAATTACCCTGCAGATGAGCACAGCACTTAGAGCAAAGATTCTGATATTGGTAATAAATGACTTGATTCAGTACCAAGGACAGCAGAGTTGTTCTATTGCATTGGGGAGAACACAGGGCTGACATAAAGCCATCAGAGCCACAGTGGAAAGGTCAGGGAAAGGACAGTGGTGTTTACTAAGATCGGGTCATATTGCTGTAAGGGATATTTACCGTCTCTTACCATTTAGACTAGATTGGTAAGCATTTTAGATGATATGCCTGCAATGTTGTCGTCACCCTGTCGGTCCCCAGGATATTAGAGAAACCAGGTAGGTGAGTTGGTATCTTTTATTGGACCAACTTCAGTTGGTCTCTGTCACTAAGAGAAATTGGTCCAGTAAAAGATATTGTCTCACCCACCTTGTCTGTCATTGTAGACAGCAGACATTTTAGAAAAAATTTCCTAAAGAATTAATCAATAGAATTGAAACTTAAGGTTAACTGCTTTTTTTTTTTTTTTTAAAGAACTTTAAAAAAAAATTGTATGGTCTGATCTTTGTGGGCACACGTCAACATGACTTCCCACTCACTGTAGTTCCAGTATTAAATGTTAGGACATTAGTCTTCAATATTCCTATCACAATTGAGAATTTGGGTATTTTAACTAAAAACAGGTGAGCTATTGCTAAAGAATGTTCAAATGATTAGATTTAAAAATACATTGCTGGAACCAAGGCTCATTCTTTGCTCAAGAAGTGGAAAGTCTTTTGCTAAATTAACGCTATTTTATTTTTGTAACTACAAAGATGGGGTAAAGTAACAAGGAGCACGCAGCTCCTTCTCCTTTCTTCAGAGGAGGAGAAGATCATGCGTCCCCCTTCCTGGCTCATTGTAAGAATAGGAACACCCCCTTAGCTGGTGCAATAGGAGCCCCCTATCCTAGTTCAGCCTTTAACCACTGTGCAAAGGTTAACAAAATGTTTATACTGACCTTATGCAAAGCTAAATGTATAGAATGATAGTTGACATAATACTGTATAGAGTAGAACCTCGGAGTTGTAAACACCTTGGGAATGGAGGTTGATCATAACTCTGAACAAAACATTATGGTGGTTCTTTCAAAAGTTTACAACTGAACATTGACTTAATACAGCTTTGAAACTTTATTATGCAGAAGAAAAATGCTGCTTTTAACCATCTTGATTTAAATGAAACAAGCACAGAAAGTTTTCTTACCTTGTCAAATCTTTTTTCCCTTTATTTTATTAGTTTACATTTAACACAGTACTGTACTGTAATTGCCTTTTTTAAAAATTTTGTCTCTGCTGCTACCTGATTGCATACTTCCACTTCCAAATGTGGTGTGTGGTTGACCAGTTAGTTCATTACTCTGGTGTTCGTAACTCTGAGGTTCTACTGTATTGAATCCGTTAATGTTAATGAAGTAAGAGTGATATTAGCTAACTTTTGGCTGACTCCAGCATTGAGCATAGCATTCATCCTGGGAGACACAGGAATTTTGTATCCTAAAGGCAACAGTTTCCTGTTGGTGACCAGCAAACTAGCAGTGGAAGCAGGACCAGAAAAGGAAATACCCATTTCCTGACAAGTGAAATGATCAAATTGTGTGAAAACAAGCCAGGTATCTAGTCTGTCTATTGAATGACTCGATTTTTTTAAAAGTATAAAGGCAGCAATGTTAGATAGCATTTAGAGAAAAGTATAAAGTATAGAATTTTTAACAGGATGAGGAAAATATACATTCAGGGACTCATCTGAAAATAAACGTTGTACCCTTTGTAACACACGGTTTCCAGGTAATGTCATCTGTCTTCATTGGCATGGTGTGAAAATTCTTCGCTGTGGTTTTAAGAGACTGGGAGCAATACTGTAGGTGAAGAACCAAATGTATGTAGGAGAATGAGGCACACTTTACAGTCTAGAAATATTGTAATTGTAGGATACTGACAATATTGATTTTTCTTTTTTAAACAGAGTTTCAGCTCTGGTGGGAGGAGTAAAAACAATTTTCCAACCATTCCTTAGCCTCCAAGAAGTTTCTTCCTTTGGGCTTTTTTATTCTGCCCATGGAAGTTTGTAATGATTAAGCTCAGTACTGAAAGTTCACAATTTTTGGAGGGATGGTACAAGGGGGAAGGGAATTAGTTTGGGATAAATTGACTTTGTTTCAATTTAAGTTTTTTAGCATTTTGAAAATAAGCAACTATTTATGTAAACCAAGGCCATGAGGATTTTTGTGTTATCTGTTATGTTTTGAGAGCCCTCAAATGTGCTGACAAGACAAGCTAGTAATTACACTCGCTACATTTGTGTTTTTAGTACCTATTAGTACAGGTTGCCTGAGTTTAGTCCGTGTACCAGATCTAGAAAAGATCAATCCATTTATACATGAAGTATCAAGTAAAATAAACAGGCCATTGTGCTGTGTATGTATGTTTAATGGTGTAAGACTTCATTAACCTCTTTGAAGTGGATTGCTTTTTAAACAATAAACCTTCATTGTTGGAGAATTTCTTTGCTTGATTGTTTTCAGGGAGTAGAGTTGATGGAATTTGGGGACATCAGTATGTTTTGGGATACGAGAGGTACCTATTTGCTGTAGTTGATTAATTCAGCATCAGTCAAACGGGGGTCTTTAAAATGTTTTTTCCTTCTCCCTCCCCCTACTCATTTTTTGTCAGTCCATTAAAAAATCTTTAACCTTTTGACTGACGTTAGTATCAGTAACACATTTTTGTGGGCTCGTTATTGGAAACTCCAGGTAATCTCTTCATACATTGAGCTTAAAAAAAAATCATTTGCTGCTTTGCATTTATAGACTAAAAACATCTTGGCCTTGCCAAGACGTTTTTTTTTTCTAGCATAGGAAATTCTTACCTTGTTATGGTTGAACACCAGTTAATGGCTAAAATTAAATGAGTATTATCAGCTCAGCTGTTGGGCAATAATAGGAAGCTAATAAGTAACTATATGTGGATCTGGACTGGGAGGAAAACATCACAATCCAGCTCTTCTCGGTATAGGTAAACATTCCACTACATCTGAGAATAACCAAATTACTTCAGTCCCTGAATTCCTAGGTTACAGTGCAATGATAGCCCATTGTTATAGGAATTATGAGAATGATTCAGCCTTCTCTACTGAGGCCCTCAACAATTCCTTCCCTCTTCAGCGTGTTTTACTTTTGGTTACTGCTGGAGCTCTGGCTAATGCAAAATGAAGCTATCCAACTCCTGAATGGCGCAGGCTAGTGTAAATGTGCCTCTGTTATTTTCTGCACAAGCTTTGTGTGGGGGTGGGGGTGGGGGGAGGAGACACAGAGACAGTCATCTGGAAGGTCTGAGACCTGGTTCCTTGAGGATACGTCTACACAGGGATTGAAAGACCTGCAGCTTGCCCTGGCTGGCCCAGATCAGCTGACTCTGATTGTTTTGTAGACCACCTGCTCCTACAGGGTCCCAGGGCTTAGGTTTCAGCCTGAGCCTGAACATCTACACAGCAATTTTTCAGTCCAGAGCTCAAGCCCCAGTCAACTGACAAGGGCCAGCCATGTTTTTTTGGTGTTTTTTGCCCTGTGTAGACTTACCCTGACTACCTGTCACATCAGGTAACATTCATTGCTTAGCACACAGTAATGGAACCTCATTTTCAACATTCAATTGGCCCTGGTGTTTTTTGTGTGTCTTCAGGACACTCAGGAACGAGAGCCCATCAGAATTAAAGTTGGTTAGTATTTGATTTAATATTTTTTTATTTTGTATAATTTTCTGTAAACTCTCAACTACCAACAATGATACATGCTCTAGGAATTGCTGAAATAAAAGTCGTAGATGGAAACTAAACTGCCTAGGCTCTACTCAAATTCTGTATTGAGCAGGTGTATTGGCTATATTTATACAAGTTCAGAGCTGCTTTGTGTGGTGATGGGCATTTCCTTTAAGTCTGAGAGATTTTAAGTATTGCTGTCATCCTCAATTTGCCAATTTTTATTCATTCTAGCAGGTGATTTTGCCTGCCCCGTGTATTAGCAACATCCAGCACCAAGTAGGGGGAGTTTAAAAAGGAACTCGGTTGTTAACTCTGCATTTTCTGGCTTTAGTGTTCCATTGCGTGCTAGTTTTTGAGGGAATTATATTAGGTTATTGATTTGTAAGAGGTCTTTGATATATGGATGGTGGTAAAAATGCAGAAATTAGTATATGCTAAGACATGTCCAATAAGAATAATACAAGTGGAACAGTCAAGAAAAGTTGCATCCAAGAGGACAGTTTTAATTCTCTAGTAGACTCATCAGTAATAAAGACTTTGCTTGTCTGATAAGCTGGCTTTTACTCAGTGTTGTATGCTGTTGACTAATGGGACTTTAGTTATAATTACATTTAAATATGATAGTACTTGGTGGTTAATACAGGAGCATCCCACGTAAGCGATACTCATTTATTAACAGCTTTTACTGAGTTATGTTAGTATGCATTTTCAAAAGAAAACTACCTGAAGCTGGTGGTTTATTCTTGTGTAGAAAATAATAAACACTTTTGTGTCTGAACAAACAGAATATATTAAGCTATGTAGGAGTCTGAAGTGCAGAATAAGTTTTCTATGATCTCTTTTCCCCCCCTGCATAAAACATTTCCCTGTCTGGAAATGCAGATAACATTTTATAGGTCAGGTTCTTGCAGTACCCTACCAGAAGTGTAAGATGCACTTTAGTGGTGTGGCACTGAAAAAAATGTAGAGGTTACATTAGCAGGCAGGATTCCTCTACTTTACATAGATGCCATTAGAACTATGTATAGTGCAGACATGTTTACCAGCATTTACGATGTTTATAATTTTAAATTTTATTTCAGTAGTTACAAATATAGAAGTATTCTCTTTACTAAAATTGAAATACTTCTTTTTCTAGTGATGAATCTTTCCACATCTGACCTTTTTATTGGTCACTGCTGCTATGGGTTGTGGAACTGAAAGTCCTAAATCTGGGTTTTGCACATGGAAGTGCAAGTACTGGCACAGGTCAGGTTGTATAACTAAACTTAGTTTTGAATAGAGTGGGAATGAGGACATCCAAATGAAAATACAAAATAGGCGCTAACTTTTCTCAGTTGCTTCAGAAATATAAAAATACAAATGTAGATGAAACATCATAATAATAATAATTGATGATCATTAGTGTAGATAGCGCCATTCTGTAAGCCATAAAATACAGGCACTGTGGTATGAAGGGAACTAGGCCAGTTTGTACAACAATAGTTATTTGCATGTACCATAAAACATGCTGTGACTACTTAATGTTTATTGTATGTAAATCATCTGGTTCTTCTAACATTATATTTCTGTGGGCATTGTCGCTGTATGGCAGAAAACAATTGACTTGATTTTTTTTAAAAATGTGAATATGTTGCTTTAAACAATTACAGCTTAGCAATCAATCGTATACAAATAAACCCTAAACATTTATCAAAAGAAATAAACAGAATTAACCTGTCAAAGTTCTAACCAATTTATTTCCTATAAATGTATGCACTGATATGAATTGCTGTTGGTATGAAATCCTGTTCACGAAATATAGGACACCCAGAGAATTTATATTTCTGAGTTTCTTTGCGTGTATTGTCCAAGATGGTACAGAATATCACCAAGTTACAAATGCTAAATAACATAAACATTTTCTTTCTGGTGTTTATCTCTTTGATAGTTGTTTTAATGTGATTTTCCAGTTTTAAATGGAAAGGGATTTTCCTATCTTGTATTAGTTTTGAACTGTTGTACAATCAGATCAACACATTCAATTTATCACCTTTGAAGATCAACTGATCCATTGCCTGTGCTGTGTGTGTTACCAAAGATTTTGTTGGAATCACATTTAGAAAGTAATGTAAATACACAAGTATACCTGTGTTGCCTGAAACTGAGTCAAAATATATTAATTTGGAAACACGTCTGTAGTTGTATATTATAGGTATATTTTAGAGTTAGTGTGCATGAAATATTTAGTGTATACAACCACTAATTTAGCAGTTGGCATCTGTCTCCTTTAACCATTAGAGAAACTTATGATGCTACTGTATGTAACTAGAGCATTACAGTAGCAGTACTGTACCGAAATCAATATTGAGGAAAAACATGAATGCTTGTAAGGCATTCACATACTGTGTTTCATGGGGACCATATAAGAACCTAGATAACTCTTTTCTTACAAACCTCTCTTTGGTTGCTTATAACCACTGTTGGGGCCAGAAAATTCTCTAATGAATCAAGAGGATGAGATGATGAACTGATGTAATAACAAACCTTTGAGTTGACTTGTAGATATCAAAAATAGTTTTCTAAACTCTCTCTTTTCCCCTGCTTCCATGTACAGGGCTATTTCCTTCTTTTTGAGTCTATGCTGGATTCTGTCATTTACGCAAAGGACAAGTACCTGGCAGAGGGAGGCTCAGGTTGGTTCAGAATTCTTTTTAATAAATAATCCAACTCCGGGGGGAAGGCAAATGAACCCAAAGGCTTAGAATATGCTATGCCTGGCTGAGAAGGTTCTCACTTGAAATGAAAAATGTTTCCATTAGAGGAAGCTTTAAGGCATTCAGTTACTATAAAGGTAATAGAAGAGCATTAGATGGGATTACACAGACCTTAGAGTTAATGGTATTTTCAAGAACACTTTGCATTATAACAAAGCAAAACTTTGGAAGTTTGTAAATAACAGGATGCATTTGCAACCAGAAATGACACATCACTTCATTTTTACCTATGTAAATCCTTGAATGCTATATGCAGTCTTTCCCAAGACCAGTTTTAAGGTTGAAAAGTACATTAACTTCTCCAAGGCTATATGTCCTATAAAATAGAGAACTAAAGCTCGGAGACTTTGGTTCATAAATTAACCATTTTGAGGGTGTAGTTATTTAAATCTATCCGGATCCATGCTTCAAAATAACATATTTGAGAAAAATACCCTTTTTTTGCCTCTCAGATCTTATTTTTGCATCTAATCTATTTGGATGCTCACACAGGGCCACTCTGAAATAGACCCCAGCTGTAAGAAACTGAACTAGGAACTACACGGATTCTAGTTCAGTTTCTTAATTGAAGAAGTTTTATTAAAACTGCTCCCCTCCTTCCCACTTCAAAATATATATATACATTACCAGGATGCCAGCCAAATTTTTGTGACTGCTTTCAATCCACTTTTCTATTACCAAAACTAATTTTGGGAATTTTTAGTATTCTCAGTTTTGGTTTTCTAGTAGAAAATGGGACTTCTAAGCGGTCACTTATTCACAAACTAGTTACGTGCACAGATGGGTAGCTTAATTAAAAATTGTGCTTAGCCAGGGAAATATATAGGTTAGTTACCAGATGAGCTTTCAGTATTACAAGAACTCTGGGTCTGTTTTTGAGTGATACTGTATGTTATCTTAGATTAAATAAACTATGAATCTGTTATTATATTGTTAATACTGCAGTTGTAGATTGGTAGTGGTGGTAATTTATTTACTAATGTCGATCCATTACCAGTTTTGAGGGGAAAGAGCCATCATATTTTAAAGATTTAGAAAGGTTATTTTTTAGTGTTAGTGATCTCAGACAGCTGGCCAATATAAAACTGAGCTGCCTGAAATGATAGTAATTGGTCCATTGCCCCAGCAGCACAGATTCAACAGAATAAAAGTGTTGATAATAGTGTTCTTTTTCTCTACTTGTGGACAATACAGAACCTGGGAGTATTTAGGGAGGTGATTGAAAGAAGTGGGGATGGCTTGTCAAGTTGGCATACGGAGGCCGTTCAGAAAGGGTGGCATGAAAATGACAGTGAGGGGTGGAAAGGAAATGAATTGTGTATCAAGGATGGTATAGTTGATGGAGCAGAAGTGTAGAGATGTGGGCCAGGATGTTGTATTGAGTGTGCTTTGAAGAAGGGAGGCCTAAATCTCATGTGGAAGGTAAGGGGAAATCAAGGGAAGGGTTCAAGTAAAGGAGGAGAACTGACATGGTTGGAGTGGGCATGAAATTTATTGAAGACTATTTTTTGAATGAAGTGGAGATGGGTAATGTGGGTGGAGGGGAAGTTGGAGACTACAAATTGTAGTAGGAACATAGGAATTGTCATATGGATCAGACTTGTGGTTAGTCTAGTCCAGTATTCCTATGGTTGACAATGAAGTGACAAGGATCAGGTATTTCAGAGGATGATGTAAGAAACCTTGCATTAAGAGATGTGGGATAATTTACCCTACATGGTAGGTCTTCTCCTACTCCCTAGTAATTAAACATTGGCTTAAACCCTGAAGTATGAGGCTTTATCTTTTCTAAATATTTTATCCAGAGGTATAATAGTTAAAGCTATTCTTGTTCATATAAATGTGTAATTTTTTTTCAATTTTCTTAAGTGTTTGGCCTTAATGACCCATTATTAATGAAGATGGTCAATGCTCAGGGTATGGGCAAGGGTCTTAGCTGTCAGGATGGAGAAGAAGGTTTGGATTTTTGGATAAGAGGCTGAAGACAAAATGACTGTTTTGACCCAGTGTGAATGGTGGGAGAAAATGATTGAGGTGTCATCAACCATTGTTGGTTACTGTTTGTCAAAGCTATGTTTTGTGAGAAAGATAACTCAATATGTTGGATCTACTGGATCAGATGTTCATTATGAAGTCTTTCCTTTTAGATTCAAGTAATAGTCTCCTTCATGGTGTTCTTCCTCAGGGGAGATACAAACATGAATATATTGACTAAAATACATATTTTCTAAGCTACCTATACTTTTTTATTGCTGCTAAAAATAAATATTTTTTAAAGGAACAATTGTATGTAGTTTAACATTTACCAAAAAAAAAAAAAATTTTAATTTTTCACTTTCTGGAGTCAGCCAGCAAACCAGAACTAATGCACAGATAGATATGCCTTCAAGTCAGCATTAATATTTGTGGGATGGTTCTTTATAGAAGTAGACATACTTCATATGCTAAGGCACTTAAACAGGAAATAAGGGTAACTGACCTAGAAGGGGAGAGAAAAGGAGACACAAAGGTAACAAATAAGAGATGCAAACCAAATTTTGTGCATTAAATTTGAAAGTGTTGGTATTAATTTTTTAGTGTAAGTCAGAGTAAAAGCAACATAGCACTAAATTAGCAAAATGGTGGTGGAAAAGTTGGGTTTCAAGATAAGCAGTTAATATACTTTGCACATATAGAGGCTGTCCTAGACACAGGAGGCATTATAAAAAACCAGGTATTATAAATATGGCACTGTTTCAGGGTTTTTTATACATGTATGTTTGTCCCAGAGGAGGTGTTCTCTTGCTCATTTGGAAAGAAAAACACAGAACTGGGTAGTAGTGGTTTAGTTTGGATAGACTAATTTGCAAATTTAAGTGGTTCTGATGGTAATGTAATGGGTGCTAAACAGATGCCTTTAAATTATTTCATACTGTTCCTATGATACTGTTGTCTAGACTTTACATTTGTATACATTTTCTTAATGTAAGATTTCTACCTATATTCTATTTTATGTTGACTTTTTTTGTTGCAGCTGTTAACACTCAGTTTTTCAATGTTGTGCTAACCATGCCTGTATTCAGTTTCACTACGCTGATTTAATGATTGGATTAATGACTTTGTAACAGCCCACACTGCAGTTCACTGTTTTGATTGCAATGTGCTATCATGTGATCAGAGGTGCGACAGCAAAAAAAAAAAAAATCACTCTTGTGCAGTTGCGTGGTATTCAGTTATAAAGCGGAAAATTACACATGTGAATAAGAGATTAGTATTCATGTTAAACTTTATAATATGTAGTGTTGCTCATGTTCTGATTTAAGTAGTGCATAGAAGTGTTGAGGAAAAATAAAGTCACACTGCTACATTTTAGAGTTGGATCGGGTGCAGCTTTAATTGTGACACACACACAATCACATAACCATAGCTATGGGGAATACTATAGCCATAGGGAAAACCCAGGTGGCTATAGGGAAGTCAAGCAGCATATCTGGATGCTGGGCAAATGTACTTCACCTGGCTACCAGATACAAAAGACTTATATAGGGGTTGCTTAGGTTCATTTACATGTTGATCGTATAGTGGAATTTGATTAACAGTTTATACTTAACAGGAAAGACAATTATATGTACAATGGGGTATGCCAGATGTTTTCACAGGAAAGACCAAAGAGTCACTTGATTATACAATGTGGTTATCAGGTACCTGGCTATCACCCAAAGATGGGTGGCTACACAATACATGTTAAAATGCTAATTTGTATGGAGTAACTTCCTATGGGGCCAGGAAGACGGGGGGCACGTACTGATACTTATCAGGACAGGAGATGTCGGTTTACAGACATCACAAAAGGAGTTTGCATTTACATGATGGTCCTGAGACATCCTGTGGGATTTTAGCATCTTTATCTCAGTCTCAGTTTGGGGCATCCTGTCAGTGATTTAACCTGAGGGCTTCCATCACAGTTCAGGCTACCCAGTTTCAGGCCAGGCCCTCTATAATCAATTTCAGGCCAGGCATTGTATAATCAATTCTATGTTTAATTCTTTGATTCCACAGACGCTACAGTCAAAATTGGGGTCCAAATATTGGGCTTTCTATAGATACCTATTAATAGGTAGTCCTTGTCCTGAATTGCTTATAGTTTGATATAGGTATATTGAAGATTTTTCAACATTCTGTAATGTATCTGTGGCATTCAGCAATGCTTTTTTCCTCCCTAACTGATTGTGCCGAGCTCATCTTAGAACACCAAGAAATATTTGGACCTTCCATTTAATCAAGAATACTATCCATTGTAGTTGAAAAAGAGGGTGGTATGTTGCTTTCCATCAGCACCTCTGGAAAGTTGTTAGAAATTTGAGCATTCCTCATTTTCCTCAATGTGCTTGTTCAGCAGCCATCCTAGGAATTCTCTCATCTTTTTTTCCTCAGTGATACCATGTTGTTCAACCACTGTCTGTCCAGCTCATTTAGCTAGATTTTAAATAGAACGCTTTTTCCTTTAGGCACTTATAATCACTGCTCTTCTGCCAGCTGGTATGGAAGGTGAATAGCTGCCTCTGAGACACTGACCAATGTCACCCCATAAATCAGACAGCAGGTGAGGTTCAGGCAACCAAAGACTCCCAATCTCCATAGTACAAAAAGGTCAGTTCTGGAGTATATGTGAGTAGCAGTAGAACAAAGGACACTTCCAAACCCAGATGGGCTAAATGTATAAATCAGTTCTAGGATGAAACTTTCTGGCCAGCCTTCAGCTAGAGGTACAATGTTAAGGTCCTGAACTTTGGCACACATTTTATTCTTGGATCTCTAACCATTTTACAAGATGGGTAAGTATTATGGTCTCTATTTTGTCAAATTTCCTGACTTCAGAAGAGGTTGTGACTTGTCCACAGTCTTTGCAGTAAGTCAGGTTGAGCCTGGAGTGGGTTCTAAATCTCCAGATTCATGCTTTATGAATTAGATACCAGCTACCCCAACTTACTTTATCAGCTCCCCATAGTAATTGGTGCCAAAATATCTGGGGTGTTGGGTATAGTACATAATCTCTATTTGTGAATGAAAAGTTCTCGTTATACAATGCCCATCTGTTCATTACGCATAACTTTTTTTCTTGATCAGGAATGTGTTTTTCCCATATATTTTGATGAAATATACAGTGATTGCGAGTGGGGCGAGGTACACAAGATTTTATTTTTTATTTAGAATCTCCATCTTAAGGGGGGAGGGAAGGTCGTCTTTGCTTGTTTGTGGTCAGATGACATTATTGTTCACTTGGAATTATTTCTATATACCCTAAGGTTTATAGTCTTAATGTCCTGAAATTTGTGAGGCATTACGAAGGGATAAAGGATTTCCCATCTTACTCTGTTCACCACGTGAGCTGTTACCAGTGATAAATGATTTCTGGGCAGTGAGTCGAGAAGGACACAGATGTCAAAGCTATGAATTTGTGAGCAGGCTGATGAGTACTTCTGTCCAATCAGCATTTTGTTAATTTCACATGTGAGAAGGAATAAGTATTCAATTATAGCTTCAGTCGGAGAAAACTAAATGACAGACGTGTCAGGATTGGATGGGAAAAGGTTAGGAGTGGTTGAGACATAGGTGGAGTGGGGAGGGTTGAATTTTTAAAAGCAACAAGGAGGATGGGGTGTGAAATGGACCAATATGATTAAAGCCACTTATTTGAAATATTTAGTGATCTACTTTCCAATAAATCATGGGATGAAAGGAGAGACTTTTTAACATAGGAATTTGTGTAGTTTGATGATCTAAGTATTGGAATCATACAAAACCTCCTAATTTTTTAAGCCCTCTGATACCCTGATGATGAACATGGTATAAATCCATAGCCACCATTGGATTTGTAATTATACAGATAATTTGGAAGTAAAAAATTCATGGCAAATTAGTTATCTTTACAAATGTGTGTGAAGTTATATTGTTGTTACCAAATGTAAGAACTTAAGGCTTATGTTGTTTCATAAAATTGTTAAAATCCCATTTGCAGGATAAAATTAAGAACAATTTACGCATAGGTGTCCCTGTTCCTGCTATTTGGGGGGTGGAAAGGAGGGGGAGGGAGGGAATCTTGATTCTTGTCTGTTTTTCCATAGGTAGTACTATCCTTCATGGTGGGCTAAATCCACAGTAACTGCCGAATCTCTTATGTACAGCTAAATGAGCTGGACAGACAGTGGTTGAACAACATGTTAAAAAGGCAAATAGTTCTACAAACAGTAGCACACATGTTATGGTCCTTCACCTATGTATCCTGGGTGTGGAACAGTGCTCTGTTTAACTCTGTACAGAGCCTGTTGATTCATTTTGGTTGCTAGATTAAAGATTACATTTGGGCAGTTAGTGTTTACTTTCCAATTGCTGTTCAGAGCTTACTCTAATCAATCATAAGTTTTGCAGCTGATTTAGGAGTTCAGCACTCAGTAAAAGTAATGTAATAACAATTGGATGGCAAACCTATATTATTTCTGGCTTAACATAACATATATGGCAAGCCATCATCTGTTGACACAATGGCTTAGAACTATGAACCTAATCAAGGAGGGCATGTTGTAAAGTAGTAGTACATATTTATCACAGATTGCCATTCCCTCCCTATCACATTATAATCCTAGTGCCAGCTGCTTGCTAGCATGTCCTTGTGTACTGTGCTGCACTGTTGCTAAGAGCTGCAGGATCTGACCAACATGCACACAACCATTTTGAAATTACCATCACAATATTCCCTTCGTCTGCTGGCCCAGGAAGCAAAATTGCTAATTGCTTTGGAACTTTTCCTGCAAACCCTATTAGCCAATTTACAGAGCAGCGGTAACATTCAGGAAATTTTGCTTGCATTGTGAGTCAGTTATTTAATAGTCCTGCATTCTCATTGTGATCCAGGCGGAGGCTTGGAATGCAGAGAGGTAAAAATTAACAAAAAACAGTTGGCAAGTCTCTCTGGCACAGAGCAGCAATAGGGAGCTTTGAGAAACTGCAGCCTCTTGTCACTTGCTCCAGGAAACCACTCACAAACCAGATGCTAGTTTTGTGTGACAGCTGTCAGGTGTGTGGAAAGCAACTGATTTGTTGCAAACATAGGTGTTGGGCTGCTGCCCTTTTAGCTCTCATCATGTTGCCTTTTTCCTGTTGAGTTAATCAGAGCTCTCTCTTGCAAAAAGTCAATAGCTTTGCTTCAGTTTCCTCATCTATAACATGGGGATGATATTCTCCTAATCAGTGGGGTGTTAGAGTAGTTAATACTTAGGTTTTACAAATATTATTAATTAAGTCTATTTAAAAGAGCTAGTCAGAAAGCTATAGGATGTGTTAAGGATATTACAACATGCTTGATTATTTATGTAAAACTTTTCCCCAATGTCAAAGATAATGGTTTCTTACTGAATATTTTGTATGAAAGAGAGTGGCTTTTTTACTAATGAGGTAACTTTATTTGAAATAAACCTGCTCTTGCTACATAAATGTACCTTTTACTTTACTATTTCTTCTTTTCAGTGTATTAAAAATAAAAATTATTTAATCTATTTGTATATTTGTCTTCCTATACAACTCCAGCATCTCACTGATTACATCATGTTCGTTCTCATAAAGCTAAAACTTTCAAGTAGAATTGAAGATAAAATCAATTTTACAGTTCACCAGCTGTTGGAGAAGAAAAGAGAAACCAAGCTTAAATTTTATCACCTCTTGCTGCACTTCTCTGTAAAAATGTTAAAGTGCCCTGCAATGTGCTTACTATTTATATTTATCTAAAGAAATAAAATGTGTGGCTGTATCTATTTGTGTATATTTATTGATAAATCCTCCTGTAAAGGCTTAATCTCACCAGTGGCAAGTAGGAAACTTCCCTCTGGGGAGAAACCTAGTCATGTAGTCTGCAAAAAGTAAGGTGGTTATTTAACTTCTGATTCCTGTGTGAGGATAACCTTCTAGCTGATGCAATTCTGTGCTCCTGAGACTGCAGACTAAGTTCACAATTTTTCCAATTAGCAGCTGAGTGAAATTGCTAAGGAGCCAGTTTCACTCTGGGCAACTGTTAAAAAAGATTGTCAGTCTCTTTGGGAAACTATAAGTGGAGTGGAGATGAGAGAGGAGCAGCCACAAATGGAAGTTGGGGAGTGGTAGAGTTGTGGAGGCTTTCATCGTCCATCTCAACTACTCAAATGAAGAGTGTGTAGGGAGGAGACTCCTTGGAGATGGAATGAATGGGGAGAGAACTCCTCCTTTCCAGAGTCATAAGGTATTTCTTAAAAATGCCATCAAATGAAGCTAATATAAAAGAGAGACAGTATTGTAATAGGCATCACAGAATTCTTCCCCTTCTGGAGGAAGGATATTTCACAAGGGATTTGCCCTTTGACATTGCTAGTAGGCTTGCTTCCGTTTTCCTAGAGGCCTTTCTAGCCTAGCTGTCTGGTGAATTTTCAGTCCTTGATATACTCATTTATGGGCAATCTCAATATAGAAGCCAAAGAATGCCCTGTGGCCCAGGGCATTCTCCACTGAATGATTCCCCTCCAGATCCATAACCCAACATAACCCAACTCTGGAAGTATTTTCTTCTGAAAAGGATTGAGGCATGTTGCCACGGTAGTGTAGTGAAACTTTCAATGCTACAGTCTAGCCTACCCGTATTCTGTGGATAAAAGCACTTCAGCCTGTGAGACTGTTGGTTGGGTGTCTGTGCAAGCCCTATAATCAGTTTCTTTTTTCTTTTGTTGTTACTAATTTAAAAAATGTAAAAGAGCATCTGAATTCTCATTCCTTTTTCATATCTAGTCCTTTCTGTTTGTTACAGTCTATCCAGACATCTGCACCATTAGCCTGGTGGCTATCGGTGATAAGAATAAACATGCAGATAGACTAGCTTTCTGGGATAATGTGTATGGCTTCAACATGTCCTGCATGAAGAAGGCTGTAATTCCAGAAGCTGTTGTGGAAGTAGTGGATCCAAGCACACTTATATCTGAAGCCAATGTCATTAAGGTACTGTACCAAATACTAATATAAAATAAGCACACGCTAGAAATGCATCCGTCAGTTTATTTCCATTCATAAATTCTCAAACATAAGTAAGTTTAATATGGGAATGATTAATAACAAATATTTAATCTAGAGAAACTTGTAATTGAAACAAATGCAGCACGGTTCACATTATTAAAATTACTGATGTTAGAATCTGCACCTGGTGTCTGATGTGTATAGTCTCCGTTTTGGAACTTCTGGTTCCTGATGTATAAAAGTAATCTTAAACTTTTTTCCCTCAGACTCTACTCTTGGTCTTTCTTCTACCCTTCCCCTCCCCCTTTTATCCCCACACCTGAGAACAAAGAAAATGTACAGGTTATATAATTTTGTAACTAACTTGCTACAAATTTCTGACTTCCATGTCAGTTTATATCTTCAGGTTCCTCTCTGAACCAGTCTGTGCTCTGTTTTCATAGTGACATTGCAAAGGAGATGAGTGATTACAAAGTAAATAGCTTTCTGTGTAAATAGATATTGTGATTCTTATTTCATACTGATTAATTTAATAATGTATGTCTAGTGGCTGAGGTTAAATTCTTGAACACTTACTTGTCTGAAATTTTAAGTGTGCACTGAATGGCAAATAACACAAACAGTTCAGACCACCTCAATAGGAGAAAGGGTTGCCAGGAAAGAAGTCTGTGTTTCTGTGGGGTGCAGATAAAACAGGCTGATCTGTGGGCAGCTGGAGAGCCTCATCCCCTCTTGTCTTTTCCACTTCCATCCTGGAGAAAAGAGGCTATACTTCTGCAAGAAATTTTAAGACTGTAAGGAGGCAAGACAACCCAACTAGATCCACATTTTCTATTTTCATTAGAAGTTTCTGTCTTTCCTTCAACTATTTGAACTCTTAAACCTATATAAAATAGTTTCTCCTATAATTTCCCTGGATAGTTACTTCTGTAAAGGAATTCTGTCCAAATACTTCTAGTGCCAAAAGCTTCTCTGGCTTAAATTTGTCTCTTATCAAGTGCAAGGGTAGCTTGTATTTATAAACTGTATCCCAGAGGTTAAAATATGGCCAGCGGGCTGTCAATTTTGATTATAAGTGTTATACTTACTGAGTTATGACCTGTCCAGGGTGAGTTAGCAATGGCTTCAGAATGTGTTGGTATGCTGCCAACTCAAAATTAACATGGAGCTATGGGCAGCTCCACAACAGCACAAAATATATTGCCTAAGTCAGTTTTAGTACAGGCATATGTCCCAATATCATGCTGGGGATATAAAAACATTAAGGTTTCAGGGTCAAGCACTCAAAAGTTAGGAAATGCCCATTACAAATTCAACCTTAGTTTGCCTCCCTTTTGTGTTTGCATCAGGAGACAGTCTTTGATTCCTTGATCACATCCTGTTTTTCCAACAGGACCCTCATTGAGTGCCCAGGAAGGACCTTACTCACTGAATAAACAGTTATTCAATATTTAATTCTATCCTCCTTATTCTATGTAGTCCCTTGATTTATTTACTGCTCTAAACCCTGCATTGAATACAGAAATTAATTTCCTTATGGGCTTTTCTCTGCTGCTGTTGTCCTTGTTTCTTCGTGTTTAGAGACATTACTGAATTTTTGCAACATCACTGTGAAATGAGATGGAGGTACTATTCCCATTTCTCACATGTGAAACTGAGAAATAGAGATTAAAGCTACAATTGTCAAGTGTCCACTAACTTTGGGTGCCCAGCTTGAGAAGCCTAGGGCTTGATTTTTTCAGAGTACTTAGCATTTAAAAGTACTTCATATGTCCAGAGCAGAACTCCTGCTGATGCAGTTGAGTGCTCAGCACTTCTGCAAATCAGTGCTAGGAATCTGAGAGGGTGCTGCATGCCCAATGCAGACAGAATCTTTTGAGAATTTAGCTGCTGAATTCCAGCAAGTCTCTACTTGAATTTCATTCCGAGGCTTATAATTTTGGCACGTTTGGGTGAATTTTTACATGGCTAGCAAAAGGCTTATCCTTGATACAAAGGCCAGTCCCTACCAAATTTCAAGGTTCTGCTCCAAAGGATGGAGGTACTGGAGCTTTTTAGTGGAACCTCTGAAGCAACATTTAACGTGGACAAATCAGACTTAAGCCAACACCTGGTATCAAAAAATTCAGCCTGAGCAGTCTTTTAGGCTAAGTCATAACTGCAAACAGGATCTTTAATGAGTAGTGTCTTAACTGTAGGTGTTGCTACCTATAATATAGTACTAATACTATTTCTGTGATATTACTGAACATACTAGTTTTAAAGTTTATTGCCAGTTAAAACATACTTTATCAAATAGTGCAATAAGTCCTTTTTAATATATACCGTTAGGAACAATTATTGTCCGAGCTGTAAAAGGCGGCCATGGTATGCATTAATAAAATTGGTCTCTGATAAAACAGCTCTTGTATAATGCTTACACTATTTTACAGTTTAAATTTATACTTTTTACAGAATTTTTAGTAACAATAGTATCTTTTTAACATAAAAAGCCATAGCTCTTGAGTTCCTTTGTTTCTTAGCGCTCATTGCACAAGCTGTGGTAAAATTGAGTTAAGCAGGAATGACATGATAGGTAAACAATTTTAATCAATAACTGTTCCACATAACAAATGGATTTAAAATATCAAGGAAATTATAAAAATGTTCCCATTCATCATATGATTATTAAAGGAAATAGTTTGGTATACTTTCCTCACATTAGCTGTTCATTAATTTTGAGTATTCTTTAGAACTGGGTTCCGGAAAATAAAGAGCGTATAGCATTGAGAAATGTTTGAGTATTGCGTAATGTTTAGCTAAACTATGGAAGTGTAAAAATTAGAAGGGTACTTTTTTTAAACTCAGTAAAATGTTCAGTTATCCTTTGTTCTTGGCCGGCACACTTTAGCTGCACTGCACAAATTATGAATTTGCTTTAAGTAAATAAAAAGATCAGTAGAAAGCAAAAATGTGTACAGTGAAATGTTTTTGGGTTATGATGAGATTGAATGTGTAATGGGATTCTATTGATAGTGGTACTAAATTTTCTTACTACTGTTAAATTTTTAATCCCCAGAATGCATACAGCATAGCGGGCTGCTACAATGCAGGTTCTCATTAGGCCATGCCAGTATTCCTCAACTGTAACCTGGAGGAACTGTCCTGTTCAGAGGGTAGACGTCTCCATGCTTAACCATTCTTTTCTACTGAACCTGCCAACATTGATGCCAATTAATATAATTAACAATCTTTTTTGAGATATGGATATTTGTCCATAGGGAGCTAGACTGAAACCAGCAAATTACTCACCTTAGGCTACCTTAGGCCAAGACATCCAAATGGATATACTCTAGGTCACTACTAATCTTAATGAGACTTCAACCAAAGGCTCCATATCCCAACTTCTATTTAGAGTCTTTCTTTATGTTAAGGTTAAATGTTTGGGGATTGTTGTTAGACAAATCTTTGTGGATCTTTGCACAACTGTTACTTAATTATGTTGTTCTAGGTCTTTTTTGTAAATTTCACTGTGTAGGATTGTTTTCTCTCTCCCCCTGAAGAATTGATCAGTAGTATATTATGAGTTGTCTTCTTTATTTAAAAAAAGTAGGAGGGGGGGACGAGTAAGTTCATCTGAGATGTATTTCTTAATTCTGATTAAACTGTTTATTGTTAAAATTAATGTTTCACTTTTTTGGTAGCGTATAGATTGTCACACAACATCCATTCCAGATCTGGAGTTTTCGTCGGATTTCACCCTAATTGTTACTGAAAATACTGTGTGTACGGTAAGACAACTTACTCTTTTTGCATTTGACTAACATTGCTCTTGATTGGCAGCTCAGTGCATTCATTAAAGGGCTGATGATAAATGAATGTAACTATTGCCTTTGACAGTTCATCTGTGCATTTACAGAGGTGTGAAACTGGTCCTTTAAATAGATTAAGGCAGAACCCCCAATAATAGTCTGGTTCAGTGGGGGAAGTAAAAGGGGAGGCATGGTTATTGAAAGCTATTTTTTCTTTTGTATTTTTCTATTGCCTTGCACTCTGACTCTCCCCTCCAGGCTAGTCAGAAGAATTTTCTGTTACTATAACTTAGCTTTCTGTAGCATAGAGCTGAGAGGGAAATGTTTTTTCCCATCCTGTGATATTTTCAAGATTACAACAATTTTCCCATTCCACATCAAGACAAATCAGACCTTTTTAAATATTTTTGCAAAAATGACTCACCCACCCACCCAAATGTCCTCGTTGTTAGGACACTCATTTGAGATGTGGGAGACCCAGGTTCAAGTCCCTGCTCTGAATCAGGCCAATGTAAATTATTAAATACTAAATTCATTTGTAGTAGGTCCTTGAACCTGATTAATGCAATAGGGACTTAAATATATGGTGCTGAGTTGATGTATTATTTTTACCATTAACCTTTTATGCAGTATAACTTTGGCAATGGTTTGAGTCATGCATTTTGTTCTCAAGATTGGTTATTAGGTTTTAAGAGTGTTCACAGCTATGGACAAATAAGGCTCTGTTTCCCAACTCTTTCTAGTTCTGCTTTTGTGATGGTCCCATTTTTTCCTGAAAGGCCTGGCCAACATTCTAGGACTTCCTCTGGAGGGAGAAGCAGGGTCTTAAACTAACCAGTTCCTAACTGCTGTTAGTTCTGAAAATCAAGATCAAGACCTTAAAATCAGTCCGGTAATTAATGGGGAGCCAGTGTAGCCATGTCTCAGCAAACCTGTGTTGATGAGTAGTGTGTGTTATTGCTGCATGTTGAATGAGCTAGATCTTTTTAGTTGTCCGTGATTTTATTCCTGGGTATGATATGTTGGAATAGTCAAGCTATTGACCTGTCAGTCAAAATATATGGCTAAATGGCCATATCTGAGTCCTGTTAGCCAAGGGAACATGCCCCATTCCCATCTGTAGAGGGAAGGAGGCATTTTTTAAGGGTTACTATTTGGGTATCCATTATTAGTGGAGTCTGAAAGGACTGCCAAGACTCCATACATACAGTTTTCACAAGATGGTGGGTGAGAAGGAGGTAAAGTGTTGGCTTAGATATGTACATAGCTGTTTGGACTACTTTGTCTGCCATCCTGAGTCATGAGATATTTACATACCTAATTGATTTATTGCGCATCTTAAGAGGCACCGTATAAGTCTGTAGAAAACATGTATATGTAATCAGACTATTGTAATATAGACACCCCTTGTGCAGAATTAAGATTGTTAAAATTGAATTTCTTATCTCTTGGGGCTTATCAGTTCAACCTTAGTGTTTTCTTATAGTTTTTATGTAATCATTTCTTCTGATAATGCCGAAAGGCATTTAATTAGGGCCCTTGCTGTTGTGTTGGGCGCTGTCGATAGAAAGGTTTCTGTGGGCTTGTGTACATGGCAAGATAAGTGTGCAGTAAGCTGGTGTGTGAATCTGCAGCACACTATCTTACCGTGCACTAACTCTCCATGTGGACCTCGCTACAGCGCACTAACCGTTCTGTAACAGTACCATAATGCTCTTTGCCATACTGTTGGAACACTGTACGTCAAAGCACACCATGGAACTTCTACTCTGCCGTAGCAGGGTCCATGTGGCGAGTTAGTGCATGACAAACTAATGAGATGTAGATTCACGTGCTGGTTTGCTGCACACTTAACTTGCTGTGTAGACAAGCCCTTTTTAAAACATGTTCAGCAGTATAATGCAAGACTATAGATCAAATGTACAGCCATAGTCATCCGTCACAGGCACTATTCACATAAGTGGAATTATTTAATGCCTGTTTTTCGTCTTTAAATGTGTATTTCAAATGCAGCCTTGCAAAATAATCATGAGAAGACACAGATTCAAGCACAAAGTCTACCAGACCACCCATTACCATGATGGAGACAATAGTGTGTGTGTGGGGGGGGGGGAATCTAGTGAAATTTTACTTAAAAGTACCCTGGGGGTAGTAGATGCATACAATTTTGTAAAGTTGCCTTAATGTATTACTGCTTTTAAATGTATACCATCAAATAAATAGGAAAGTATGAATTGCTGCAGTGACCTTAAATTTTGAATTTCCTGTCTTCTGTATATCTGATTTCTCAATTAAAATTGTATATATGCATTTTTTCCCATTGTGTATTATAAGGCATCCTTTTTGTATCATTTTATGAATGTCTATATCAAATTGTATTGAGAAGTTTGGAATAAAAAAGAATTTACCTAACAAAAGAGTAATCTGTATTAATGGGTTGTTGTAATAGGTGCTGAAAGCATAGTTCTGGAGCGTGCTGTGCATCTTAAACTCAAATTGATTTTGGTGGAATTGTAGATGCCTAATATCTTGCTTCAGGTGTTCAGTACCTCACACAATTGGGACCAGAAAGAGACAAAAATAAATGTGTGAACAGTAAAGTGAAGGGATTTCAGCTGTGTGTGTGTCTGTGTGCGTGTTACATTTAGGGCTGTCAAACGATTAAAAAAATAATTGCGATTTATAGTGAGATTAAAAAAATAGTCATGATTAATCGCAGTTGTAATCACACTGTTAAACAATAATGGAATACCAATTTAAATTTATTATAAATATTTTTGGATTTTTTTTCTACATTTTCAAATATATTCATTTTCAGTACAATGCAGAATACAAAGTGTACAGTGCTCACTTTATATTTTTATTACAAATATTTGCACTGAAAAAAGATAAATAAAAGAAATAGTATTTTTCAATTAACCTCATACAAGTACTGTAGTACAATTTGTTTATCATGAAAGTGCAGTTTACAAATATAGAATTTTTTTTACATAACTTTTGCTTTTGAGTGCAGTGTAAAACTTCAGTGCTTGCAAGTCGAATCATGAAGGGACATATGAATGCTGATCGTATCTGGCACGTAAATACCTTGCAACACCAGCTTCAACAATGCCATGCCTGTTCTTACTTTCAGGTTACATTGTAAGTAAGAAGCAGACAGCATTATCTCCTGAAAATGTTAACAAACTTGTTTGTCTTAGTGATTGGTTGAACAAAAAGTAGACTGAGTGGACTTGTATGAGTTGAATTGAAAAATACTATTTATAATAAATTTAAATTGGTATTCTATTGTTAACAGTGCGATGAAAACTGCGATTAATTGCAATTTTAAAAAAATTAGTTAACTCTTTTTGCGTTAATCACATGCATTAACTGGATTAATTTACATCCATAGTTAAATTCCATTGCTTTTTCTATGTGGATGCAGGAGAATGATGTGCATTTCCTTTGACAGGCAGTTGCAGATTGGACAAAAGGATATGTATGGCCATATAATAAATATAAAATTGAAAAACTCACATTAATGTAATGTTAAAATCGAGAAATTAGCTACACAAGTCAGGAAATTTTAAAAATCTAACTACTTTGTAGTGTTTCTAAGTGTACCTCCCAATAATGGTATTGGCTGTGTGCATCAAGAGGGGTAAAAAAATATGCCATTGTTGGGTGTTTCTCCATGTTTTTTGTAAATTGGAATGCTATGGTTAACATTGTGTTCTCTTATTTATTGAATGTGTGTGAATCAAAAGTGAAATATGCAAATTCTCAGTGCAATTCTTTGTATGAACATTTCATAATAAAATGTTTTCTAATGAAAAATTAGAGATTTTATATTTTAATTGCAACAAAATGATCTCTGGACCCTGTAGCCTTATAAAAACGTATCTCCTGTTTTTAATTCATGCTAGTGTTGGATGACACTGATTTATTTGGCCTTCTTTGAATAATTATGATCAGTTAGAGAACTCCACTTGGTCTTTGTCGTCCTGTGTTGTTTGATGGAGCGAGACAGGATATTGGCTAAAGTATCATTTTCCTTTAATACTGGATTTTTACAAAAACTCCCCTCTATTGTTGTGCTACTGTTTTAAGGTAATGTAGGTTAAATGTTGATTTAAGTTTTGATGCTTCATGAAATTTTATTGTTTGTTGTAGGAATTTTCTGATTAACACAGGCCTTAAAAAAAGCAAGTAGAACTCTCTCAAGTATTTTGCACTTAATCATGTCAGATTGATGTTTTATGAGTAAAATTTCCATTCCTTTTATGATGGAGTATGCAGGTTTAGTTAGCGGCTGACAGTCCATCTGTCATATCAGGCTGCCTAACCTTGCAGTAAATGAACAATAAAAGTCCATTACTTATATTGAGAATTTTTGAGGTGGTGCTTTTAAAAGTACAGATGTGTGCTTTGAAAACAGCATTAAAATGAAAAACAACGTGAGTCCTGTAGCACCTTAAAGACTAACAAATTTCTGTGGGCATAAGCTTTCGTGGGCTGCAACCCACTTCGTCAGATGCATTAAGCATTAAAAGACTTTGTTTGAATGCATCAGCTTCTGTTTCTTTAAGATGTAATTTTATATTTTACACGAGAGGAAGAAAATCTGAAAGCTTGTTTTTTTGTACTTGACAAAAGTTCTGATAAAAGAAAATGATGATGTTTGTGCCTGCTCTGACTTTTGTTTTTTAACATAAAAATAACACTGTACTTTAAGTTGTTGTATGCAGTGTTGTTGTAGCTGTGTCGGTCCCAGAATATTAGAGAGACAAAGTGGATGAGGTAATATCTTTTATTGGACCAGCTTGTGTTGGTGAGAGACAAGAGTTTACACAGAGCTAATCTTCAGGTCTAGGAAACTTACTAGTGTTACAGCTAAATACAAGATGGAATAGATTGTTTAGCATAAGTAGTTAACATGTATTTCAAAGGAACATTCAAGGTGAAGTGGCCTGTTAACATACCTCTAGTCACAGGGAGGAAAGGAGTGGGGGCATAGTGGGGGCAGGGGTGTTAATGGGTTATAGATTATTTTAATTAGCTATAAATCCTCTCTCTTCAGTCCATGATTTTTGGTGTCTTGCAGAATTATGGCTGTGACATCTCAGGGCACAATCTAGACTAGTGAGTAGCTGTGCCACCCCTACCCTTTACACTGCTTTGCTGCTGTAACTGCCCATCAGGACTGCTCACAAACAGCCTATAGCATACATGTCACTCCCAGCTATGTCCATGTGCACTTACAGCCTGCCAGTAACACCTAGGCTCTTACTAGCCTGAATTATACTGCATAGTGATCCCAACACATTCCCAGTACCAGATTTTCCCCCAGAAATGTACGTCTTGTACTGGACAATGCAAGCTTATATAAAGTCCATCATTTTTATTAATAGCAATGACATGCACAAATCTTATCGCAGTGGAGTTTCCCAAACATTTCAATTCAAACACACTGAGTTGGGTAAACTTATTTTATTCTTTTATTAACTACAAAGAGAGATTTTAAGTGAATATCAGTAATGAGGCATAATAAAAGTAAAAAATGGTTACAAGAAAAATATAGAAAATGCAACGAATGCCTAA
The DNA here is from genome assembly GCF_026122565.2 of Emydura macquarii macquarii. Classification (NCBI taxonomy): domain Eukaryota; kingdom Metazoa; phylum Chordata; order Testudines; family Chelidae; genus Emydura; species Emydura macquarii. The sequence continues at coordinate 1,494,099 of NW_027132013.1, read as the reverse complement.
TTTGACAAACTATGTTAAACTCCAAGTAAAGTTTTTCTCATCATATGCTCTCATCATTCTTACTGGCCACTTTAGGTCAGGACCCCTTCTCTGTAGTGGCTGCTTCCTTTGTTCCTTCTAGTGCAGTGAATCGATGGACAGAGAGAGAGGGGGAGACGGAGAAGGGTGGTGGTCATTGGGGTGTCTGCCCCTTCTTTGTATAGTCCTGTCCTGTTTGAGAAGCATTTTCAGCTGGGAGCATGATGCAGGCAGGAAGGAAACCCCATGCTGCTGCTTTACTAAGGCCATGTCTAGACTTACAAGCTTACAGCAGCACAGCTGTGCTGTTGTAAGACCACTTGTGTAGCCGCATTACGCTGATGGGAGAGAGCTCTCTTGCTGACATAATAAAACTAGCTGAACGAGCGGTGGTAGCTATGTTGGCAGGAGACATAGCTCTGTGCACTTGAGTGCTTATGCTGGCAAAGCTTGTTGCTCAGCAACAAAAGTTTTGCCGACATAAGTACTAGTGTAGACATGACCTAAGAAGTAGATTTCTGCCCATGGCCCTTTTCTTCCTGCCATTGAATAGCCACTTAGCAGGTAATGGCCCATTGACTTTGTTTATACCTGGCTGAGGCATCAGCTTGCTCTTTGTCTTTGAGGAACTGGTTTGACCACTCCCCAGACTTGGAACATGTTTTAGTAACACCGTAGAGTGGAATCTGATAACTTTACATACAATGTTGCTACACATAATTTACCAGGACAATAATGATCAGCAAATTGTGAGTTTTCAAATGATCTATCACCAGGCATATTTTGTACGAAGTGCAGTAGCATGCAAGGAGTGAACATGGGGATACAGTCTCAGAACGACAGAAGCAAAACCTGCAGGCATATCTGCACTGCTACAATGCTCAACCTTCCCCACCCCTGCCAACACACCTGAAGCACTGAAGTGGAGTGTTAGGGACAGTGGACAATGGAGACAAAACTGAAATAGATGCCAGAAAAATAATATTAAATGCAACATTGCTGACCTTGAGATTAACTTCATGTATTTGGAAGTACAGGGGACTTAAACTATTACACAGAGGGAGAAGATTTCAATAACACTAACTTTTTATTTCCACCTTGCAATTTTAATAAGATATTTTAGAGCATTAAGTAATGCAGATTAATGGAGAAACTTAGGGAATGTCTACACTGCAATTAAACAAGTCAGATGACTTGGGCTTGTAGGACTCAGGCTGCAGAGCTATAAAACTGCAGTGAAGATGTCCAGGGTTGGGCTAGAGCCTGGGCTTGGAGATCTTCCCCCACTAACCTGCAATGTAAGCCCAGGTGTAAGGAGCGGAAGAATATTGTAACGCGAGGGTAGCATAGTGACAAGGCTAGGCCTGAGTTAGCATAAGTAACAATGGCTAGGCCTGAGTTGACATAAGTAACAATAGCTAGGCCCAAAATGACCCAGACATAACCTCAGGATGAAAGCAGAAGTAGGCTGACTGCAAAACCAGTTTAAGCCAGCTAAAAGCTAGCTACAGCAGTAAACAAGTGACTGCGTCTTATAGTGGATTGGTCCCTAGCTAACTGCCAATAGAAAAGAGAATAACAAGTGTTAAGGCCCAATCCCCACGGGAATTGAAATGTAGCCAATAAGCTTATTGCTAGGATTGTGGGAGGGGGTATTTTAGGACCACCCACGTGTTCCCTGCCCTGAGATTCTCCATGCATCCGTTGAGGCGATAGCGGATGTCTCGGGTGGGCCGGTTTCCTGGTTGCAACTCACTTCATAGGGCAAAGCATGGGTCTCCTTGCCCTCGTGCTGGTAAGCGCCTGGATCCCTAAATTGTACTCCTAACAGCTTAGCAGCAGCCCAAAATCTGTAACGTAAGTGCTGCGTGAATAAACTGCTGTTTGGGCACTACCTGTCTCTTCACCACTGAGATCTAAAAATAGAACTCTCCGCCTTGGCGGAGCGCACCAGGGTTAGTAGAATTCAAGTTAGCAGACTCTGGGTTGGTTAACCGAGGGCTTGAGCATTTACACTCATTTGTAACCTAGGTTAGGAATTGTTGAATCCTAGGTCCCAACCTGGGGCTCCAGCATCAACACTGAGCTATGTAGGCCTGAGTCCAACTACCCATATCACAGACTTCTTAGCCTCCTCTCAGAATGTGGCCCTTTGTTTGTGCTGCAGTGTGGGAAAACTTGACTATCCAGAGGACAGTGGGATCGTGAAATACTTTTGACACACTCCCAGAGCATGAGTCCAGTGGGGTTGTGTCTACACTGCAAAGCAATAGGGCTTGAATGCTAAGTTCTAACATGACTCAGGCTTGGAAGGGTTCTAGGACTCTAGGTCCAAGCCTCGGATAAGCCCGATTTGTGTAGACATGGAAGCGGCGATAGGTTTGAGCTTGAGTTTGAACTTTGAGTTTATATTACAGGGTAGACAGACCCTTACTGTCACCCTGTTTAATGTGCCTCTGCAGTGTTCGTGGATCAGCACTACTCCAACTTAACCTGTGATTTGTTTTATTGCTTAAATATCCTATAATAGCCTTAAAAAGAACTGGCTTTTGTTTCTTTAAATAGTTATATTTATTTCTTCAGATAATTCTTCAAGATGTCCAAACAATTAAACACAGTTTTGCAGAATTTTTGGGAAGTGTTTTTCATTTGACCTGGAAAATATGTGAAGGTTAAGTCAAATTAAATGTTTAAAATTGACTATAAACTTAATATTTAATATTTGATGTATGTGGATCTTCATCTTCAAAGCTTTTTGAAAGCATAAACTTTCAAGCCTCCACTCTGGCCAAGTTTTCTCTTTCCACTGTTTTCTTTTTGTTTTCTCCAATTAAATCTCTCATAGAATTAAGCTTCTCCTTTCTTGGCATCACCTTGATTTTAAATTTTGCTGTCATAGCCTCTGAAAATTCTCTGAGAGTGCAAACAGGCTCAAGATGATCATAATGAGTCTAAACCCTTTTGGTGCAGATTGACCTAATTTCAACCTCACAGAATTAATCTGCTAAAAAAAAAATCTAATTAGCTTGAAAAGCACATCTTTCCTGCTAGAGAACTAAGGTTGTCATTGCAGATTTTAATGAGATATTTGCTAAAATCAGTCAAGAGAGTGTGTTAGGAGAATATTCCATTAATTGTATTTGAAAGTTTAGTTTTTGGTGAGTTTTTGAGATTAAAATATAATGGAGTATTACCCTCAGCAGAGATCAATTGATGAACTTTCTGTTTTGTTTGAATGCTTTCCCCATGATCCTGTCAAGATTGTTTGTTTGGTTCTTTCCTGGGTGAACAGCAATATCCCATGGGAGAAAAAGGGAAGTGTCAGTTGTCAAAGAGCAGTGTATGCATTTTTATTAAAAGGGGATGGACAAAGGGAAAGGGAATGAGAGGACATTATTAATGTACTAAATCTCAGTGACTAGAATAAAAATGCAGTTAATTTTGATTAAAGTGATTTTAATTGAAGGGCAGCTGTATTTCTGAAAGATTTAAAATTTGGAACAATTTTGGTTGCTGCACTTGAGAACTCATTTGCCAGATACAATAAGAGCCTAACCACAGGTATTTGAATACATAAGTGTTAATTTGAACCATAATCATAGTATTGAATATCTATAGACACAAGTAGGAAACCCAGGCCTTGTGTCGTATGTATCAATGTCAAACACATTCTAGAATACACTTAGTCTGTTTTTAAATTAGTGGATAATTTATGCATTGCTATAGCATACTATTAAAAATGACTTGTCTTTATAATCCATTTGCTGTCGAGAAAGCTATACAATAGGGCACCTCAGGGTTCTGTATTCTTTTTACAGAAATAATAGTTTTTAAAATAGCCTTTGTATTTCTGTGAGACAAATGTAGTAACTTTCTCTGCTGCCTGGATTACAAGCATTCCATCTCCATGCTTGGATAAACTCCATCAAAAGCGCATTATCGTCCTACTTCTGTGGCCAGCTGCCTAATTGTATCTGATATAGCCAGGCGCTGTTGGAACATGATACCAGTGATGAGCAAAAATGATAAATTACTCCCTGCAGGTGATAGGGATGATGATAATTTTTAATTTCCTTGTTCCTTAAGTGAATTGGTAAAGTTGTCTTTCCTACTTCTCATGGGGTCTCAAGCAGTCTTATTTGTTTAGATCAGATGAGATTCTGCATGTTTACAAAGCCATTTTCTTTATAGAAAGACTTTTTATAATAAGATACTTGAATCAAAAGCCAGTGGTTTCTTTTCATTTCAGCTAGCTAGTCATAAAATAAGACCAAGTGTAAATGTAAGGACTATACATTGGATATTTGATTGCTGCGAGGTATGCCATGTGTTAACTTTTTTGTATCTTAATGTTTGTGATGCCTTTACATTTCACATGTGTTATTTGAGTAAAAATAATCTACTTTTCCTAAGGCAATTCAGTAAAATGTCTGTAGTTTGTGACAAATATTGGTTCTTGTATTTGTGCTGGAAGCGTACAGAATCTCTTTCAGAAGCTGCATTTGCAGTCTCCAAATTTAGCAGTGTTTAGGATGTTAACCTGCATTTCTAAAACAAATGTTATTTACACATTTAGTGTAGTTTAGAGATTAAGCAAAATATCCTGGCTGCATTGTGTTACAGTGATCGTATTCTGTGCATAGATTTAATCATTTCTTTTATAGATTAGTGATCACATTTGAGGAGGTTTCACTTTTTACTCTCCTATAGCTGATTGAAACATTGCTGACTGCAGTGGAATGCTGTTTTGGCAGTCTAAGCAATAGTAGTCAGTTATGACTATTACTTTGCTTCTTAATTAACCTAGCTGCTTTAGCTTTGATTTGCCTTTTAATTTTTTTTCTTAGCAGTTCTGTTTCTCCGGACAAGATACTTACTGAGAACAAGAAGCAGAATAATTTTTGCTGCTGCATTTCCTAACATATAGAATCCTTTGGAAGCATGTGGCATGCTACAACTTCAGTTATTTATTACCAGTCTAGGAGTCATTGTTTTCAGTTTCTTAGTAAGTGTTGTTCAGAGAAATGCTAAAGTTCATCAAATTAGTCCTCAAGGGAACTATAGATGGGCTGTCGAAGATGAAGTAACGAGATAGTGAAACTGCAACAGAAGAAATAAGTATTGTCCTTATGTTTAAAACAAACACACACAAAAACCACCCAGTACTGGGACTTGACCTAGCCTTGCAGCTCCTAATAGCAGTGTCTGGTGGCTGCTTCTCTGCTGTACTTCTATAAACCAGTCTTATAGGCTGGCCCTTCCATGGATCTGTGCACCTCAGTTTGAGAACAGTTGGACTAATTTCTAACCTGGGGCATAGCCAGACATGATCAAGATCATTCAGAAACACACTAAGGCCATGAACCAGCAAAACATTTTATGCGTGTGAGTAGTTCCATTAAAATCACTAGGACTACTCATGAACTTAATATTTTCAGCACATATGCAAGTAAGTGCTTTGCTGAATCAGGATCTAAATGTACTAGAGAGGAATACCACTTGTAGAGAATTCTTTTAGCTGGAAGAGCTGGCTGATCTAACATCTGTCAAAATCTCAATGTAAAGGAAAAGGGTCTTTTAGGAAATGACCAGTGATCACCTTAGCAGCAAAATTATAAAACTAGTTCCATTTATTAGTCACTCCATATCAAAAGCTTTTGGTTAGTAATATAGAAAAAATAACTTGTTTAATGAGCTGGGTAACATGACCTAGAAAGACCAAAATACTGTTATATTTTTGGAATGGTCAGTCTTATGGAGTGAATCTGAAAATCTGCCAGCTGAAATTTGAGCTTCAGATATCATTCCAAAGCTGACTCATTGTTCAGCCTTTATGTATTTCTTTTTTGTGTTGTATATTTTCAGGTATGATTGGCTTGTAGAATAGTTGAGATGATGAATGTAAAGCAAAATTACATCTGACATGATACTGACTACCTAGTGTGTTTTTGAGTTTTGATTGAGACCAAAGTGTAATTTTGATATTGAACTTAAAATACAAACAATCATTGTTTGAGGGCAGAATCAGGGAATAGAGCTTCCAGCACTGAAGAGAAATCAGTTACTTGCCAACATTAAAGAGAAATTAGCTAGAAATATTTGACAAAAGTGTGAAAAACTGTTACTGCTTGATTCTCTTAGCTTTTTCCCAAACCTGTTCTACATTTAGTTTAGAGACAGGTGCACACTGTTTAAAAACTAAGCTAGAGCCAGAAAATCAACAGTAAACATATATATGTGGATTACTGTGTTTATTCTCTTTGGCACAAATTCTGCTTCTGCTGCCATAAAGGGTCCCCTCCCCTGACAGCAGCTCTGTTGAAGACTGACCCTGTGACAACCTGAATGGGATGGTTGAATATGAGCAGGAAGGACAGTCAGAGGATCTGTTGCACCTCCAGTGTCCAGCAGTTGCTGTTTTAGTTGTTGGGCTGAGATGGCCTCTGAAGTGATTCTACTGGCTTGCCAAGAAGATGTCTCCATCATATTTATTCTTTCTGCCCATCTGTCCAGTGCTCAGCTACTTTGTGCTTGCCATTGAGCAAAGAATTGGGGCATTAGTAATTTTAATGCAAAATCTGCTCACTGTTGAGTGCCTCTCCCCATTTCACCCCAGCCTCAGATCAGAAACTTTTATTTCCGTTAACCGTGTAGCCATCAATCAAAGTCAGTAGGAATCGCACAGAACTTGGCGCTCTGTGAGGAAAATGGAGCAGGTTTGACTTGGAAATAGACTGTAAGCAAATAGTTAAATTAGAAGGTGCCAGTTTTATGTAGTGCGATCTCCTGTCTGTAACCACACTTTATTGATACAAATACTACAGATGAGAATCCTGACCTACAACTTTAATCCTCTTTGTTTTTCTGACATCATCTGGCATGTAACGTTAAATGACATTATTGCTGGAATGGAATCTGTCAACTCCTACTAGCAGTTGGTAACTTCTAAATGAAAATTATATAAATAAAATTATATTGAGATTGGTTTGTTTCCTGTACCTGTTTTGGGACCAATGTCTAAATCTGATTTGGTGATTTCATCTCATATACATTCTTTTACCTGCTAATAAAAGATGGGGAAGTGCTTTTGGGAAACTTAGATAATCTCACTGATTTATTTGTGAATATAGTTCTCAATAGAACACCAACAGGCCTTCAGTATTCAGTATTTATGTACCAGCACAGAAAGAGATGTATGTTTCGGCGGGGGGTAAGGAGGGTGGTTTCAAAATCTCAACCTTACCTGCAAGCTGTTTAAAAAGTTATAAGTGGGGAAATCTGAGGAAAACATACAGACATACTTTTAAAAAAAAGTTTTTAGAAATATATTGTGGGAGGGAAGATCGTTCTGGAAAGAGCCTGAGAAAATGAGTGTTATATTTTAATTTTTTAAAAACAAGGACACTTGGTATAAATGCTACTCAGGTTGGAACAATGCTTTTGGTTTTAGAACTTAATTTTAATTGTTATATCGTTCATTGTTCATAAGGGGGTTTTGATCTTTGCGAGCTTATGCTTGTTTTGAAGGATTACCTAAAATGAGTATTTAGCAACACCTGTTCTATCATATAAATAGATTTTAAGATTAGGCTTTGTGTTCTGATCGTTTTATGAATAGCTTAGTAAATATAATACCTTTATTTTATGACCTGTAGAAAGGAGGTTCTCAGTCTGAGAACATGTAAGTTCTGGGAGTTCTTGTTCAGTGTTTCTTGTACTGCTCTTAATTTTGTGTTCATTTAGATCAGTGTTAACATGCTAAATAGTGTTTTCCATAACTAAGACTTGCATTCTAGTTGGGAGTCTACTCCATTGAATGATTTTGTGGTCTTGGCATGATTTCAGTAATGCAGCTTTCAGAAGTAAAGGGAATTAGTTATATTAATTGGGGTTAGTGAGTCAGTGATTGATTTTTTTGCGTTAAGTAAGAAAAGGAGGCAAACCATAGCTCTGAATGTTACTATGTGTGGCTCACTCGTGAAGGAAAGCGTGAAAACAGGAAACCATCAGTGGGAAAGCATAATTATGTATTTGAGTGTAAGGAGTATCTAACTATTGTCATTGATCTTAGTTTATGGACTCGGCTAAACAACTGTAGTCTCCCTCAATCCTACTTGGCAGAATGGATGACTGTTTGAGTGTCAAAAATCAATTATGCTGCAGGTCATGTTGAGTCTTGCTTCATGGCAATCAACATATGCTTCCTCAATCAATGGTTTTGTAGCCTCAACAGAAGCTTATTATGAAAACTAGCTTCACAATTCATACTGTTTCTCTTTGCATATTTAACATGTGTTAATACGTTTTGATTCATTAAGCTTTGAAAATGTATTAAAATTCTATTCAGTAAAGACTTCCTAAAAGTAAAAAGATGTGTTGTACTTTGGGAAAACAAACTTCATGGATAGGTTTCTCATAGTCACTGGCCAGTTTACCCTATTTTTCTAAAAACAAGCTGTTATTAAATCTAGGATTGACAGAAATGTTTCTAAAATTCTTAATAAAACTTACAATGAAGCAATAGTTCCTAAACTCCCCACAGCATTCAGAATCAAAAGTTGTTGCACTAGGAACCTGACTGCATTGGCAATTGATGTTAATCATTCAAGCTGAAGAGAAATGTAAAAAATAAACAACATATAACAGTCCCTCAAATTTAATAATCTAAAGTGTGGTAGCACAGATATTGTTTAAATCTTATTCTACAAGCTCTTAAGCATGTGCTTAACTTTATGCATTAAAAAAAAGTTGGCTTACTTGTGTACATACAGGATTGGGTCCTTAGAGAGCCTTTCTTCTGTGCTTTGTCCCGACAGCCAAACAAGTTTTGCTAATAGTTGCCAGATTCCCTAAGTAACTGGAGGCAAGGTATTTCCAGCAATGGGGTCTTCTTTTAAGGCAATTGCTTCCCTGGTTGATCCATCAGAACGTGAGTTTGATGAACTTTAGGACACTCTACAAGGCCTTTCTGTTCACTTGAGCTGGGATTTTCAAAAGGGCATAAGGGGAGTTATTGTCCTATGTTAGTCTCCGTCCCAGGCTTTTGCCTGCTAGATGGACTGAAGAAATTTTGTTTGCGACTCAAGTTGGATTTTTCCTAGAGTTTTCCTTCGGTTATGTTAATACAAATGTATGCACACTTAAAGGTAGCAAAAGTCATTTGTTTACGGTATTTAAAGAGACACTGAACAAGATTGATAATAGAATAAAGCCTCGTGTGCTCGGATTGAGAGGCTTCACAAGAAATTAATAACACCGCAGAGAAAATGATAGCACCATATCCCTGAATGCATCTTCAGGTATGTCAACAATACCTCATCAATAGTATCAGCCTAAACAACGAGAGTCCTGTAGCATTTTAAAGACTAACAAATTTAATTTCTGCAGGTATAAGCTTTCGTGGGCTGTCGGACATCTGACGAAGTGGGTTACAGCCCACGAAAGCTTATGCCTGCAGAAATTAAATTGGTTAGTCTTTAAAGTGCTACAGGACTCTCGTTGTTTTTGCTGTATACAGACTAACACGGCTACCCCTCTGAAAGTATCAACCTAGTGACCTGAAAGGCTTTGCATGACTCAGTAGATCTTTGTCCGTTCTTAAGAGATTGTGGATTAACAAAAGCAGTTTGACAGGGGTCAAAATAATCTAAGGACTCCAGACTTTGCCAAAACCTTGTGGATCTTCCAAGGGAAACAGAGATTAGAGACTGGGATTCTCAACATCAAAGAGTGGCCCTCGAGGAATTGAACAATCACTGCTTTGAGAGGCTGGCATTTGTATCTCCTGAACTGAGTCATTGACAGTGTGTCTCCTTGGTGTGGTTTCTCTGCCAAGAAGAATATTAGTCCAAATTGGAGTTTAAAGCTTTCTAAGAATTTCCAGACTGCTTTTAGTTGAAAATCAAATAAAATGTTTAGACATAGATTGATCCATTTTAAGAGATGCCACATTCTCCATTTATTATATGGCCTATTCAGGTTTTAGGCTAGAAAGGGGAAACATGAGATGGCGCAGTGGTTAAATATTTCATGTACCTGATACCCAAAGAAATCTATTTACCAGTCACATGTTTTGTCTTGTTGAAGATACTTAGGTATTTTTTTCCACACAATCCATTTCTTTGAGTCAATACAGAAGCATAATGCTTAGTTTATTATTTTTGTAATCACTTTCTTAGCAAGAGACTGGTATTCTAAATAGACATTAAGTAGAAAGTAAAAAGCTGGGCTGTGAGTAGGAAACTTCATTCAGACAGATACTTGTAACAAAAGCAAGTCAGTTGCACTAGGGAGAACTGATTCAGTGAACTTGCCTTCATGTGGAGTCCTACTTGAATGTACCAGAAGAGACAAGAAGGAAACCCTATTTGATATCCCATTGGGTGGAGATTCCCCAGTTGCCAGCTTGACAGTCATGCACAATACAGAAAGGACTCTTATAGGTCTCAGCTTCATACTTTTGGATTGTATAACCATAGTCTGCCTTGAGGCCACATTTGTCAAGCATTTTTACATTACTTTTTTTTAATAGAAGATGATAGGAAACAAGTAAGTCTGAGGAAGAGCCTGGTGCATTGCATTGTTGTGCATCATTTTTTAGTAGCCTCCTTTTTATTGAGATGGGTTTTTTCATTACTTTATCCTTTGGATCACTGAGGCCTCTGAAGAACTCCCCCCTCCTTATGAAAGCAGGGCAGTTAATTTTTAAAGGGAAAATAAATTCTGGTATATTAAGCCTGCTTGTGGTGTAAATGTTCTTTCTTCTTTTCCTGTAGAAAGTCCTTCTTTAAGGTCAAATCTTTATGTAGTTTTTAAATTGGGTATAAATCAAAGTACTGAGCTATCCATGCGGGGTTACTTTCTGAGACTTTTTCTTTACCTGTGCGTGTGGTGGAGGAGATTAGTCCTCGTACTGGCTGTGCCCTGTCCTCTATGCACAGGGAGCTTGTGTACAATAGGGCTCCATGTCATTTGAGGTGGAATGTAAGAGAAGGGGAAACATCATGGAGGCCTGGCACAGCCCCCTTTATGTGTATAATTGCACCATAGGTGCATATTATAGCAGTCACAAAAGAGAGGGCTGGATTACCCATTAATGAGTGTGTACCTAAAGAAATTACTGTAATATTAAATAGCTACGGTTGCACCAGTGTGATAATTTTTAAATGAAAGGTCATGATTAAAAGCTTCAGTATAATGAAAGTTGAGATCAAATCTTTTGACTTTCAAAGTGATATGTGGCTGTGTTTTGTCTGAAGGTACAAACTTCTTTTTTAGATCCAAGTGACTCTTCATTTCAGTTGTAAAATAAAGTTTGTGGCATATTTGGAAACAATAGAAATATAAATCTAGGAATTAATTCAGGAATTATCTCAATCTATTCTTTATTATAGGCTTTCCAGTAAAGCTCAAATATTTTGTGACTATTTTAATTTCCTGAATTACCACTGCAGAAAAATGGAAATGACTATGTTAAGGAAGAAGTTACCTTTGCTGATTTTAAAAAAAAGGATATTTTACTCATAGAAAATGTATGGAATAATGGGTGTCACTATTATTGTACTTAATATTCCCTGTTCACATTTGTGTTTTCCTTTTTATTATAGGCGGTTGCTGGCTACTTCGATGTATTTTTTGAGAGGAACTGCCACAACAGTGTGAGTACTGCGGGTTGTACGTTCAAAATTAATTATGTCAAATGTATTGTATTTTTCAGTTTGTCGCCTCGAGGTGTTTGAGAGCAGGCCTATTTTGCTGTTGCAAGCATTTGAAGTGTGTTTTGTGTAATAGATTAATGTAGCATGATATTAAAAATGTTGTATGTAATCAGATTTTTGAACTCTGTCAATTCAGGTCATGTTCTCGACGGGTCCCCAGTATACCAAAACACACTGGAAACAAACAGTGTTTCTTCTGGAGAACCCTGTTTCTATAAAAACAGGTATGCTTTTATCTTTTTTTTTTTTTTTTTTTTTTTTTTTTTTAAAGAAACATATCTTTTGATGTAACAGTGACAGTGCTATACGTCACTATTAAATTATATTTGAAAACACTTTAAAACCTGGTATCACCATTATAAGTTGAAAATGATTATTTGGAAGTTCCTTTTTACAATAAGCAGGAAATGAGAAAAAATATCTATTCATGATTTTTATCCTGCTCCCATTACTATTGTCTGGCTTTGGGTTTTGTTTTTTTTTTTTTTAAATTGCCCATTTTTCAATGGATATAGATGGTTGGTTTGTTTGTTCTTTTCTGTAGCTGGGTAATGTAAAACTAGCGTACTGCAGTATTTATCGTTGAGTATTAATCTTACAAATGTTTTTTAAAAATGTGACAGTTGTACCCATTTGTTTAAATTCCCTATTTGTCAAATTATGGATAGTTTTATTGAATGCCACTACAAAAGGACGCTTACATTAATATATCAGATCAATGACTACATATTTTGCTGTTGCCGTTGCTCTTAAATTAATACTGTGAAATTGAAATGTTGAGTGTCGCAATGTCTAAGTCCTTTCGTGGATCAAGCCCATATTCTCTTGCTATTCATTGAAGTGAAACAAAACTCTAATGTAAGATTTCATCTGGGAACATTGAAATTAAATAGTGCTAATGAGAAAATTACTACGTACTACTTCTAAGCATTGTACAGATATTCATCAATTTTGAAAAAAATCTGTGAATAGATAGTTTACTATTACCCCTCATTTTATGGAGGAGGGAACCGAGGCACAAGTGAATTGCAAAAGGCACAATGTTAATCAGTAGCAGAGCTAGGATTAGGACTCAAGAACTCCTAGCTCCTATTCCTATGTCCAGTCCATTGGACCAAACGTCTCCCTCTTGTTTTTGGTGACCTCAATCTTTTTTAGAGTTTTACAGTCAAAGTAGATGATGATAATTTTTAGTGAGCTATAAATTTGTAACTGAAGTTGTCATCACCATCTTGTGAATTAAGAATGTGTACCCTCACGTTCAGTCATCATGAAGACTTTGATACTAGTAGTGTCTAGGGATCAGCCTAGAATGGGGCCTCATTGTGCTAGTCACTGTATAAAGGCAGAGTAAGAGGTGTTCCCTGCTCCCAAGACCTTTCATACTAAATACACTAGATTGATATAGGGTAGGGGACAAGGAATATAACACCACCAGAAGAGTGAATATGTGCAATGGCTGCAGCCATCTTGTTCTATGACTTTGGAGATGAGGTTTAGTTAGGTAATAGTCTAAACTGAAATACAAGATGCTGGAGGCAGGGATAGGATACAGAGTGACCTAGACAATTGGAGTATTGGGCCAAAAAAATCTGATGAGATTCAGCAAGGACAAGTGCAGAGTCCTCCACTTAGGACAGAAGAATCCCGTACACTGCTACAGACTGGGGACTGACTGGCTAGGCAGCAGTTCTGCAGAAAAGGATCTGAGGCTTACAATGGACAAGAAGCTGGATATGAGTCAACAGTGTGCTCTTTATTGCCCAGAAGGCTAACAGCATATTGGGTTGCATCAGTAAGAGCATTGCCAGCTGATCAAGGGAAGTGATGATTATTCCCTTCTATTCGGCACTGGTGAGACCATACCTGGAGTATTGTGTCTAGTTTTGGGACCCCCCATTACAGAAAGGATGTGGAAAAATTGGAGACAGTCCAGAGGAGAGCAACAAAAATGATTAGAGGACTGGAGCACATGACGTATGAGGAGAAGCTGAGGGAACTAGACTTCTTTAGTCTGCAGAATAGAAGAATGAGGAGGGATTTGATAGCAGCCTTTAACTACCTGAAAGGGGGTTCCAGGTAGGATGGAGCTTAGCTGTTCTCAGTGTGGTGGATGACAGAAATAGGAGCAATGGTCTCAAGCAATGGGGAAGGTCTAGATTGGATATTAGGAAAAACGTTTTCACTAGAAAAGTGGTGACGCACTGGAATGGGTTACCTAGGGAAGTGGTGGAATCTCCATCCTTAGAGGTTTTCCACGTGCAGCTTGACAAAGCCCTGGCTGGGATGATTTAGTTGGGGTTGGTCTTGCTTTGAGCAGGGAGTTGCACTAGATGACCTCCTGAGGTCCTTTCCAGCCCTTTCATCTGTTTCTATGATACTTAATTACTTAATGTTTGTGCAGTGCTTTAAAGGCAAAAATCACTGTGCAGGTGTCCAGTATATTTGCAGGTAACCTGAGTGCATGATGATGCTGCAGCAGTTGGGATCTAAATGGTCCTAGTCTTCCTAATTTTTATTTGCATATTCTTACCGCTGTAACTACGTGGGTTTCTCCCTTAATCTCCAAAAATCTGTTCTGCTCTATACCTGTCTCTAGAACTCTAAGGTTCAATAATCTCTCAGCTAACCTACCACAACTTCCTTTTCATCTCCATTCTTTCAGTCCTTTCTAAATGCTGCTGCATAAATATTCCTCTTGCCACTTTGACTAGATGACTCCTTCTTGGGTTCCCTTCACTGGCTTTCACTCTCCCTTTATGTCAGACTCCATTTTCTCATCTTTCTTGTCTCTGCACAGCTCCACCCCTCCTATTTCTCTGTTCTCATTTCTGTCTGCTTCTCCCACTGCTTATGCTCCTCACAGACCAATGGTTCTCTTTAGCACCACTTTTGTGCCATTTTCTTTTCACCTGGTGTGATAGGTAAGCCCACTCTCAGCATTTAGATCTAAGTATTTTTTCAAATGGATCCTCTCAATGTTAATGCACTGAAGAAACAAGTATAAAAGATCAGTGCAAATGTGGTTTATTTGGAGACTTTATCCTCTCCTGGTCATCAGTGGATTTTTAATTGTGTTATCTAACAAATGTCTAAATTCCTTGGCCAAGAATTGTATCCCTTCTTTTCAAGTATTCCAGTGCTCAGCAAAAATATTGGTAATGGCAGAATTATCAGTTCTCCTAGTAGGCTTTGGAAATATCTAGTAAATAGGTATGACTCTACATTTAAATCAGTTTATTTTGCACAGGTATGGGCATAATGGTGGCCAAATACAAGCATTAAACAATTTAAAAAAAAAAAAAAAAAACTGGGAAAAGATACTGTCAGCATTGAATAGATTGAAGAACCTCCCAATGCTGCATGCTTTTCAAAGGAAGCTGTCAGGCATAGTCTTGTCACTCCCATATGAGAATTGGCATCTCCCTGATTCCAGATGTGACCTGTCAGAGGACTTCAGGGAGATGCTTAATTTCTCGGACTCTAGGAAGATGGTTAGGGTTAGTATTAATGTTCAGTTCTATCCCATCCTTTTTGTGACTCTGAAAGCAGGTTTTATAACCAGTTTGCCAAAACTCAAGTGATTCCTGCACACCTTTTTTAGTTAAGTAAAATACTGTTAAAATTGGCACGAAAAACTAAATCCTCATCCTCTAATTATCAAATATACAAAAGCTAGTTTTTTGTTTTGAGTTGCCTGAAGTGGTTGTAAGGCATTTGTTGTTTTAGATTTACTGTCTGCAATGCTACGGCTGGTTGAGTCTGTTGGGTATTACGTTAACAGGAAAAGGGCTGCATTATGCCAAAGCAAGACTATTCAGTTCTGCAGTATGAGCTAGTTCAATCTGGTATCATGCCAGTTCGTATTCTCTTAAATTATGTCTCTGTATTTTTCTTTTAGAGCTAAAAATGTATGTTTATTCTTTTTTACTTTAATACTAATAATACCAAACACAACTAGACTTTGCTTAAAAAAAAAAAAACAAAAAAAAAAAAAGAGCCCATACCTGGATGAGAGAGACTGGAAAGAAGTATGTCTGTGGGGAGATGAGAGAGCCAAAAGGTTCAGCATGGGCTGAAAGTTCTTGAGACCAAGTCAATAAACATTAGTTGTTATGATAATCATGTAAAGATTTGTCTGTAATCAACAATTTCAGCCAGAACTATGTAGTAAACCAAGAAATGTGCTGCTTTAATCCTGCAGAAGGAAGCTCTTGCTACTGATTCAAACTGAAAGGTAACTTCTGTATTTTCCCCTACTGGGCATGATCTGTGATTTGAAGCTGATGAACAATGGAGCAAAAGAGTGCTGTCAGCCTGCTGGTTTTGTTTTTAATAGTTAACAATGCAACAAAATGAAAGAAACTAGAGGGAGCAAGACAAATATGTTTTCCATTTTGAGCACATTGCAGAAGTACTATGTGCATCCTACAGATGCCACTCAGGCTTCAGATAGCCACCCTTGAAAATTCCTTAAAAATTAAAAAAAAAACAAAAAACCCAGATACTTTTATGTTTACTTGGATTGTTAGTGAGAAAAACTGCATTTGTTTCTGGATTTTCCATCTACTGCTTTCCATCCTGTTAAACATTTTTTGCTAAACTTCTCCAAACAAAAGATTAAAAAGAGAAGATCATGGGTTCACGAGTTTGATGTAGGTCCAGATATTTGGCAAATGTAATGCTTCCAAAAATAGTCTTAAGAGTCTCTAGACTGATTTTTTTTCCCCTCTCCTATAACAATGCATTACGTTGAAACAGAACATGTGCATGCAAACAAACTTCATTAGCAATAAAACAGCACATTGCTGTTATTTTATGTTCTTGATATTGCCTTGTGGTGGAAATAAAACCTTGATGTTGTTTTTCCACATTGCCAAAAAGGTTGAGTCCAGCAAAACTGAAATAGGAATCCTACAACTAAACCTTATAAAATTCTTGATTATCTTTTTACTCCTCCTCAGTTTCCATAATTGTTAGCTTGCAAACAGCTACCTAATTAACTTTAAAATGTCAATTTTCTTTACTCAGAGAGGTTTGTTAAATTGTAGGAAATTGGTTTTGGCGCAATGAACGCAACTTGAAGTCTTGATTTTTAAACTGAGATACTTATGCATTCCCCATTCAGTCTGTGGAGGAATTAAGTTCTTAAATGAAATTCTATTGCTATTCTGCCTATTTATGATTGCAATTAAATTCTCTTTTGTCACCCTGTCACCATAGCAATCATTTACTGATAAGTGAAGTGGCGATATCTTGTCCTTTTTAAATCTAGTTTTCCTTGCAAACTGAACTTTAAGGTCAAAGGGGACCATGCCAGTGAAACTGCTGATACCCAGTCTTTTTTAATTTTTTTCATTTCTTTAAGATTAAAATATCAAATTACCTGCATTGAGTAAGAATGTCGGTATTTTGCATATTATATTATGACACGTCTTTCAGTACCTGACATTGTAAACTGCTCTCAAGATTTTTCAGAAACCTCTGTAACCCACTTCTAATGAAGAGGTTTTCTCCTTGCTCTTGTTTTTTTTATGCTGCTGCAGTGTAAAAAGAGGTGTTAAGTTTGAGATCTGGCTAGTGGAGAATTTACCCTTGCAGGCTTTGTGTAAGACTATTTATGCTCCTCCCATTACAAACTCCGACATAGGGGCATGTTGGGGTAGGAGTGGGTGGGGCTGCAGCACATAGCGCTGCAGGGATATTCCAAGCAGCATTGCTGAGCATATGAAAGTGGGCCCAAGGTAGGGCAAGTGGGGACAGAATACTGTAATTTAGGCAGCAGACCAGGGCTGACTTGACTGCATTAACCCCTGCAGCTGCCCAGACATGGGAGAGCACAAAGGTAGCATAAAACCAATTTAGTTTTACCCCTCCCTGGCCTGTCAGTTTACACAATCTCACCATAAATATTTTAGTCCACACCACTATGCTATCTGAACATAAAACATCCCAGTGACTGATAGTTGTTTTCCATTCCCACAATGCCACTGCAAAATGCTTCTGATAGAGAGGTACGGCAGTACGTGGTCTGACTTGAGGACATCTATAATAACTCCCTCTGAAAAACCTTCATGAGGATGTGGTCCTGAGCCTCAAGATGTGAAAGAGAATTCTAGAACTTGCCCAATAACCATGAGTGAGCAATTAGTTTATAGAACTAACAAGTTCCTTGAAACACCTGGAGTCACAAGTTCAGTTTTATAATCCGCAGTAGTGATTACAGAAGTGAGGCTGCTCTTTGGCGTTTGTAAGCTGGTGATGACGGCAGCAGAAGTTGCCAAATCAGGAAAAGTTTTTTTGTGTGTGGGGTGAAGGGTGCTGCAAATGTTCGAATACAAGATAAATGGGAAGCCTAGCAGTGTGGGAGGAATAAGTAGAAGTTACTAAGTTTAAGGCAAACAATCCTTTGGAGGATCTCTTATCCTTCCTTGTTTTTTTATCATCAGAAGAGATGGAGGGTTTCTCAACCTGTGGGTCGGGACCCAAAATTGGGTGCCAGAATGTTTCAAAGGATCATGTGACAGCTCCTGTCTCACAGGGCTGGCTGGGCTCGTCGCTTCCCTGCTCCAAGCACTGCAACCTCTGGGGTCCCAGCACCACTCACGTTTGGCCCAGCTGTCATGATGACGGGAATTGGGGTAGGCTAAATTTGAGTGAGTGGCCCTGCAACCCCATAAACCAGGTCACAACTCCACTAACAAATTTGGTCCATTTGGGGAGGGTAGGGCCAAACCTGAGCAGTGCTGCAACCCCCAAGATTGCAATGCCCAGAGCCGAGAGCCAAACCCAACCAGCCCCACAGCAGAGGAGGTGCAGGAGCTGCCCCTGTGGGGTGAGTGCTGAGCAGGACCCAACCTCCCTCCATGGATCGGGGGAGGCAGGATCCAACTGAAACCACCCCAGGGCCTACGTCTCCAGACAATTTACTGGGTCACAAGAGGCCATAAACGTTTACAAATGGGTCCGAAGCCCAGTTCTACAAAAAATTCTGTTTTGGATCTTGATAGAATTTAAATTATGCAACTACTATCTGTCTTTGTCCCAGATGATTTTCCTGTTGAAGCAGAATACTTTTACTGGCTTTTCATAAGTCACGAATCTCTTATTGTTGACTCATGACTAAGATTAAGATTTTGTCACGGTTATTTTTAGTAAAAATCATGGTCCAGGTCACAGGCAATATACAAAAAATTCACGGAAGTCCATGACCTGTCTGTGACTTTCACTAAAAATAATAGGGGGGCAGCTGGGAGTTGCCAAGGGGGTGCAGCGGCTGGGAGCTGGGGGGACCTGCTGCCTGCTCCAGAGTCCCCCAGCAGGAGTCTCCCCGCTGCCCACCACAGCTGGGGGCAGCAGCTGGGAGCTGTGACTAGGAGCACCCACGGCTGAGAGCTCCGGGACCCTCTGTCAGCCGCCACAGGCAGCAGAGGGACCCCAGAGCACTGACATTGCTCCGCTGCCCATGGCTTGGAACTGCAGGGCCCACACTGGCTTGGGGCACTGTGGTCCCCCCACAGTGGTTCTGAACTACAGGGTCCCCCCACCGCCCCTCATGGCTGGGGGTAGCAGGGTTCCTCCACTGCCTGCAGTGGCTGCCGGTTGCGGGTTCCCCTCTGCAGCAACTGAGAGCTCCGGGGATCCCCAGAGCTCAGAACTGCTGTGGGCAGTGCAGAGAGCCCAGGGCTCTGAGGTGTGTGTTGTCCTCCCCCCACACTGCCCACAGCTGAGAGCCATTGGATCTGTGCCGCTGCCGGAGGCGCAAAGCCAAGGGTCCCATTGCCCATCCTCGCAGACAGCAGCAGGAATCCCTGCTGTCTGCGGCAGCTTGGAGCT
The DNA here is from genome assembly GCF_026122565.2 of Emydura macquarii macquarii. Taxonomy (NCBI): domain Eukaryota; kingdom Metazoa; phylum Chordata; order Testudines; family Chelidae; genus Emydura; species Emydura macquarii. The sequence continues at coordinate 1,474,528 of NW_027132013.1, read as the reverse complement.
GTGGGATCTCTACTGCCCATGCTGCCGGGGATTCCCGCTGTTTGCTCTGCTGGACAGCAGCGGGGCACCTGCAGCCCATGGTGGCTTGGAGGTGGGGGATCCCCAACGCAGCTGAGAGTTACTGCTGCTCCCCTTCTCCTCTCTTCCTCTCACCCCACTCCTCCGAGCTCTGGGACAGGCTGAGAGCTCCAGAAGCTAACAGCTTCTGTGACCTCCATGATAAAATCTTATCCTTAATCATGAAGATTGGAGAAAGGGGTGCAGTTTGCCTTGAGGTGGGATGGGAGAGTAGACTGCTTTGAATTTCCACTTTCATGTCAGTAAACCATACAATCAATAAAAGGAAATCTGCTCAATAAAACAAAGGATGTGAAAATATTTTTTCCCCTATTTAAATTCAGACCTTGGATGCATGCTCTGATATTTTATCATATGAAAATATATTCCAGTTACTGAAAATAAACTAAGATAGATATAGCACCTCTGACTTGGAATGTTGTTTTGTGTTGGCATCAGCTCTATGGTTACCTGCTGGTAAGGCATCTTTGCACAACTGCAAATGCATGTATAACCGCTACTTGGAAGACTATTTTAATAATTACAGCTTTTTAGGATGAGACAGGGAATGAATACTCGGCACCTCCTGTTTAGTAACATTTATGTTTCACCATAAGCTAACATACCACTTAGTCTCGCCATCCACTGCAATCTATAGGAACCCTACTAGAAATGGTTCCAATGAAATCCCTGCTAAAGTCTGTGCTCTAAATGTTTAATGAAAGAAAAGACAGAAGTTCATATCCTTATTTAATGTGTTGGATTCACATTTGAAACACCCATTCAGAAGACACTCAGAGGTTCTTGGTCTTAGTGATCTACTAGAGAGGTTGTGACTAATTCAGTCTCTTGAAATACTACTACCTAGTGCAGTTTTAAGAAAACCCTTGCACTCTTTTAGTACATAGTTTGATTTCTTGCTTCCCTGTGAACCTTCGACTTACTACCCTGGCTTTCATATGGCTTTGTTGCAATCTCATCTAAAAATTCTGTGGATTTTAGTTTTGAGCACAGTTGACTCTAAATCCCCTATTACAAATATATTCTGTCCACTGATGAAAAGTCATTGTTGACAAATGCAAGGTATTGCACCAGGGGTGGAATAATTTAACTACTCCTACACCCTTATTGGTTTCTAAATCAACTGTACCATTCAAGTAAGATCTGGATATCACTGGAGACAGCTCAGTGAACACCTTTGCTCAACGTGCAGCAGCAGACAAGAATTAAACCATGTTAGGGTGCGTAAGAGAATGGGAGAGAATGTTGAAAAAATGTCCTTTTGTCACCACCAGGGTAAATTGTGCTGTAGGTCCCTTTTAGTCCCTTTGAGTGCACCGCTTCAGTGAGACCTAGCTTCCTCCACCCCACTCTGGGTGGAACTATGTGTTCCAACCACCCTTAGACTGGATCTTTGAGCAGCAGCCCCCTTTTTTCCATCCGTTTTAATGCGACAAGCCCAACCCACTTTGACACCGATAAGCCATTTGCTCCAGGGACCTGTAGCTAGCAAGGTGGTTAAAGCAACTCAGTTCTTCAAAATAAATGTTGTTGTTTAGGCCAGATTTGCACTATAAACATACATAGGTATAACTACATCAATCGGGTGTGGAAAATCCATATCCCTGGTGACGCAGTTACACTGACCTAACCCCCAGTATTGACAGCGCCATGTCAATGGGGGAGCTTCTCCCGTCTCCATGGCTACCGCTGCTCGTGAAGGTGGTTTTATTATGACAGGAGAGCTGTCTTTCATTGGCATAGAGCAGCTACACGAGCAATCTTATAGCTGCATTGGTATAGCTGTGCGACTGTCAGATTTCTAGTGTAGACATGGCCTTAGCCCAGCTGGAGTCAGGCAGGGTTTATTCCCAAATAAACAGCATCCCCATTGTTTCCTCAAGGACCTTTATCTGGTGTCAGTGTTTTGGCTTTCCTGTTCGGTTCCTTTAGTATATAAAGTAATGAATGGTGTACACACTTCTATTCACCCTTTCTCATAATGCCAGAACAAGGGAATATTCAATTAAACTGAAAGGGAGAAAATTTAAAACTGATAAAAAGAAATACCTTTCCACACAATGTATGATTAGTTTGTGGAACTCATTGACACACAAGACATGACTGAGGCTTAGAGCTAAATGGATTTTTTTGTTATATTTAAAAATTTCCAGTTTTTTTTTTTAAATCCTAAATTACAGTAGCAAAGACTTTTTAAAAAAAATCATCTTTGGACAGGATATTATTTCTTACGCTTCAGGGCATACATTTACAATTCATGGGGGTTGAAAGAGACGTACCCTGTGTACAAATTATACAATAACTACTTATTGCAGCATTTTTTTCTCTAAAGAAACTGGCCCTTGCTCCTTTCAGAGATATGATACTGGAGTAGGTGGATCAGTGTTCAGACCCAGTATGGAACTTCCTATGTTGGCACTATACAAATGTAAATGGAAGTTATGGTCCCTGTCTTGAGGACCTTTCATACTCATTAAACATTAATAATCCAGAGCAGAGCCACAATAGTACATCAGAGGGATCAGTGTCATGTCTATAGAATGCTACCATATGTAGGGCAATTGTAAATGTGTAATTTACCTTCTTGAATTATGTTGGTATGGAAATGGAGACTTTTTTTAAAAAATCTGCTGCAATTGCAGGTTCCTTGCTGCAAGCATCTACTGCGGTATTTTTTTTTTCTTATTGGGAGATAAAATTCAAGGTTTTCCAAGAGACAAATAAAAATGCTGGAACAGGATTATAACAAATTCAATTTTGTCCTAATCAGAGTGCAGCACTACAATGTTGTTTACTTCTGAGCATAATAAGAGCAAGGTGATGCATCTCAGTCCCAGAGAGAGAGCTTCCTCTACAGCTTATAGGACAGTAGAGCTGTTAAAAAGCATCAGTCATTTTATATCTACATGACATTGATTAATTGTTCTGTTCTGCCTTCCAGTTACATGGTTACGCAGCCATTGCTTGGTTCAGCTACAGAAAAGACTATCCAGAAAGGCAAATTTAATGTGGGGTAGTGTGGTGGGGGTAGGCATAGCTGTGCCTCGTGACAATGAATTGCTTAATGCAATTAACTTTTTATAAATAACTGAGGGCTTTCTTTTTCATGAAATCATCGGCAATTTATTAGAGATGCTCTTAAAGCTTTTCTTGCGGCTTTAATTGCTAGTTCTATTACTTTAAAAAAAAATAAACAAGATGGGTTTAGGGGATTCCAAGGGATTATTTCACATTAAAAATGGCTAATTTTAATATTTTTGTAATTGTAATATAGATAGAAAAACACTGATTTAGAGCATGTTAAAGTAGAACACCTCTGAAATTCAGGATTTTTAACATTCAGTTATGTGTGAGCCAGCTTTTAAACAACTAATAGAAACCTCCTAATTTTGTATAATAGAATGTTAGATATCCTTGATCTGCGCTCAAAAGATGATCACAAAAATGCTTTGAAACAGTCTTCAGTTTGCCATATTTATTTTAGATCTGCTGTATTAGAGTTCAGTGCTCATGTTCTGTAGGTTAAGTTGGACCACTTACGGTGGAAACTGACATTCATTTTTTTATTTTAAAAATGAGAGTTCCCCTAACATATATTAGTCTGATATAAAATGTCTTCCATTTGCTGGTGATGAAGTAGTTAACTGGTATCAAATCTTATCCTTTGGCTTGACAGGTTTGTTGCATTTAAGTAACTAGTCATTCCATTTTAACAGTGTTTTTGTTATAGAATAACAAGTACCACAGTGGAGCAGTCTTGTTGAGCAAAGTGGACCATTAATAAAAGCTCTGCTGGAATTTCAGGGAAATGACTAAATAGTTCTAAAATTTGAGAACAAGATTTATTTTTATTGTCCTTTGGAGGGTACCACTCTACCATGTTTAAACTCTCTTGAAAATCTTCCTTGAATCTGAATTTATACTGCATCCTGTGACAAACTCCTGCCATTCAATCATTTTAAATGTGGATATGGTGTCATATTTATGTTTAATATGGTATCTAGCTGACAGTTGCAAGAATAGATTTTTTTTTTTAAATCCATTTAAATTTGAAACAGTCCCACTTGGTTTTAAACAGTGCTGATAATGCTGCCTTTTCTTGGCTCATAGCTTTTGTTTATCCAAAGACAGCACTATACATTTCACCTTTTTCAACAACAACCAAAAGTTGCAGATGTTGACAATCTCTTTAGAAATCCTACTAAATAACAAGCATCTCTAGCTACTCTGAGACTAACAGCAATGGAGGGGAGACATGAGAAGGTAGTAGAGCAGTGTTCTTTATTGCAAGGCCCAGGAGCCAGTGGCGGCTCCCATCGACCCTAAGTGTGGCTCCCTGTTCATATTCCAATTTATTTTTAACATTAGAATATGTACCGAGCCTATCAAAGTCCGTCTTCTTGACCCCATGGTACGATGTGTGCCAATAAGTACATCTACGTATATCCATTGTATAATAACAGTAATATTACCATAGCTACCAACGTAGAACTCGGAGTGTTCAACCTTTGTGTTGTATATTATTTTTTGGCCCCAGTGAGTTACTGGAAAGAATGGATAGATTCTTAATTCCGTTGAAGAGAAAATCAGAAAGTGAAACAGGAGAAAAAGCAGATGAGAAGGTAACTGTGGATATTAATGAAACGAACAAACAAAAGTTTTCGTTATAGGAGTCGCTCTGTAACATTACACCATTAAGGAATAGCAAGCAATGTGTTAATTTAGTAGTTGATGTGGCTCTCACATTGAAAGTTTTTTGTCAAAGTGGTCCCCACTTGAAAAATAGTGAAGATCACTGTTGGAGAGGCTAGGGGATCGGTGGATGAAGATCAGTAAAGAATACAGCCTGCTGGGGGAGCAGCAAATTAATTTAATGCTTTACATAAATATCCTTCTATTTTATTATTGCACTGTTCATTACCATCCATTTTTAAGCAGAACTTCTCAGTTTTTCTGCATAAATGATAGTAAATAGCCCAGTTTATGGATTTTCCAAATGGTATTTACAATATTTTACTGTTTTGAAACCCTCGTAAGGCTGAAAGAAAAATAATTTGTTTATAAAGCTTTTTCAGTTACCTTTTTTCTAAATGTTTTGGAAAATGTTAAAGGGGAGAGCTTCTAAGGATGAACAGTTAATAGATAATTTAATCTTCAAAAAAAAAAAAAAAAACAAAAGAACCCAAACCCTAAGGATAATTCTGTTGCAGATCTGGTCTTAAAGGTTCCTCAGAACAAAGGTAGCCAACCTCGAGATCCCACTGCTAGGTAGTCCTATGATAAACCCAGAGGTCAAATTTCCCCACCGTGTGAAGGAATATGCATATTGATTGATGATCTCTTGAGAGTAGGCGGGATATTCATATGTAGCTTGACTCTTAATTCTTTTGAGCATCAGATTGGAAGATATGATGCCACAAACCAAAGCTAGACTGTTAGAGTACATCTAAATTAAATTCACTGGCAATACATGTTCCATTTGCAATTTGTCTTATGAGCCATGACTCAACTTTTGGATGCCATGTTAATTTGAATATCTAACTTCCAGAGGCGTTGCATATCCACAGCTTCTGTTAACTTCATTAGGAGATGCAGGTGCTCAGTGCCTCCAAAAATCAGGCTGTTATTGTATGGATGCTTAATTTTAGGTATTTATATCTGAAAAGTTTTGCTCGTGGATTAAACTTCTATTTTTAGTACAATCTGGTATGAAAGTGCTGATAATATTACAAAGCATTGAACGTACCCATGGATTTATAGATTTTTTTTTTCCCTAATGGCCATGAACTGTTATAAAGATCTAGTCTGACCACCCACATAACCCAGGCCATAGAAATTCACCCAGTTAATTCCTGCATCAAACCCATAATTTCTGATTAAAATATGTGCCTTATTTCTAGTCTGAATTTATCTAGCATCAGCCTTTAACCATTGGATTATCCATTCTTCATGAAGTTATGGAGTAGGTATTTCTGTACTTGATAAATAATCCATTTGTTATACATGGGTTTAAAAGAAACTGAACTATTGGACTAGAAACACAGTTTGTGCTGCATTCATACATGTATTCAAAAAGTTGTAATGAAATTTAAAACAAACTGAAGTGGACTCTAAATGACAACTATGAAAAGAATCTCAGCCATGTACTTCCTATGACAGATGGCATCACTGCAATTTTAACAGTTACAGTACATTCAAAAACCTAGTATTGGTTTCTTTTTTATAATTGAATATTTAGGGAACAAAGTGCAAGATAAACAGCTAAATAGATTAAATTTGCAAGAATGTTTCTGAATTGGTTAACTTAACATTGTCTTGTTACGTGCACACAACTTTTTGTGTTCACTTTTGCATGGGTACAAGTAACATACTTTATATATGCAGTCCTGTTTGCTCACATGCATAGAACATAAATGGATTTTGTGCAGCATGTTCCAGTAGAGAGGACATAGGACTGTGGGTTAGGACACTAGGGTCCTAATTCCAGTTTTTGCTGCCAACCTTCCATGTGTAAGTTAGTCAGTCCATTGGCTGTGCTTCCATTTTCCCACCTTTAAAATGGAGGTTTAATATTTACCTTCCTTTGTAAAACACTTTGATATTCATGGATGAAAAGTGCTATTCAAAAGCTAGATAGTGTTCGTGTTAGCCATGTTAGCAATATTAATTAATAGTAATGTAATGTTGTAATTTGTTGTTAAATAGTCATATTAGCAATAGCAATTAATATTACTGTGTCATAGGAAAGCTCAGGGCCCTCCTAAATAAAGACTTGAGTGCATAGTTCTTTGAGGCAGCTTATTACGAGCAGCTCAGAGAAGTGTCGGTCACCCTAAAGCTCCCGAGGACTTTCTGCCTTACAGACTCACATCACTAAGTTTTATACAGTATTCAGACAAAGAGAACAAAGAAAAAGATGACGTATTGCAGTACATTTCCATTAGCTCAACCTTTTCTACACTAAGATATACTAAGAAATTCCTCCATATTGCTAATTGAACAGGGCCCCTGATTACTATAACAACTATCTTTTGAAGCTAGCTAGCAATGTCCTGTTATTTACTGACAGCTGCAGAAACCTGCAACATCTGCAAAATGTACCTGTTTCAAGGCTGAGAAAGCTACTAAAAATCCAAGATGGAATTTTTAGCATACAAGATGGAGTCTTAAAAGCTTAATACAAAATAGAATATAGAACTAGGTATATAAGTGGAATACAAAAAATAAAGTATATAAAACTGTTCCTTCCACAACTGTTAATATTGAATTTTGTGCAAGTGACTCCTTGCACAGAGGTTCACTTCCCTGTTGAAAATCTGGCCTCTCAATTATGTTCATTGATAACTTATCTGAAATTGTAGGGTTTTTTCCAAGTGTTTTGGTCAGTAGTAAGTGCTGCTTTGAGTCATTTGCAAGTTCTGGCTCTTTAATGAAGGAATGAAAATTTACTGCATTATTTCATTTTTTGCTTTTTATTAACATTTCAATCTGAGAATACATGAAGAAATGTACAAAGTAAGCAACGGTGACTAGTTGCAGTTGTTCAGAATACTACAGCAGTTGTGCACCTCTTTATTTTCTGGGCAAATATGTATATTTATTTGTAGATCTCTGTCCTTTCTGTTTGTTCAGATCCATAAAGCATCAATCAGCTGTTGGTGGTCTTCATAACTCTAAACTCACTGCTATTCTCTTGGTCTGGAAATCTTGCATCAAGAAAAGTAAATTTTTCTAGAACAACCAAAATTGTAGCTCTGCAGAAACAGCTATTGTCCACGTCTATTATAAAAACATGCAGAAAAATGTATCCCTTTGGATATACGCTTGAAGTCTTTCCTGGGAGGATATTTTTATGTAACTCTGGAAAATTAAGAGCTGGATCCTGCCTACTGGCATATGTCCCCACAAATCTTATGCAGTCTGCTACATCAGACTAATCTTAAAAAAAAAAAAAAAAAAAAAATCAGCCACGCATACACTGGTACCAAATTGTTAATACTATTAATTTACCCTTATAATACCACCTTTCATTATAGGATCTGAAAGTGTTTTACAAACATTAATAAGCTTCAGAAATCTCTAAGATAGATTAAAAAAGTTAGGGAAGTTTTTATCCACTATTGAAGCACAAAGGTTTCTGGGATGAAACACAGTAGCTGTCTAACAGCTGTTTAATAGCAAATTCAGTGTTCAAAGAGTGTTCAATTGAAACATGGAGGGATGGAACTTAGGTAGGTAAGTGCAATTACTCAGTTGGGATATAGCCAGAAAACCAAAGGTAATTCTCCGTCCCCTCCCCCCACCCCGTCCTTACTCTTATGAAAAGAGCTTTGAGACCTCTGCCAAGACGTCTCCTTCGCATCTAAGCCATCTTGAGTTTAACAGAATGTAATCCTAATTGTGACTGATGTGACAGTGATTTGCCATATCCTGAACAAACCTTATGGAATTAAACCTTCTAAAATTAAGTTTTTGAGATCCAGCGTATTGAAAATGCAAATGTTTTTATATTGTGCGATTGTATAGAACTTTTTTAGGAGGAAAGCAGGATTAATGTAGTCTCTGGGAGATATTAGGAACTTCAAAGGACTTTTTGGGTCAATACATGTGAAGTGGATTTCCTAGGAAATATTTAGGGGTGAGGAGAATGCAAATAACCCACTTCGAAGCCATCCTTTTGAAGCTGCACTTTGAGCAAAAACCCTCTGTCCCACTGATTATCTAGTCATGATGTCTTCAAAGAGCCATGCTGGATGAATGAGAGGTTACGCTTGAGGGTTCTTGTTCAGAGCAAAGGGTGTGATGAACTTGAAACTACAGGAAAACCCGTAGGCAGGGATGAAAGGCCTCTCCTGACAGAGCCCATGTTGCAATAGGGGTGATCTCTGGTAAGCTTATTAGTGTGTGTAGTTTCTTTATTGTTTTTAATATGTTTTCTCTGTATTGCTTTTACCTTAAGAATAAATTTGTGCTTGGTTAGAAAGAACTCTTTGGTAACTTATAGCTGTGTCAGTTACACTGTATACCATCGGAGGAGAGAAGTGAAGCAGGCCTGCTTAGGTAAACTATTTTTCTGGGAATAACACAGTGAAGACAGGGAACTGTTGAGCCTGGAAATAACAGGAGGGAAAGGGATGTGTCTCCACCCTAGGGAGGCAACGACTGGGAAAGCTGGAAACCTGAGAGTGGGTCTTGGAGGGACAATATAGTTGTAGTTGCCTAGAACTGTTACACTAATTATGTTTATGCAGATTTTTAATTTCATGAAGATTTTTTTATTTAAACATTCCTCTGCAGGATCTGTCTAAAAACGAAACCGTCTAAAATCAAGGCCCAGGTTATTGTAATACAAATAGGAAACACTCCGCATACATGGTGAAAAGTCTTATACAGTTCACTGAGTTTTACTCCTTTGAGTTGGTTGTAGTAATGTCCCTGTTTACATATAGAACACATGGAAGGAATAACAGATGTACGCTTCAGGGAGTAATAATTTGCTTTTAATAGTGTTCTATTGCTAACACCAAATGTTTACTTCATGAAGAAGATTTCTAATATGTAATTAAAGCATTTAAAATTTTAACTTTTTCCTTAGGGAATGAGAGCTACTTCTTAAACTCAAGGGCAGAAGTAATACCAAAATGATGACTTTTTATATCTGCTATATTAATGAAGTATTGAGGAATGCTTCCAGAAGTTATTGCAAGTGGCCTGCTAAGCAGTTGGTGTGCATATCCTCCTAACTAGAAACAATTCTGAGAGGCTTGGGGGAGGAGAACTCTGTGTATGCAGGATATATTGAGTCCTTTGCTATAATCAGATAAATTGTATAGTAATCTTGATTGGAATTAATAGCTCACTGGATGGGTCAAATGAGAAGTTAACAGGTACAGTGAAACCTAACCTACATTAAGTCAATCAGTTTGACTGGCTAGATTCACAGTCAATGATTTTACTAATTGATAGAAGTAGGAAGATGCTTTCAGCACATAGCTGTAGCTTTTGTAATTTTCAGTGCCTCTTATTCATCTCTTGTCCTCTAAAACAGGCTCCTCATGCAAACCAATACAAGGGGAGAAATGTAATACTGCTATTCTAATTAAGCCATTTACTGGATCAAAATTAATGTAAATGCAATCTTTCTTTTTTTGCTCTTGTAGGTGAAGCCTTGAGAGGAAACATATCTGTCCTCAAGAATAGGAAGGATCCACGGTCCCTCATTATAACCCTTTCAGTGAACAATACAAAACAGACATATAGCCTGCAGTGAAAATACTAAACAGATGTCAAGAAATGCAAATTTTATATGTATCTGATGTAAATACTAAACAATTCTTCTAAATAAAAACGGTGTTTGCCTCAAGAATGATGCAAGATTTAGTTGGAACTGATTGGCTTATTTGTGTGGTCTTGCAGAGGTGATAGATCAGACAATGAAACCAAATCTGAGTGCATTTCATATAATCTGGAGAGAAGGAATGAAAAAGGTTTTAATTTAGATGACTCTACTAGAAAAGTATCAGATGTGGCTCTGAAATTCTTACCGTAACGATAACGTGCTGTCTGTAAAATTTTAATTCAGCGGAGCATACCTTATTCTTACTGTGCTAACTGGCAAACCGTATTATTGTCACCAAAAAAAAGACAGTCTTGCACAATTTCATAGCTAAGATTAAAAGAGAGCCAAATTCTATGCAGACCTCATTTAGTTTTTATTTGGAAAAATTCAGTAGGAGTAAGTGCTTCAGGATTTGGCCCATCACGCTCTAGTGATGAAGACTACATTTGTTTATATAAAATTTCTATTACTGTATGATGTATTGTCAATTGTGTAAATTGCTCTTGTCATAATAAACTATTAAAGTACATTTTGTTCTGCATTTGCCTTAATTTTCATTGTCCATTTATTGGAAAATTAAGAATTTCAATATCTACAATGGCTCTTCTAGTCATTACTGAGGATATTCCTGCATTGGTCTATGGATTGTCTTTCGCAAACTTGCACATGTATCTGGATAGTACAATCCTTCATTCACTCTGTCCCTCTTCAGAGCATCATTACACAAAAATGCAACTGATTGTTGTCATATATCCAATTCTCCCATCTAGCAAAACAAAAATTTGCCTTGGACTTTGTGCACAGGACAGGAATTTTACCCTGTGTTAAGAGTAAAAATTGACATTGCTTTAATGTTTAATATTGTACACGGTAACGTACAAAACAAAAGATTCAAAAATTCAAGGGCCAAATTTTCAAGAGCTCAGCTCCCATTTAGGCACCTTAAATGGGAGCAGCTGGGGGCTGAATCCTTCTGAAAACCTGGCTACTTCATGTAGAGGCCTAAGTGGGAGCTGAGGTGTCCTTAAAAATCACTCAACATTCCTGCAGTAACATTATCCCATCTGCATCATGCAGCTTGTGGTGATTAATGACCACTTGCAAAGTTTGAACCCACCTTTCCCTGTTCGCAGGGGGAGGAGGAGGGCATTTTATTTAGTTTTGGTGTTTGAGCCCGTTTCTAATTAATAAAGTCTATAAATGTTCCTAAGCAGCACTGTGGTTCCAGACAACAAAGTTCCATTAGTTCATTGATGGCAACTCACCTATTTTAATTGTTCAGTCTGAGGTGAAGTACAGCGGGTGAATGGAATAGCACAAATGACTAGATAATTAACTTTTTTAATTTTCAGTTTCTACTGTTACCTGTGCTAAGGCAGGTGGGGTTTTTAAAAATGATCTTGACAATATCCATTGTAACCAAATGCAATTCTGCTGAAAATCTCTTGCTCACCCTGTCAGTTCAGTGTAGAGGTATTAAGAACATGGGTGCATCAGAATTCTAATTAACTTAAATCTTTAACTGTAAAAATAAGTTTTAGCACTAAATTTTGTGTCCTCTTTAGGAGAAAAGATTTTTTTTTTAAACATTCTGAGACTCATTTAACCCTACATGTTGAAGCAACGTATAGAAAAGGGAGTGGGGATGGCGAAGAGGGAGCCAGTTAATTTTTTCAGCCAAAACCTTTGGCCAGTTTAGAGCCATATTTGCCATCAGGGGAAGGGAGAATAGGCATTTTCTTCAATCCTTAAATTTAACATCCGTTTTAATAATATTTTGTGAGAACAGCTCAATACTTAAAGGAAGATCCCCAAGAACTTGATCATTAATGGTGGTTAATGATTAGTTTGCTAGTTAATGGCTCAAAGACTGCAGGCTATTAAAGCTAACAGATTGGTCATTAGCTGCAGTAACTACAGAATTTGTGGAGAAAGCTACCGTATTCAATTATCTCTTCTAGTAACCCATAATTATTTTTGGTTTTACATACACCCCCCCCCCCACCCCTTAAATGGGAAATAGTTTGAAAATTATTCATTAGTAGTTAATATTCTCGCAAATGATATGTACCATTTGCTGTGTTTATAGATGTTTGATCCTGTAACCCTGCAAAGCTTTCAGAGAGCAAGAATGTTAGCTTTATTGAGGGATAACTAGTCAAAAAACCTGAATGTGCTTCCAGTAAACACGAGTTATTAACATCAGTCATCTATTTTCCCACAGGTATAATTTACATAAAAGGCATAGACCAAGACCAAATGCAAGACTGCTGCATTTGTTTAATGGTTGATGAAAACTCTATAAATATCTCTTCAGATGAACATCAGGACTCCGATTGTACTTTCACAAACACATTCAGACTCTGGCTAAAACCATATTCATGTGCCTTTCAATATAAGTGGCCTGATCTGAAACAGTGTTGGGCACCTGCTGCTCCCAACTTGTATTTAGATGCTGGACGATAGGAAACCCAATTTGAAAATTAACCTGTCCTTTTCCAGCAAGGTCAAGGTTTTTGGTTTTTGTTTTATAAGCTTTTGAATGGCGTTTGTACGTTTGTCTGGTCAAGCTGCAAAAGCGATCTCCTGATTTACCCATGGGAGAGGGGAAGCCAAACATTAACATGGATGCAGCTCGAGGTCCTTCATTAGCAAGTGTCTCTTGAATGAGCCTCCTGCTGGGGGCCCTAATAGCATTTCTTCATATGTACCTTAGTTTGTCCTTGCTCTTTATGCTTTTGCATGGTGTTTGCTTTAATGAGACACAACGCCTGTGATATAGAAAAAGGCTTTTGATCCTCAGATAGACAAAGCTCTAAGGGGAATTCAGAAAGGTGGTGGATATATTTACAAACACTCATGTAGGCTGCTATCAAAATTACAAGTCACTTTTTTCATTCCAGTCAGCTGAATTTTCAAGTGTACAGATGGTCTAGCAATTGTCATGTGTGAGCATACCTATTTAATAGTTCCTGACATTCCCTGCAGTTATGATGCTTAACACACTATTGGCATTTTATGAAAAAAAGGTTTATTGGTTCATTAGGGGTTTTGGTAGGGTGCTACAACAGCTTCACGAACACCTGCTTATGACTTCCTCTCTGCTGGAGGAAGCAGAGAGAGCCCAAAGCCCTGACCATTAATATCATGAGTCTGGAGAGGAGGAGTGAAAGAGCAGAGGGAAGGAGGGAGCTGCCTGCAGGAAACTTTAAGCCTGGAGCAAGCTTGCTAAATGAGCTAACCAGAGACATGGAGTGTGGGGAGGGAACCACAAGCAGCTGGTTCCTTGTAAGAGAATCAAAGCTGCTGTTAGGGGGGCTGATCCTGGGAGTCTACAGGTAAGTCAGCTCTGAACTGGACAACTGCAAGCTGAACTCCAGGCAGGTCACCCCCTAAGGACTCATTCAAAAAACAAAAAGGACTAGAAGGAACCCTTTCAGTTGCCCAGGATCTGAGGTCAGAGCTATGCCTTGGGACAGATACTTGGGTCTCTAACTCAGAAGCAAAACTCATTGTCTGAATAAACTCAGACCCCTGTAAGAGTGTCTCTGTAAAAGGGCCTGGAAGCAGGAGAATAAAGGTCAGAGCAGAGGTAACCTGGCCCCACAAGAATGCACAGAGGCAGCCAACTCATTTGCAAGGTGTGAGAGCCAAAGTTTTGGGAAAGGAATGGCCTTTATAACTAGGTGTTGTAGCCATTTTGCCGATTTCCCAGTGGAAAACCCTTTCTGTTCACAATATTTGATTTCTAGAAATAAATTTCAGGAGTCAGTATTCAGCAGCTTTGGTAACACAATGTAGGTAAGTTCGTCGTCATTAATCAAAATACTCTGTTCCAGAATCTCTCTTCAAATAGCACCAGTATGATATGAATATAAAGAAAAAATCTGTATAAAAGTGCTGTCTAAGGGGTTTAACGAGATTTCGAGCAAACTAGCTGGAATTATTCCACTGAAAGATTTTGTTTATAAAAAATTTAAAATTCTTAGAGTACTGCACGCTTGCAGGAGGAACAATGAACGGAACTATTTGAAAAGGCACTTCTCCAATTACCAGCCAAAACATGACTTCTGTTGAACAGCTTTGACATTACATTCACTTAAAACAGTTCAAGGTCATTAGCTGCCTCAGGGCAAACGTGACTCTTGTACTGAAGACTTAGCATGTAAGTATGGTTACATTTTGTTTTCTGATACTCTTTCATATATTTATATTGAAGTCTGTACATGTAGGGTTAAATATTTGGTGATCTGTGTTTGCACACAGGCAAACACGTGTCCAGGTGTCAGATTCAAATTCCTGTGCACACAAATACATGTGCAAATCCTATCACACCTTTATGCACAGATGTTAGTGGTTGACAATGCATGCATGAGTGGAAGCATGTGCACAAATATAGGATGATTTGTCCACCACTGGGGAATAGTATTTCTTTATTCTGCTACTGGCTTGGGCTCTTAGTTTTATAAGTTTATTTAAACTTTATTTACATTTCAGATTAAAAAAAATATTGGGCCAGTTTGGTCCAGTTTGCTTGTTGCAGAGTGCCATGTAAATTTACAATTCTATTTAAACAACTTTTACCTGTAATCATATAATAAGCAGTACATGAACTGCAGTATCATTGACACCTAACTGTAAAATAGCTTATTTTCTATTATTGATATATTTAGAATATTTGCTGTGTGTTGTTCCTGTACTGGAATATTATATGTATGTGCATGCTCATGAGTGTGCACATGCAAACGCACACACATATAGAGGCCCAAGTTGTACAGTATTTGTGCCCTACAGTAGGTTTAAATGTGTAAGTTTGTGCACAGCCACCACATTCAACTATAGTATACGGTATATCGAAAAAACCAGTTTGATCCAAGTTCTGGTTTGAACAAAAAATAGCTTGTATTATTTTTAATAAGGTGGGTTACCAATTGTTATACCAGGCACTGCTGCTCGCAGCTGCCTGCAAGTTCTGGATACCAGGTGAGGAATAAACACGCCCACACCAGGTAGGTACACTTATCTTTAATCACATCTTACGCTCCAAACAGCAATGGGAGACTCTATGGTGAGCTGCAAAGCGGGCTGCCGGGGGATTTTGCCACGCAATCCAAGTGGATTCATGGCCGAGTCTCGTGGCGCAATTTGCATTTCAAGCTTTTATCCAGCATTCTCTGGGGAACAGCAAGCATTGGCTCATTTACAGCACGTGACCTTGCTTCCTCACTTTCCTCCTCTTTTGGCACCACAGACAAATTCACACGACCTTGCACAGCCTGTTTACCAAGCTGAGCAGCGCCTCTCATCAAACTGGTTCTGACCAGGCCTGTCAAGCCCCTATCTCTGTCCAACGCGTCACAAATATCTTCCGCGGCCTACAATCTACCCCTTGGCGAGGCGGGTATGGTCTGACCGTTGGTGATGTGCTGCAAATACAAAACACTCCTGTATACTTTCTTCAATCTACAACAAACATAAACATTCCAAATACTAACCACTACACTTACCACTAACATAAGTAATATTAAATTTAAAAACTTGCTGGCCCCAGGGGACCAATTTAAAAACATATCATACCAATGACATACCGTTAACTGTGGGCTATGATATGCTAAGCAGACCACCCCTTGGCTGTCAATTGTCATTCTAACTGTTGCTACCCTGGCCGAAGCCTTGGCTCGGGCAAACAGGTGCTGCACTTGTCACCCTTCTAATTGTATTCCTGAAGCCACGGGTGTGGTAACCTTTAAGTTCTCTACCTGGGTCTCATAAGCAGTGAGTGAATAGCTTCGCTCGGTGTCAGAATTCATCAGGGAGGTAATCTCGTCCCTGCGGTCTACCCCTCTGGCTATTATTGTGCCCAGATCTCGTTGGATGCGCAGTGGGGGTATGGGCCACATGAAGTGGGTATATTGCCAGCACCCAGGGACATAACTTGAAACATTAACTCGGGACATGTCAAAGATTAAGGTAACATCCCAGATTAGGGCTGCTTGTATCATAAACTGGCAAGCTGACACTTGCTGCACCACGGCGCCCTCGGATGAGGCACCGGGTTGACCCCTGTGGACGCTCCCTCAGGCGGCAGTACGGTCCCAAGAAGCGACTGCGGCCCTGCTTAGTGGGTAATACCATAAACAAGCAAAGATCTTTGGCTGACCCGGGTTGCCGGGGCGGCCTAACAAATTAGGAGCATACACTACCAACGTTTCATTGGGGGACAGTATTCCAGTGGTACCCGCTGCCAGGCAACTTAGAATCCATACTCAGGTTGCCTCCAGCTCAGCCCGAGTGGGTTTCCTCCCCCATCCCCCCGGGGGCTTCCCCTGAGCACCTAACAATAATTATATCCATGGCCGGGACAAGTGTCCAAAATATATTCCCATTCCCCACCACCCAAATATGCCCCTGGTTCCATCTGGTGGTCCAATTACAGTTCATGGTAATGTTTTACCGCCAACACGCCCCAGTCCTGGTGGCCCCCTTGAACTGTGGTCCAGTTGACACACGGGTTTGTTGTAGCATTCAGATGGGAGGCCGTCAGGCTGCACATAGCGTAGATGGGATGCGGACCCTGCTGGCAGGCTGAACATTGTTGCCACACGAGGGTTTCTGCCCAGATTGTGAGAATAATCTGGCGGCAGGAACATAAACAGGCTGGTTATCATTTTTCAACAAAATTGCAAATGTGTCACCTGGGCCCTCAGCAAATATCTCCCCCTCTTTTCGGGCTTTCCCTGGCATATGAACCCATATCTTTTGCCCCATACTTCCAAAGCCACTGAGTCCCCTTCTGGTAGGGGGCCCTGGACATTCACTCACCAGTACCTCAGTGCTCGCTCACAGATCAACTGGGCTATTCGGTCCCCCTGGTGAATGGTAACTGTCGCAGGACCGAGATTGTGTAAGAGTACCTTTACTTCCCCCCCTATAATCCCCCACCCAACACCACAATGCCCTGTAGTGCCAAACTTGAACGGGGTGCTATGCACCCATAGCGGAGTTCCATACCCAACCCTGTGGGGATTAGGTGTCTTGAGCCCAGGGTTAAAATCTCCGGCAATACGCTCCTTAAATCCAATCCTACACTGCCCTCTGTTACTCAAATGAACAAAGTTGCCATGGGGGACACACGCCACACCCGCAGTGCGCGCACTTTGGGCACTGTGGGTGGGTTCACATGTCTTTAGTAAGGTGTGGTGCCCTGCACCAGCGATTATTCAAGATTAAACACTGCTCGGTCAAGAACTTTTGGCCACTCCTTCAAGGAGTGGGCTGGAGTCAATTTCTTTATTTGCTCCTTCAGTGGGCCGTTGTATCACTCAATCAGGCCCGCTGCTTGGGGGTGATACGGTATGTGCTGCACCCACCGGATTCTCAAATCTTCAGCCCACTGTTGTATTGTCTGTCCAGTAAAGTGGGAGCCTTGGTCACATTGTACCTTCTCTGGGGTTCCATTCATCTTAATCAACTGGCTCACTCCGTCCATGGTGGTTTGCTGGGTGGCCCTTGCCGCTGGATATACCTGCAGAACTCCAGAAAAGGTGTCTACCATGGTCAAGGCATACTGTTTATGATTTTCCACTAGTAGATTTGCCATACTTGGCCTGGACGGGTCCCTCGCTTTAGGGACCCAGCGGGGTGCTTCATCCAAGGTTGTATTCGCACAGTTGTGCACACTGAGCAGTTCTCCAGCACTGTCTGAATCACATCCCGGTTTGTTGGGATGCCTCACTGACGGGCCCACTGTGTGGTGGCCTCCATTCCTCTGTGGCCTCCTTGTCCGTGTGCCCAGTGGACCAGTGCCTCCGCAACTGGCTCAAGCATCCTTACTGCTTACAGATGATCAGCTTCTTGATTAGCCAGGTGGGCTGACCGGCCCCCCTTTTGGTGGGCATCGACATGTCCAATAAAAGTCTGTTTCTGTTGTGCTGCTTGCCACAGTCCTTCCCAGAACTCTCCCCTACCCCAGACTGGTCGTCCCTGAATTGTCCATTGGTGTGCCCGCCATAGCAGGCTTCTTTGGGTCAGACCCTTATAGACGGCCCAGCTGTCTGTATAGATGTGCATGGGGCCCTCTTCGTCATCCAGTACGGCTAGTTCAACTGCTTTTAACTATGCATACTGGCTGGATCCTCTGGTTCTTTCCACATAAATGATGGTGTCCTCTTCTGGTCGGTATGCGACAGCACGCCAGCGGCGCTCCACCTTCTCATAGGCAGCAGAGCCGTCAGTGAACCAGGTTTTAGCTTGCTCCGCCTCTGAGAGAAGTTCGAGCGGGGGGGGGGGGCCCTCTCCAATGGGGGCTTTCTCTAGCACAGGGCCGGGGACTGCAGCTTGCTCATTATCAGCTTCAAACTGAACGCCTCCTATCAGACGCTGCT
Source organism: Emydura macquarii macquarii (assembly GCF_026122565.2). Taxonomy (NCBI): domain Eukaryota; kingdom Metazoa; phylum Chordata; order Testudines; family Chelidae; genus Emydura; species Emydura macquarii. The sequence continues at coordinate 1,455,727 of NW_027132013.1, read as the reverse complement.
GAGTGTTGGATGGTGCTCCCCTCTCCCCCCCTCCCCCAGGTGGGCCCTCTCTTGCAGATCAAGTTTCCACTTGAAAAGCGTTTGGCTCTGTGCCACCCCTGTACATGCTCCCAGGCCTCAATCATTCACCCACCCCGCAATGGATACCTGTGTATGCATGGCTGAAGGGGCTGCCTTGGTCAGTCTCTCAGAGGGCCTGATACACAGCGGCTATCTGTTGCTCTAGCGGGGTGTAACGATCCACTCCGCCTCCCCCTCCCCCCACATCTTGGACTGGAATCCTATAGGTACTCAGCCCATGGTTTGGCACTGCCAAAGACTCCAGGAGGCTACCCCATCCTGAACCAGCACGTCCAGTTCCAACGGCTGACTCTTTACAAGGAGTCCTAATGTTTCATACTGAAGGAGTGTCTCCTTGGCTGCTCCAGAGGCGGTCTGTTGCACAGGTCCCCACTCAAATACAGCTTTCTTTTTCGTGACATGATAAATGGGCCGTAACAGCAGACCTAAATGTGGGATGAATGGGCACCAGAAGCCCAGCAGGCCTGTGAAGGCTTGTGCCTCCTGTATTGACGTGGGAGCCTTCAGGTCCGCCACAGTTTTCAGAACTTTCTCAGGGATCACTCGTTGAGGCCCTGCTGGATCATGCCCAGGAACGTTACCTCTCAGGCTGGGCCCTGTACCTTCTCGGGGTTAATCTTCCACCCCCTCTCTCGCAGGTGGTGCACGGTCTGGTCCAGGGTCTGTTGGACCCCCTCTGGATCATCCCCTGTCAACAGGATGTCATCTATGTAGGGGAAACGCCTCACTCCCTCCGTTTGCGGGGGGAGGAGGACCCATTTCCAAGTCCCAAGACACCAGTCCATGGCTTGGCTCTCCGCGGCCAGGGGAATGGAAAAGAACACATTAGCCAAGTCTATCACGGCGTGCCACTGCCCCGCCTCTTGAGCCATCTGCTCCACAATGGTAATGATATCAGGGACAGCTGTGCTTAGCGGCGGCGCACGCTTGTTCAGGTTCCGATAATCCACTGTCATTCTCCAAGACCCATCGGGCTTAAGCACGGGCCACACTGGACTATTGTATGGGCTGGTGGCAGGGCGTAAGATCTCTACCCACAACAGCTCTGCAATAGTCTTCTCTAATTCCTTACGTCCCCCCGGCAACCGATACTGGGGGGGGGGGGGGTGCACTGGAGAAGGGGAGAGGTACTACCAATGGGGTCCATTTGGCTTGCCCCCTCAGGACCACCTTCATGGCCCTGATGCCCACGGAGATCTGTTCCTACAATATACTCTGGGATCGTAAACACCAGGACAACAGCCAACAAGGTGGGGGGGCCCACCACCCCTGGCAAGCCACAATCAAACTGGCTTAGCCTCTATCTGGGCTCCCCCATAGCCGTCTACTACAACCTGCGCTCCCGGGAACCGGCTGGGATTCCCGTGGACCAGCGTCATTTTGGCCACCGTGTCCACGAGGGCCATCACCCACTGGGGGTTTCTCCCCTTTCTCCAATAAATAGTCAGCAGTACATAAGGGCACCAGTGCCCTATGGTGAAAGCTCATACCGCAATGCCTGGGGGGGGGACCCACCACCCCTTCATGCCAGTGGGCTCAGGGTCTTTCATTGAGTCAACCCAGGTACAAGGATTACTTAGGCTCATTGGGGGGCGGGGACGATGGTGTGGATTCCCCCTCTTCTGTCCCCACCTCCCCCCTCTTTTTTTTTTTTTGCTTCAATTCTTTCCAGCATTCTCACAGCACCACATTGGGCTGCCCGCATTTCCTACAATCCTAAAATACAAAAAAACCCCACATTTTTCTACCCCCCTTTGGGAATGGCAAATCATTGCTTAAAACACCTTTCTTTTACAAATTTTCTTGCTAATTGCAGGCAAAACAATCTTCATATTTTCCTGTGCCCGGCTGACTTTTTCACAGCCATAACTTTGGTTTTTAAAAGCTATTGCATTTTATGAAGCCTGGAAGTGTCCAAAGGGTTAAGTACTGTCCAAAATTCCTTCTGATAACAAGCTCAAAAAAACAGAAGTACAGGTGTGTGTGGGGGAAAACAACCAATTAACCTTGTATAATCAGTGGAAATTCCAGGCTGACAGTAACACATTCTTTAACCCTTTAATCAGGGATTCACAATGGCTGTGGTTAGCCAAGGTTTTCCAGATCAGCCCAGAACGCCTGCACCCCCCGTCTCCATTTCACGAGTCGGTCCTCCAGGGTGCGGAGCGCGGTCAGTAGGAGCCATCCCCGCTCTTCCACCGCCTTCCGCTCCGCCCACCCTCTTTTTTCCAGCCGAAGCTCATCCATGCCCTTGCCAGCCCAACGGCCTCCACACTCTCAAGCTCCAGCCATGCGGTTGGCGCAGCCCACCGACCGACCTTTTCAGCCACGGGGGACCACATTCCGGAACTGGGCCACCTGGGGATGCGGCTGACACCCCCCTCCTCCCTTGTGCTTTTGTCCCAAACAAAGGCATGCTTCCTTCCCTGGTATCCTGTTCGTGATGCCAATTGTTATGCCAGGCACTGCTGCTCACAGCTGCTTGCAGGTTCTGGATACCAGGGGAGGAGTAAACACGCCCATACCAGTTAGGTACACTTACCTTTAATCATGTCTTATGCTCCAAACAGCAATGGGAGACTCTATGGCAAGCTGCGAAGCGGGCTGCCGGGGGATTTTGCCATGCAGTCCAAGTGGATTCCGAGTCTCGTTGCGCAATTTGCATTTCAAGCTTTTATACAGCATTCTCTGGGCATTGGCTAATTTACAGCACGTGACCTTGCTTCCTCACTTTCCTCCTCTTTTGGCACCACAGACAAATTCACACAACCTTACACAGCCTGTTTACCAAGCTGAGCGGCGCCTCTTATCAAACCGGTTCTGACCAGGCCCGTCAAGCCCCTATCTCTGTCCAGCACATCACAAATATCTTCCACGGCCTACACCAATACAGTCAGATTCTTTTTAAAAAAAATCCATTTGTAGCATGATCACCTCTTTAGATATTGAACATAAAACCTTAGAAAGCTAAGAACTAGATTCGCGATAGGTCTTAGGCATCTAAATCCCAGAATCAGGCCCCACTGGGATCCACAAAACCCCAGCTCAGCTGCCCTCAAACCCTGTAGGCACCTAAACTTGCTTTTTGCAGTAAAAGTTCCCTAGGCACCTAAGTTTCTGCCTCTGCATATGTACACTGCAGTCCCAAACCAGCATCTGTGTGTTGCACAAACTGGGAGACGACAGGCATTTCTCTGCCTTACTTGCCTGTGGGTCCCAATCTAGTAACAGGCTCTGAGCCTGCTTACTGGATTGGGCCCCTATAGGTAAGCCTATCCAAAAGGGCGATAGGAGGCCCTCCTTCCAAACTTCTTAGCCTAGTGTGTACGGTACTTGCCTGTGATGTGGAAACTCTTGGTTCAAATCCACCCCCACCCCTTTCCTGAGGAGAAGGGACCTGCTGCTTCTCATGTGAGTGTCCTAACCACTGGGCTATGCGATATGCTGATGTGGGGCTCCTTCCGTCTTTCCTAAATGCTGTGAGTCGCAGTGATACACTCCAAACAGAATGTCAGCATTGCTCTCGATAAATCCAACTATTAATGAAAGGTCAATAATGTCTAGGAGAGGAAATATCGGAACTTTGCCATGCGTAGTTCCTTGTGATTAAGCCACTGGACTGGTATGCAGGAGATCAGAGTTCAAGTCCTGGCTCTGCCAGAGACTACCTGTGTGACTGTAGCTGTGATCCTGGAAACACACATGTAGAAACTGCATCAAAAGGATTATTCATGTGCTTAAAGCTGAGCACATGTGTAGTTGTCAGACTGAAGCCTACATCAATATCTTTTGCTCAGCCTCAGTTCCCAACTTGTACATTGGGAATAATGCTTCCCTACTTGCTGGAGTATTGAGGATAAATGCACTAAAATTTGTGTGGCAGCCATGATATAGTGAGTGTATGTGGCCATATAAGAACCTTTGAAAGATATACTGAAGGTTGCTTGTACTATATAAATTACCAAGCACTGAACAAGCATCCTTAAATGCTGACACAGGTTAAAACAATGACATCCAGTTACACCAAACGTAATGGATGATATGGAAGAGAGAAAATATAGGGGGCAGCTAAAACAAATGCCCTGAGCACAGCAGAGAACTACCCTGAGAGGCTTGAGAAATTAAACCTGCGTAGAAAATGAGTTTTGTCTTTGTTGTCAGGAATGTCTAGAGTACAACAGGAGGAAGTCTCGGCATGAAGGAGCTAAAGAATAAGAATAAATGATAAAAGGTTAGAGGGTATGGCTTGCTCAGGAGATTGGATTGCTCAGGTGGTGAGAGATGGAGCCTTTCACCTCACCACCAAGTGGTTCAGTACAAGTCCAAATGACTTAAAATTGTAACTACTTTGATGACTGTTTGGCCTAAGTTGAATTCAGTAGGTAGTCGGTCAACTTTAGTCAACTTTAGTCTTTTGTGGCAGCATCAGTGGCACAGGGACAAGAAAACTGATCTACCATCTTACTGCTTACGATGGTGCATCTGGGTCTGAGGTAAGGCATGTTAATGGGATGTTTTGAAAGCCTGCATGTATTGTCCATCTACTAGTCTGCGAATAGAGGGCTGCAGCTTCACTGAACTCTGATCTACGCAGCTGTTCCTTCATATTTCAGAACAGAAATTAGCCCTTGTTACAGAGAAATCCATGAATCCTTACTGTAAAGTGAGAGTTTTATTTGGTTGCTTAAGTTCTTACTGACACTTTCAGTGTTCCAGACAGCTCTGAACCCTGCCATGGCAAATAGAAAGTGGGCTTTAGCTTTACCCAACCAAACAATAGTACCATGCAACAATCCATGTACAGCTTTACAACACTTCATTGCTGCTCTTGCAAAGATTAACCAAAGCAAAACAAAAGCCTCGTAATGAGAGCTATAGCAAATTAAAGGGGAATAAAACTTACTCAACAAGTTAATTCTATTTTCCACTTGGGTACTGTTCATAAGTTACTATGGAAAAGTGTATAGGGAGTGGAAGCAAACGTGCTCTACTGAAAGAATGTATTTTGCCTCCTCACAACAAAACCTATAACCCGCCTCTGCCCCCCACCTCCCGAGTGTTTGTGTTGATATGGAGAGATTACACCTGTGCAAAGTAGGTATGAAAATGACCATACAAGGTTAAGATACTGAGGGATCAGGCCCTTGGGGATAGTGTATATTAGGGAAATCTGCACTGTTGCGAACTCCTAATGTAAACTCCTAATGTAAACTTGCTGCAAAGTGACATTACCAGCATAAGTCGTGCTGGTACATGCCCCTCTTCATGCTGTGCAGTACATCTACATTTAGGATTTAACTCCGCAAATTCCCCTGATGTAGACAGGTATTTTATCTAACCATATGTGCAGTTCCTATATGGCACAGTAACAAGTGCTCTATTTTACTATTTCTTTAGAGTTATAAAATGGGGGTGACTATCCAAGGCTCGCGAAATGCTGTATATTCGAAACATAAATATACACACACTTGGTTATCTAGCAGTTACTGACAGTTGGGTTCATTTACAGTCAACAATTGCCAATCACTATTAGAATTTAGTGTCCGACAATTCCCCTAACTTTGGCTGATAGAAGAAATTTCCACTGATATCTGGAATTTCCTTTAGACAGAGGAAGGATGTTCTGGTGGTGAAAGTGCTTGCCTGGGACTTGGGAACCTGGGTCATATAAGTATTCTAGATAAAAATAACTGACTACTGGGGGACACTATCTGAACCTTAGTTATCCAGAACAAAGTAATCAAGCTTGAACTGTAAATAGAATTGAATTTTGATTAAGCCATTTAATGAGTTATGCAAAGAAGGGAAGTGAGCAGGGATAGAAGCTCCTAATAACATTGACCTCTGTCACAACACTGGACATCCTGGAACCAAAATCCATTCAGATGGAAAATTGGATGGGGTGTGAGCCTGGAGCAGGACTTGGCTGTAACTCAGTTGCTATGGCTGGACTACACATGCCTTCATGAGTAAATTGACACAAAGCTTTAAGTTGAGAAGAGAAGGCGTTGGGAAAAGCCAATAGATTTCCCTTCTCATGTTGATATGTGCATCAGCCATTCTCATGTAAAATGCATTTTTCTAGGTCTTTCACAACTCTAGATTTCTCAGCAATGTTAAAAGGCCTCAGCTTCCTTAGGCCACAAAACAAACCTGGCCTAAATAAAGGTAAATGTCATGCAGCTCCCTGAATAGAGAAATTAAAGAATAATTTTAATTAAAAAAAAAAAAAAAAGGTTTGATGTTGATTGGGTCACCTGCACAGACTACACAACACTTCCTGTTACAGCATACACACCACTGGAGATCAAAGGACGTTGCCTTCTTGAAATCTGGTAGTTGCAGCGTCCCACCCCTCTTCTGGACCTCGGGGGGGAACCCAGCAAGAGAACCCTTAAAACCCTGAGTGCTTTCTTCTGCAGTGCCTGCCACTTGCACGGCTGGGAGGTACAATTCTATAGAGAGAAGTTTTTTAGTCATTTTTAAAGCATGAACAATGCTAGATAAATGTGAGAGGTTGTTTATCCAACTACCAATCCCATAACCCAGGGGAATACGTTGTCAGGAGTGACTAGAGATTTTGGATGCTTCAATTTTTGGGTGCCCAAACTTGATAATTTTAAAGTTGGGGAGGGGGCTAATTTTCAGAGAGTGCTGAAAATCAGCTCCCTTTATGAAGTCAAGTTAGAGACCTCTAAATTAAATAGTCACTTTTGAGAAATCAGGCCAGGAATCTTTTAATTTTTTGGCTACTCCCACTGTCTGTGACTTCTGCTTATGACAGCTCTGTTTGCTGTGGATTATGAAGCTATAAACTGATAGTTATAGCTTCAGGTAGGAGGAATAGAAGGAATTTTTTTTTCAAACATTAAAGTGAGCTATTAGCATATAAAACAAAAAAAGTTTTTGTCTTTTTTTTTTCCCCTGAAATTTCTGTAGGAAGGAACTCAACGGTGTTTTAGTTCTTAAAATATTTTGTGCATTTTCTATTCTCCTTCCACTCATGGCTAATTTTTGCTGAACGATAGTGGTGATGCAAAGATCCAATCTGAATCTGAACTTCTCCAAAGTGTCTGGAGATGTTTTGATCTGGGATTTTGGCCTGCCCCATTTAGATGCCAGCTACAAATTCTGGATTCTAATTACACCATGGAGCAGCATTTTGGTTCAGACACATCTCTGGATAACTGGGCTGTATTTTCTAATCAATGTGTTCTTGCCTTATTGGTTCATCTACGTCATACATTATTACCATTTTAAAGCAATTATGGTATCATTGATAGAAGTGGGTAAGCAGGGTTCATGACAGTCAGCAGTGTAGATGCTATTGTGGGCATGGAGTAGGCAGTTACAGTTTTATCAGTAGAATAGCATTGGACCTATTCCTTTGTGTGCTTCTGGATTTACTCTCCAAGCAAGTGTGCTTTGATCATCAGCAGTGATGGAAAGGAAATGCAGCAAACATACAAGGGAGTATAATGGGGTCTTGATAAAATATTATGTTTTCAGATCTCTGCCAGAGCATGGCTGTTTCCTTGAATTCTATCACAGCTGCTCTGGAGATTATTCTGAGCTTGAATTCTATAGACAGCCCCATCAGGCATTTTGTACATTTTGTTAGAGCCCCATTAGCAAACTGGAAACTGTGCCCCATTGGTCAAGCTGTCCAATTAATGTATTGCCATTATTGTAGGCCTGGTTTTTCAGCAGGCCGTAGGCTAATGGATCAGTCAGTTTCACAGCAATTGTGGTCATTACCAATCATGTTTTTAAAGCACTCAAGCTTAGAAATCTATCCGAAGAAGTTATACACACTTATAAAAGTTGTTCTGCCTCAGTACTATGAAAATTTTATTTGGTACAAAACTGTCTGTGGTTCTTGGTAAGGTTTTTGGTTTGAATCTAAACATCAGTTTTGAAGTTCTGGTTTAATCTCCATTAGCTCTTTCCATATCAGCTCACATTAGTTTCTTTGCACTCAGAAATCATTGCAACAATTAGTACTTTTCCCCTGCAATGCATTTTACTAACAGTGAATCCTCACAAGATCCCAGGAAGGGGAGGGAAGGGAAGGAGGGCATTTTATGGGGAAACTAGGTCAAAGAGGCAAACTGATTTGCCAAAGAGCACAACAGGAGTCAGTGTCAGTATTTTAAAATGACACTTCTCAATCTGAGTACTCTGCTCAGAGCATGCCTTTCAAGCTGAATATTTATCCAGGACACCTGTTAACCGCTAGGTGTAGTACCAATATTTAAAAACACATTACAAATCTAAGTTGCTAGAATTCACCAAACCTCAAAAATAAACTCACTCAGCACATTCCTCAGAAAAATCCTGCAAGAATAGGTTTGCAATGCGCCCTACAGGCCAGCGAATATGCACTCCATCAGGCCAGGGGTGGTGGGAATGAATTTCAGTTAAAGGACCTTTGTTCTTTGTTTTTTATTATATTAACACTATAGTCCCCAGGTGAGATTAGGGTCTCGTTGTGATAAGTTATGTAGACACAAAATAAGAGACAGTGCCTTGAACAGTTTATAATCTAAATAGACAAGACAAAAGGATGGGGGAGAGGTTCGTTTTCTAAAATTTTGCACATGAGCTAAAGAGGCAAGAGAATAAGTAACTTGCTTTTTCCTGATAGGTCAGGTTTTTCTAAACATTTTAGCATGCTTTCCTCTGAACTCTCTCTAATTTGTCCAGCTCTTTCTTAAAGTGTGGCACTCAAAACTAGACACCACACTCCAGCTGAGGCCACACCAGTGCCAAGTACAATGGAATAATTGCAGCTGCATCACATAGGTGGCTTATAGTCAATGTGATCCACTATAACCCACAGATCCTTTTCTGCAATACTGCTGACTTGCCAGTTATTCTCCATTTTGTAGTTGTGCATTTGGTTTTTCCTTCCTACATGTGGTACTTTGCACTTGTATTTACTGAATTTTATCTTGTTGATTTCAGACCAATACTCCAATTTATCAAAGCCATTTTGAATTCTAATTCTGTTCTCCAAAATGCTGGCAACGCCCCATAGCTTGATGTCATCTCCACACCATTATCCAAGTCATTAATGAAGATGATGAATTGTAATGGACCAAGGATAGACATGTGGGAACCCATTGGATATATCCTCACAGTTTGACAGCCACCCATTGATAGCTACTCTTTGACTATGGTCTTTCAACCAGTTGTGCACCCCTCCCCCATTCTTGTGTTCTTTCTCCCATCTTAATATTAATTGTGTTAAGCATCTGGTCCCAATTACCTTTTTAGTGAAGATTAAAGCAAAATAGTCATTAAACACTTCAGCCTTCTTGGTGTCATCCATGATTAGCTCTTCCTCCAGCTAAGTATAGGACCTACACTTTTGTTGGTCTTTCTCTTACTCCTAATGTATTTATAGAACCTTTTCTTACTGCCTTTTATGGCCTTTGCTAGGTGTAACTCCTTTTGTGCCTTAACCTTTCTAATTTTGTCCCTATCTGCTTGGACTATTCTTTTGTACTCATCCTTATCAATTTGTCCATGTTTCCACCTTTTGTAAAATTCCTTTTTTGATTTTCAGCGCATTTAAAGAGCACCTGATGCAGCCGTATTGGTCTCTTACTATTCTTCCTATCTTTCCTTCACATCGGGGTAGTTTGCTGTTGTGATCATGTTGATCCTTCTCAATCCTCTCAAAGACCCGTAAGGTATCTTTGGTCAGGTGAGGCTCAATGAGCTGCTAAGGTTAGGTAGTGGCAAAACAGGGTACACAGTAAAGAGAATTCAATGACCAGAGGAAAATTACTACTTTGCTTGATGTGCAGTTTTATGTAAACCTATAGCTACACTGAGTCAGAAAAATATATCTGATTCCTGTTGGTGTCTTCCATATTTTGCACAAGTCTTTGTAAGTCTAATTTCTTCCCCTCTCTTTTCCCACCCTGGGTATCTTACATTGAGAAGCTGTTTTTCCATGAACAGCAGCATAGAAACAGAAGTGGGAGTATGAGGTAGTACCTGGGGCAATACCAGGATGTACATGTGGGTCTGTTGAAAGGTCAGCTGTAGAATTTGCAGATGCCACTTTATCTTTCTGTAGTGTATCCTGCTCCTCTGGGCTGCTGTTTGCATTGTGTTGGCTCACTGCAGTTCTATGAAATTTCCAACTGATACAAAAACTTGTCATAGATGCTAACAACAATTTTGGTGGTACATAGAAATCTATCAGGCTCTGTCTACAACTATAATTTTGCAAAACATAACAAAGCAATACCGGACATTATTCTGAAAGTGGGTAAAATCAACAGCTAAAAGTTGTCAGTGGAGTGGTTTTACAAATAATCTTAAAACAGATAGAATTATTCAAAGGAAAGACAGACTTGAATTATTACTAAATAATATGATTTGGAACCATGTCAAACTGGAATGTAGGACTTACAGAGAATAGCTTAGACAAAAATCTGGGATCTCTTGTTCCAATGATATGCAGTAAATGAATATTTTAAGAAGACTAAAGTGAACATTTCAAAGGGTAGAACAATAAGAGTCAGGTGAGGTTTTAGCTTTTGATTAAAGGTACAGTGTATCAGGCTGAAGTGCCTCTTGGTAGAAGGAGGGAGGTGTGTTTGTGGCTCTGTTCTTTCATGTATTTCATAAAAACAGGATTGGGCCAACACAATGACACCAGTCTTGCTAGAGATTCTTCTGGCTCCAAAATCAATATGCTTAGGTAAAGCTACCTAAGAGTCTGTGACTATAGTAGATATGAAAAGCAGTATAACTGAGGTAGGTCTAAGAGCAACACCTTCAAAGCATTATGCATATTTTGGTATTGTTCTGAAAACTGAATTATGCAAAGGCTCCCAGTGCATAGGTTGAAGTACCTTTTCATATTTTATGAATTTAAATAAATGTGAGAACTGGCAGCAATGCCCTAAGCTTAAGATTGTCTAGAACCTTTCATTATGAGACTGTTCAGGCTGAAATTGTCCATGTTGGGTGTCTGACTAAGGCTGATTTTTGTGTGGGTGAGAAAGTTTCAGCAAAAAGGGTTTAGCTATTTTTGAGACTCAGAAGGAAAATTTTTTGTTTTGCCCATATGAAATTCTTACTACTGTTTCATAGAGAAACTCAGTTGCCTCCATAGTTTGGAGCAGGGACTTGAAATTTGGCATATGTATACAATGTAGGGTGGGATTTCTAAATTGCCAAGAAAGTTAGGCACTTAACTTACTTGAAAGCTCCTGGGTGCTCTTGAAAATCCTATCCACAGTGTGTTAATATTATATATTTAATAAGATTTACGTGTGAGTGTATTGGCTTTAGGAGGGCAGATTCTCCCATCACTGGTGGGTGACACTGAAGTCAGGCTTCCCAACCAGCCACAAACTGTGCTTCTGATTTCACAAAGTGGTTACCAAGAAGCCAGTACACAAATACACACAGCCCCCATTACTGCATTTCAGTCTCTGGCTCCCAATCAGCCACTAGATCTAGTAAAGAGACCAGTTATTTAAACTCTATGCTCTTTACCAAAAAGGTTCCTCCTGACCCCAAAAGGTCAGCCACAGTACCAGATCAATATAAGTTTGGATCTTACCCAAAATACCACACTGCCAGCCAATCCTTTAGTAACTAAAACTAAAGGTTTATTATAAAAAGAAAGAAACAAACCATAAGAGAAATATTAAAGGATTAAAGCAAACAGACACATACAAATGATTTGAAAGTCCATATATGTCAGATTTCTAGAGGAATTGTGGTGTTTGCAGGCTTGTATAGTTTCTCTGGTGTACATCCAGTACCTGGATGGGTCTCAGTCCTTTGTTTCACAGCTTCAGTTGCAGATGACTTGATCCAGAGGTAAATAGGTGGCTGAAGGCTGAACCCGACTGAAGACAAAATGGATTCCGAGGCTTCTGCCTTATATATCTTCTGGCCCTTGCCATGCTGCTTGTGGAATTTCACAGGAACCAAAATGGAGTCCAGAGTCACATGAATAAGTCCTGGTGACTCATCAGGTATATCCCTGGCTTCTCCCCCTGGACTCCTTGCACCTGGGGATGTCTTAATGGGCCATTAAGCAGGCTATTGTTCTGCAGCCATCCTGTCTGGGGTGTGTCCCAGACAGCACAATTTGAAATACAGATATCTCAAACATATCCATAACTTCCATTACACGTATAACACAAGAACATAAACATCATCATCTGACTTAGCACATTATAGCCTTTCTAACAGTACCTGACATAGCATATCTCACATGAATTACTATGATTTTGATTTACTGATGTCAAACAATATAATAAATGCCCCCTCCCCCAATTCAGTCAGCATGACAGCAGTTTCCTACCATGTGTAGTCACTGCAATGCAGGTGTTAAACAGAGGGTCAGATCTGTGTATCTTCATTGAAGCACTACTCAGCCTATTACTGTTTCTGTTCTGTTGTCTTGTCATAAAGTGTTTTGAGATCTTACCTATAAACTTCACCATGAAACTAAATTCTATTCTGTTGTCTACTTCAGAGTTCCAGAGCTTACTCCTCTTCTCCTCATGCAGAAGCAAGAGAGACAGAGGCATTGATTTGGGCTGGAAGATTAGTTGTAAGATCTTAGTCAAAGTATCAGTAAGATAACATTGCCATAAAGTTTATATAAAATGGCCTAGCTAATACTGTTCTTTGATTTCTGTGTTCTTGGAAGCTCTTGTAAACTTAGCGCTTTGTAAAGGGTGACTAACAATCTTGATGCTGGAAGTTTTCAATTTATCCATAAAACAGGTTCAATTCAATCTTCTGGCTTACTGCCTGGCCCAGGTGCCATATTCCTGAGCTGATGAAACAACCTTTAGGGGCTGAGTTCTTCAATCTCCCCTTCCCATTCAATCCCTGACCTCTCAATTGAGAGAGACAAGGAAATAAAATTTTAATGGAGATTTTAAAATATATATTCTTCAATGGGGAATTGGATTTGAAATCATCAAATCATTTCATACAAATCATAGGGCAGTAGAGTTGTTAGAATATTTTGAATGAAAATATTTTTCATTGAGAAATGGCCTTTTATACAGAAACTTTTAAATGATTGTATTTTTTCCAGTGTTTTTCAGAAAACTAGAAGAACATGTTTTGTTCTTTTTTGGTTTAGTTTTCATTCTTCCCCTCTCGTTCAGTAGCAAAGTGGAAAAAGGTAAATAGGGGAAACTGAGGAGGAACCAAAATCTTAACATTTCAATCCCAAAAATGTTTGAAAAAAATTCTAATAAAATCATTCCTTTTCAAACCCCATGTAACAAAACTAATTTTTATGTTCTTACTCTTTCACAAAATTTGTGGCCATTTATCAACCCAACTCTACTAAACAACTATCAAATAGCATGTAACTTTTGTCTCTGCCAATCCTGGGCAGTATTTGAACTAGTGATTTAGAGGTGAACAGTTCTTTAATCTTTCACTGTTGTTACCATAACCTGAGCCATCCAGACTTTTAGGAAACTGTCTGTGTGTTGGGCTACTTTTCAGACACAAGAAGAGTGAGTGATAGAGAGATGACTATTATCTTGGTGAAAAGGAGCAATATTAACAGACTGCCAAACTAACAAGGAAAGAGTGAAATGAAAAAAACAGGATAAGGCCATGTTTTGATATGTTTTGCAGCTATATCTGGAAAAAATGTGTGGAGGTTTCTGAAAATGCCCTATGCTGCTCAGTTTGCCAGGATGACATGGGGAATATCTTGCTACAGAAAAGACACCCATTTCAAAGTGAAGCATGATGACCTGTAACTATGATTGATTTGGTACTGATGCTATATGTTAGTTTTTCATGCCATCTAGACAGAGAAAGAACAGATACTGAAGCCAAGTTTGAAAAGAGCCACGTTAGAGCCCTAGTTTTCCTTACTAACGTTGTTCAAGAAGTCTGATGAATGGCCAGTCAAAAGTAATTTGGACTGAACTGGACCAGCTGCTGACACATACCCTTAATCTTTATGGTAGGTACATGTGGAATAGTTCAGGGGAGAAGAAACATATCAGACTTCCTTGAAATGTCACCTATAGAAACTTGATCTGTGACCATGCATAATTCCCGAGAGCTTTTGCACTCTGGAAGGGCCATGGATCTTTGTAGCATTAGGGACCCTGCATAACATATGGGGCAATGAAACAATACATAGCATCTGTGATGAAATTGGAACCACAATGTGAAGGGCAGTGATATCATTCCTAAGAGCGATCCTGCTTGGTCTGGTGAGCAAGCTGAACATAAGTGAGCCCAAGGAAAAGCATAACAACAGGCCACATTCTCTCACTCAGACTATACCCACCTGGGGTTCACATTCAGAAGCTCCATCGTTGAAGGGACTTAGGAGGAGGTTTTAAAACATGTGAAATTATTAAAATATATTTTTAAAAGACAAAGTCAACTTGCCAAGTGTTCCCAGAAGCACCTTGCATAGTAATTGAGTACAATAGTTAAAGAAATAACAAAACAGTAAGTAAATGATTGACAGAAACCAGATTCTGAACAAAAACTCTCTTTTAAGTACTATTTATACAGGCCCTTGATTGTAAGACTATCACAGCACTTTGCAAAGACTACTCTTCTCACTGCCTCCGCAGTAAGTATTCATGTTTTACAAAAAGGGGAAATCAAGATCCACATTTTCAAAGAAACGCCCTCTAATTTTAGGACTCTTTGGTGCTCATATTGAGCCACACAAGACCTGATTTCTTAAAGGTACTGAGCTCCCATTGACTTTTTTTTGTCTCAACTTCTTTGGAAGTGAGGTCATAATGAGTCACTTGACTGCATTATGACAGTGAGTCAGAAGCAGAACCAGGGATAGAAGCTAGGAATCCTGATATCTAGGCCAAAATTTTGAAAAGCGTTTAGGAATTGTGGGTATCACAATGTTTGGATGTCTTATTTGAGACACCTTGAAGGGCCCTGATTTTTAGAAAGTGCTGAGCACCCACCTTTTGCAAGGCAGGCCCCTTTCAAGTGCCTCAAAGTGGGTACCCAAAATCACTAATTACTTGGTCCCAGTGTCCAAAACTTCTTCGGTTTGGTCTTCAGAATACTGACTGATGGGAACATTGTGGAATTAGACTTGTCAGCGTACATCACATTCGGTGTCACTTCAAAGCAAGACTGGGTGAATTATAAAGTGACAGATCTAAAACACCTCAGTGTTTGGGTTTATTTTGAGGACTGAACCGAATACAGCCTACCTGTTTGTTGGGATCATTCTCATAAATACCTCTCAATAAATCCTCCCAATTTCTTTTAGAATCCCTGGAGTCTAATATGGGATGCTGTTGCAAAGGGAAAAGCAAATAAAGTGAAACCATGTCAGTTTGTGCAGTGGGCAAAACATAAGAAATAAATGGCTTGCCAAACTGAAAGGGAGAAACTTAATAAGGAAAACTCCTTAAAAAACGTTTTAAGCTTTCAAAAAGGATTTGCAAATGGCATGGTCTAGTATTTCCAGTGAAGGATAGGTGAGCTTATTATCATGTCTTATTTGTATTGCAGTAGCACTTAGGAGCCCCAGTCATGTACTGGGACCCCTTTGTGCTATACCCTGCACAAACACAGACCAAACAGATGTTCCTGCCCCAGAGAGCTTACAATCTAAGCCCTAGTCCACACTCACCTGGCGATTCAGCGGCAGTCGACGGGAGTTACGCAAGCTATGCAGAGTAGCATGCGTAACTCACGTCGACTGCTGTGCTTCCCTTCTGCGTGCTGTCTACACTGTGCTGCACCGACGGGAACAGCATTCCCGTTGACACAGTGCTACGCTACTTGATGGGGTGCTTTTACTCAGTCGACTTCCTGATCGATTGAGCGGATCTACACTGACCACTCAATCAATCTGGAAAGATCGATCTGGCGGTGGCGAATTTGCCACCGTCAGTATGGACATGGCCTAAGTGTAAGACAAACAGATGGGGGGGGAGTACAGGGAAACAGAGATAATTTATATTGGTCAGTATAAAAGGCAGTGGTCTCAACACACTCCAACCATTTTTTGTAGTTGTCATGGCAAAGGAGAGGGATTTGAAGGAGAACAATGACGTGGCTTTGGGGATGTTTATGGGGAGCTGCTCTCAAGCATGAGTTAAAAGAAAGCACAAGGGTGCTTGTTTGAAAATGTAACAAGTGGGTAGTGGAGGCTAATGACATGGGCCAAGCAGAGGCCAGGGTCAAGTTTTCAACACTGAATGAGAGATGATGGGTAGGGTAGGTATGGGCTATGAAGAGTCTTGAAATTGAAGACAGCTAGTTTGATATACTAGAAAAGAGCAAAACAGTGGAGAGATTAAAAGAGAAGGATGATGTGGTCCAAGCAAGGGGCTAGGAAAATGGTCTTTGCCAGCACCATTCTAAACAGATTGAGAAGGACAAGATTGTATTGGGAAAGGATGCGAGTCTGGGTGAGACTTCTGGTTGGGAGTGCTTTCAGGGGAAAAGAGCTTGAGCTCTGTTTTAGCCATGTTGAGTTATGTTATGAATTTAGTCAGGAGGGTTATACTGATATACCTATATCAGTTTAAATTCACATCCTATCTTATACCTATATAACTTTTCTGTGTAGACAAGCCCCTAGAATTGTTTACCTTCTCTATGGATGCTAAATCTCTCTCAGTACCTTAGACTAGTAGCTCAGTGCCTTAAGGTCAAAACAGAGATTAGGGTTCCATTGTACTAGATACTGTGAAAATGCATAGTAAGGCCTGTTCCACATACAGTTTTTGTACTGATTTAACTATTTCAGCTAGTGTTGATTTTTATTTTTTTAATAGAAAAAATTAAATTGGTGCAGGCCTTAGTGTGGATGCCAATATGAAGATGCCTTACACCCGTATAGCTTATTCCCCTAAATTTACAATTATAAACGTTTATAAAATGTAGCAATATAAATACGTCTATATCAATATAACTGTGTCCATGGTGGGGGGCAGGGGTTGTATTGATTTCACTCTATCTTTTGGTTCAGTTATAGTTAAAGTTCTACAAGACCTGTGTAGAAAAGCCCTTGGAGACAGTCCCTAGCCCTGAAAAGCTATGAGACAAGGGCAGGGCAGAAGAAGTATTAGCCCCATTTTACACATGGGGGACTAAAACACAGAGATTAAATGACTTGCTGAAGGTTGCACAGGGAATATGGGATAAAAGATGCTCTGTAAATTCTAGGATATTATTGATGTTTTATTAGTGCAGGGTTAAAGATCAAATTCAAACTTATGTGGGAGAGTCTGTCTGTTGAAATATGTTCTTTGGTGATCTCCATCCTCACGCTTTGTCTCTAGGTATTACTGCCATTCATGCCTTAAACAGATCAGTATATCACTGGTATACACACAAAGAAACCCAACGTTCCTGATACAAATAGTCTGGCTTCAGTTTTTCAGCTTTTGCATAGGCTGATCAATCTGAATTTTTGCTGATATATTTTGCCCCTTTGATGTTACAGCTTTGCATGTGTGGAAGTTCTGGGTCAAAGTCTCTGCTCTGATCAAATCCCTTTGAAACATTGTGATGGTGCAATGGATCCTCTATAGCAGATAGGTATCCCCATCTAGGATTCCCCCACCATGGGGTAGTTCCCCCATAGAGCTGGTGTAGCTAGACCTCCACCACCCTATGCCCATAGCCCCCAGTAAAGGAGATGAGGCTGGAAAGCTTATACACTTTAGCTATTCTCTGCTCGTGTGATCTGTATTCATAAACTAGTATTACACAATTAGTCATCATCACTGTATAGCGTAGTGCTGGCCTAATACACTATTATATCTTGGAAACTGCAGATGGGTAAAGGGTAAAAATTGAGAGTGAAACCCTCTTTTATTTAAAATAAATGTATACTTTTGTCAGAGAAGGTGACATAAGGAAGTAAAAAGCGCTTTTGCTGTGTACAGCTGAATTTTAAATAGCCAAAATACCTTCAGGGAGGTGCATTAAGAAATTCATAGATAGTTATGTTTATATGACCTGATTGTAGAAATTAAAAGCAGGGACCAGTTGTCATTGTCTTCAGCGGAAGCTGGGTCAGCCCCACAGTGACCTGATGTAAAATTGTGGCCTACTGATCCATTGCTACAGACAAAAGGTTACACTGGGAAAAACGACAGACAACAAGTAAAAGTATTAAAATAAGGTAGTTGCTCACTGAAACCTGCATGAGTGATGATGCTATATTTCCAAAATATACCCATGATATCCCCACAGTCCACC
Organism: Emydura macquarii macquarii; assembly: GCF_026122565.2. Taxonomy (NCBI): domain Eukaryota; kingdom Metazoa; phylum Chordata; order Testudines; family Chelidae; genus Emydura; species Emydura macquarii. Next base: position 1,437,412 of record NW_027132013.1, on the reverse strand, counting down.
TGACTAGGAAAACTCACTTCTTTGTAGCTTCAGATGCACGCACTTCTATTGCCTTCTCTCTGAACTTCTGCCCACTAAAACCTTCATGGTTGAGTCTTGTGAAATGGAGAGAGAGGTTTTATTGATTGTGATAGTTCTAAGGCCGGATCCATTGTCCACTGAAGTTAACGGAAGAACTTTGATTGACTTCAGTGGGTGTGGACTGAGCTTCTAATAGCAATGGATGTATGAATGGACTTAAAGCACTGGATATGCTCTTTTTATAAATAAATGGTATTTCTTTAACTCAATATGTCCTGTTGGTCGGATTTTTTACTTTGTAATGTTTTCCCATAATAAGCCAGAGATTCCAATCCAATGATATGTTATGTGTGATATGGAAATTCCCCTGTGGTCAGGGGAAATGTCTGGCCAAATGAAGAAACATGTAAGTATGGGTTAAATAGCTGTTAGGAGCATGAGTGCATGAGCAGTGGTGCAGAAATCTCTTCCAGATGCTTCTATTTTTTTTCCCACCTGATCCCCTATCTCCTGAATTCCATTATTTCTCATGGCTTCCCTTGAAGGAGTTAAATTTCCCTGGGACTGGTTTTTGTTTTTTTTTTTTACAGTGAGGACTGAATTGTCCAATTCTCTGAATGCGCAAGTACCAGTCACTGAGTTACCCAGGTTAAAGCAAATGAAGATAGGTACACCGAGAAGTGTGCAGTCTGGTTAATAAACAGCATGATGAGGCATTTCACAGAAGCAAAAGTGCAGGTAATTAAGGCTTTAAAGATTTACCAGACTCTTCATTACCAGGGTGTAATTATCTGGAATGAGAGAAATAAAATATCACAGAGCTTGTTGTATCTGGTAGGGTGTGTTTTTCTGCTCACATACCACACAACAGAGGAATCAATTTTGCTCAAGATTTCCAGACACCTCTCAATCCCCCAAGCAACAGCAATATCTTTGCGCTAAGGTCAATAATGGAAAAGTTCTGTCAAAATCAGAAAGTTAGGGGAATTGAGACAAGGATATTTGACTTGGAAACTGGAACTCACTTTATTCTAAAGGTCTGTGTGTGTCTTTTAGATGTGTTTGAATAGAAATGGAGAGATTTAGATGTTAGGTACGTGTATTTAAAAATGAAATAGCAGCCTTCCTCATCTGCCTATGGGGCATGCCAATATCCATATAAACCCACACTTATCTTTTCTCAAGTGTGGGCTATCTAATGGTGGTGTATTGATATGTATGTATGTAATAATATTGTCATGTTTTTACACACATTCAAAATCTCTTCGCTTTTCTTTTTCTCCCTCTTCCTATCCTAACTATCCCAAGGAAGTGGACAGCTTCTCCGCAGTTGTGACAGTCTCTCTGTGTGTGTCTCAACCTCCTCCTGCGGTTTCATGATCTGAAAGTCTAATCCTCCGTTTTTTCTGTATTTATTTATTTGCTTATCTTGGAGGAGGGGGTGTGTGTGTGGGGGGGGGGGGGAAGCGAAACGATCGAGGACAAGATCAATTACTATTTTTCATCTTTGACAAAGTAATTAAGACTGTAGTGACTTGTTAATTCAACCTGAATGTCTGCTGCAGTGATGGATGCAGATTTACAGTCAGTTCTGCTTCGGTGTGGGGAAGTGATTATCGCTCCAAAACAGGAGGCCGGAGCGGGGAATAGCTCCAGCAGGACGTGTTTTCTTTTTTAAAAGGACTGCGGGTACGGACTGACTGGCACAGCGAGTGAGTGAGTGAGTGAGGGGCAGGTGCACGCCGCGCTATGCCCACGAGATGTGCAACACCTGCAGATCTGTGCACACGCGCCCCCAGGACAACGGCTACGTTCCTTATGTGGCCGGGGCATTCACACCTCAGCGTTGTAGGGCAGACACTGGCTGAGCCGCGCCGGGTTTCCCCAGCCTTGCTCTCTTGGCTCTGGGCAGCAGGAAGGCTCCCTTACGCCTTTTGCATGTGTTCGAGAGATGCGGTGCGGTGCTTAAGGGAGGGAGGGAATCCACTCTGCTTCTTTAAGAGGTAAAACTACCCCCACTTGGAGCGCATTGTTCTGCGTCCCTGGGGCGCCGGTCCCTAAATCTCTCCGGGTCCTCCCTGCAGTCCTGCGGGGGGGGGGCTCTTACAGCATAAGGAGGAATCGCTGCATGTCACATCTGGCCTTATAAGTGCTCTCACCAGCCTGTACAGAGGAGCCTTGGCGGGGTACCCGGGGGCAACAAACGATCCATGCAGTTCCCCTCCCTGCTGCCCGTCTCCGCCCCCCCCCCCCGAAAAAGGCGGGGGGGGGGTGTTTGTTCAAAGGGGATCTGAAGAGGAGGAGGAGGGGAGTTGCCCAGGGGAGCGGGGGGGCCAAGGACGACGCAGCTTTAGTACTCACGTCGAGGTCTGGCTATTTTTACCTAAAGGCTGCTAATACGTGAATGCTGATGCTGGATCTCATGCAGTGCGGCCGTCACGCACCCGCCCAGCTCCGCGACAGCTTCACAATTCGGCGCCAGAGACTTTCCACCCAACCTTAACTCTTCCCATCCCAGAAACCAGTGGGCAATTCAGCCTCACGTGCAGTTGGTTGGCTGAGGAAGTTGGCGTGGAAGAGGCACAGGGCACAGGCCCAGCTAAGCAGCATAGACTTATGCCAAGGGCCCAGGACCTACTGGCTGGGTCTCTGCAGGCAGCCTTTTGCATTAATTGGCTTTACTCGAGCAACTCGACCTCGCTTTTTAGAAGGAACACGTCGTGCATCTGCCGGAGTGGGTTGCAGCCCACGACAGCTTATGCCCGCAGAAACGTGTTAGTCTTTAAGGTGCCGCAAGACTGGCCTGGTTTTTACATCACAGCAATGTCCCTGACGACCGAGCTTTTTGCCTGGAACCAAACCCGTAACTTCGAATCAGCCGTTTGGGGGTGTGGGCGCAGGGGAAGAAAACGCCAATTCATTAGGCGTCTGAGCGCCTTTTATTTTTCAAACTCTCGTTGGGTTTGCGGGACAGGTCTAGGAAAGTCGGTAATCGATGGCCTGGGGAAAGGGGAAACTTGTCTGAAAAGTTCCCAGTTTGTATTTCCTTGCGGGGTGCTCCCCCTTGTTTTCCGTTGGGTAAATATCACCCAGGCACACTAGTATTTACTGACCTTCTGTTAGACCCTTCCTGGCCGAGGAAATTCTTTGGTCTATTATGTCTCCAACATGCTCTTTCTTTCTCTCTTTTTTTTTCCCCCGCCTAACAACTTTCTAACTAGAACTATTGTCTTCCAGAAGAAGCTTCCTGCTGCTTGTTTACGTGTAGTTAAGAAACAAAGGCACATTTTGCCTTCCGAGAAGTCAAACGCTTAGTTAGCACCTCACTGCTGATGAAATAGAAAAGAATTTGTTTCAGAAGCAGGATTTCAGCTGAGGGATTCCAGTCCTTTTTAAAAAGAAACCAGATCAACCCTGTGTCTGGAAATCCGTGGGTACCTGGAAAAGGCACTCCATTCTCCCTAACCCAAAATACTCCGTTGATTGCTGGCTTGTCGCTTTTAATTTAGTTTGTATTTAAAAGTATTACTATAATCCGAGGGAAAACGTAACTGAACTAACGACCATCATCAGTTCCCTGCTTCTGCTGTTAAAATTTATGCTGGGAAAGAAATAGTGATACAATCACAGAAAGCAGCTGATGGACTGTCAAAATAAAAGAAAACCAGATTCTACCCACCCTTCCCACTATTTCTGAATAAATATGACGGGGGGGGGGGGGACTGTTAAATACAGATCTTTTAAAATTAAGTACGTAATTTTTAATTTAAATGTGTTTTTAAGTAACAGCAGAAGGAAGGCTCAGCCTCTGCTTTACAATTCGGAGGCTGTTTCATTTTAAAATGTGGGAATGTGATAAAAATGTCCAAGAAAAAAGGCCATTCTGTGTTCTTATTTGTTAGCCGCAGCCTCCCTCGCCTTGCGGTGCTTTTTATAGATGAGTCCTGCAGATGACTTTCCGCCTATGGCTGCAGTGAGCCGGTGTAATTCAAAGCCCCGTGCTGAGCAGTGGTTATGATGGGCAGTCCCTGCAGTTCCAGGTATAGTGCTGGGCTGCTGCCTGAAACTCCTGGGCACAACCAGCTGTAGGGGAGCAGAGCTCTTGAATCAGCTGACTAGGAACTAAGACTCTTCGAGCCACAAGGCAGTCGGTAGTTTGGAAATCATCTGTGTTAATGATGAATCTTTCTGTTGAAATCCGTGTTCATCTTCTGTAGGAGAAAGGAGGCAGATTAAAAAAAAATTATTTTAAAGTTGTATTTGCTCCCGATGAATAAGAGGCAAACACTTCAGATTGCCTACACTAGGATATAACAAAGTCTGGAAGTGCGTATAGTCACAGAAGGAACATACTTTCAAATGTAAGGACAGCCCGAATGTGGCGAAAGGTACATCAAGATTTGTCAAAAGCAGTTTGGTCTTAGTTTTAAAGCAATTAAGCCTTGTGCTCCAATGTATTAAAAAACCGCCCCTAGCCCCCTCTTATGAGTGATCATGAAATACATGGCTGGATTCCTTCACTGGAAAAGTAATTCTCCCACCAACTTAATATCTTGATTTCTAAAGAGTTTTCGTCTTGCCTTTAAAGGACAACATATACCACTGCATTGAACGTTGTATTCTCCCCTCTTCCTTCCCGCCCGTCTGCAGTGAAGAGGGTGGCGTTTCTTGCTTCGATGTGTTTAGGCAGGGCTTCCCCCCCCCAGGTGAAGTAATAATAAACACCTTAAAATGTGTCTAATGGTGTAAAGAGAGGTGGAGGAGAAACCACTCTAAATACTCTATGTATGATATGGTTTTATCGTTGGAATCAGCGTCAGATGCAGAGATCCAGGGAATCCTAGGAATAATGCTGGATCAATAATAATAATAATGATGAGAGGGAGAGAGATGAAAGGCTTCTCCTCTTGGCTCTTCCGTTTTGGGTGCAGTAGGACGTGTTTCTCACATGTTCCTCCTAATTACCAGCAGGAAAGTTCTGCTTTTGCCAATACCCTTCTTGGGTTTGCTTTAAGTAATCAGCCCCATATGAATCACACTGAACACGCAATCCCACTCCTACCTGAGTGACAGCTAGCCGGCGCTCTGGGCTTCTTCTTGTCCCTTTAAAATCGGAATCCAAGGGTAATGATTTATCAAACTCTTATTATCAAGAAAATGTCAAACGAAGGGCACCTTGCTCTGCACTGACGCAAACCCAATCTTTCCCAAGAAGGTATAGAAAGCTTTGCTCTTGGCTGAGCAAAATCCAGTCTATCAATTGCCTGTACTGCTGATTTTACCTTCACCAGTTCAATCTGTTGCTATTTAAGATATGGTAAGTGCTTGTTTTTTCCGTCTTTGAGGTGTGGTGAAGATGGGGGGAGAGTTTCTCTTTAGAATTTACTTTGGCTGTACTCTGTGTAGTTTCTATTTGTGGATTTCTCCTATTACTTCATGTATTGTAGCAATCATGCACAAAGTATTCTAGCTAGATTGTGGGTGAGGAAGGAAGCAGGGGGAACTGTCCACGGTGCTGAAAGGCTACTTTCTGCTATGGGAAAAAACCTTTCTCAACCTAAGAGAGCCAACTTAAGAGAAGAAAGAAACGCGTTCAGAAACGTATGTACTTCAGAGCTGAGCAAAATCGCTATTGAGTTCTATGCAGATGTTTCATTAGCAGACCCGTATGGGCTTGGAGATTGTTAAAGATAAGAAGGATACATACAAAGGAAACTGCATCGGGCAATTTTCCTTATGAAACCGGACGGTGTGAAACAAAAAGGAACACACATTTTTCACAGGAAATTTTAAAATGGTGAGATTTAGCAGCTTGTCTGTTTGTAACTGGGCACATTTAACGTATCAGGCTATCTGCTATTTTCGAAAATTTTAGCTCTTTAAGATGAGCACGATTTCCAAAGCTGAGAAAACTGAACTGTTTTAGAAAAATACGGTAACCCAACATTTGTTGTGATATAGAATATCCCTTTATCATATTGTCTCTTTCAGGATTTCGAATGCATCTAGTCACTTCACTGGGAATACCGGGAATGCTAACCAATACTATTCCGTTTGGTTCCAGCATCTTTAGCTGCCTACAGGGCAGCTTGTTTATTGCCTATAAAAAAGCCAATGTGCATTGTTGAATGACAGAAAGGAAATGGGGCGTAAAATTAAAGAATCTTTCTGCAATGGTGATAGGGGAAGGGAGCATTCTACAGTCGTGATGTGAAACCCAACAAGGTTTGGAGGCGCAGAGCTGTGGAAACATTTATAGGATTATAGGTTTGCAGTCGCTATTATTTTTGTCTCCCCGTTATCTTTGCAGAGCAATAGGGTTTAAGGTGAGAAGGTTACTGAAAAGAGCCGTGGAGATTGAAAACACGGCAAAACCTTCCTAACGGTCTCGAGCAGCAGAATTGCATCGCAATTTTATGCATGGTGCTTATTTGTGAAATATCAGAAACCAAAATCTCAACGCTTTTTCTGGTGTAAAGTGTGTTACGTTGTCATTTCAGGATTACACCAGTCAAAGGGATATGAACAAGCAGGTTGTCAGCAACCCTGAAACAGTTGCCCTTGGACAAATTGAAGGTGCGGGAGTCCAACGAACCAGTCCCGAAAATGAGCAGCAGAACCTACCTTCCCAAGCGCCGTCCCAGTTGGCCAAGATCTCCAGATCTCTCTCCAGCGACAACAAAACCTCGCTGTCTGAAGAAGCCAAACCAAATGATTTCGAGAGGCCCAAAGTTGGGATCTGCAGGCTCAGCAGCACCCCGGTCCAAAGCAACGCCACCCCCCGAAAGGATGCTGTAGAAAGCTTGCCGCTAAAGAACATCTCCAGTGCGGGAAACCAACCCACTGTTCTTCACTGCAAAATCCCCTCGTTGCAAAGCACAGACGGGGAAGCTAATCAAAGCCTTGGGAAGAGCACACTGGAGCAAAACAATGCCAGCAGCGGCTGGGCGAGCATGAGCCAGAGCACCGTGGTTTTGGGCACAGATGGAAACACTTCTGTTCTGCCTGGCAGTGTTAACGGGGTAAGTTATTCCTCTGGCGCTTTCCCCCCTCCTCTAAGGGAACCGGAGGGATCACATGTGCTTTGATCCCGGGGAGCAAAACTCCTCACAAGTAGATGTGTGTTTTGATTCAAAGCTCGGAAATGCCTCCCACAAAAAGGCTGAGTTGAGCTGAGTCCGAGGGGGTAACTATTGATAATCTCACCCCCCTCACACGGGCCCCTTTACAGAAAGAAAACGGGGTGATCGAAACGATTCGACGGGAATCTCTTTCCTGCTGAGCTGAGGACTAATACTTTATTAGCGGCCCGAAAATGGAGGATGAATAGTTCCAGGATCATTCAGAGGCGCGCCCTGAGCGGTGCCTGTCCGCATAACACAGGGGGTGGTTCTCCTAACACAGGCGCTAATCATGATCAGAATTCGTCCTGAACGAAATGACGAAGCTCAGATATTTGTGGTTGGATTCAGCGGTACTTGGTATCCTTCAGGCTGGCGGGGAGGGGAGAAGTTTTACCTAGTTTGTTTCCCCCCCCCCCTCCCCCAGGTTCACTCTCCCTTTCTGGAATCAAACGCCAAGGGATTCCCCCTGCCGCTCGCTGGCTTTACATTACGATAGTCAAACCTCTGGGGATATTATTGCCCGACACTGAATAGGAACGCATTGGAAGCTGTAACCCGAAACAAGAACAAAATCAGCCAGCCAAAGCCGCACACCCCACACAGCCACCGGCCAGGGATTGGTGATCAATCACTCCCTCTCGGACAGTTCAATCCTTAGTTAGGGTCAGTGAGCGACTCCCAGGCATGGCTGAATGATGTGAGAATGGGGCTCGGGCGCACCGGACACTCTCCTAGCGGGGGCCTTTCCCAGTGGGATATAATCCGGAGTCACACCCTTCTCTGGGGCTCGTGGCTGCTTGGTGTTGCCAAAGCCCTGGGAATGGCGCTGCGCTTTTTCTCCCACAGGGATCATCGGGGACATTTAGGGTTGTGTTTAAGGGAAAGAGGAAGCTCGGGCTCAGCTTTGCTGGGGTGGGGTGGGGAGAAGGAGAGATGGCTTTAGACTAGATGAAAGGCTGTTTCCATTCTGCCAAACCGTGTGTGTGTGGCGGGGCGGGGTGGTGGTGGTGATGGCTTTACTGATCCAGTCGCTTCTGTCCCACTGGGAAATCGTTCTCCTCGGAGCAGCTCAGGTACAAGCCGAATATATGTAAACTGGGTTAGATTTTTTCCAGACAGAATCGCAGCAGAAAGCAGGTGCTCATCTTCTGTGCCCATCAGGCAGGAGCTAGACTACAAATCCCGGGATTTAAAGAGCAGGTACAGCAGGAGTAAACCGAAGTCACATGGAAGGCTTGCGCTGCACTGAGCCAATCGCTCTTGTTTTGCTCCCGGCGGCGGGGGAGCAGGGTTTGGGTCCCTGATGGTTTTTCCTCAAACGTTTGTAATACATTTCTAAGAGCTTTTCACTCCCTTGCTATCACCAACCCCTCCCCCAGTTTGAAATAATGCCCAAATTAGGGTATTCTGCTGCTTCCATTGAAGTCAATGTCCAAAATTCTCAATAGGAGCCAGCGCTGTGTGATTGTGCTCAAGGGAGCGCCCAGAACAGAATGAGTGGGGTACACTGTCTGGGGGTGGGAGGGTGAAGACGAGGAAGCCGGTTTTATATAGTAATATCTCTTCGTATTGCATGTTTTCTCTCTCTAACTTTCACCTTCCCACAGCATCTGGTCTGTAATAAGGTCTTCTGGGGGGGCCAGGCAATTGCAGAGCCGAGATTTTTGTTTATAACGTGTTTTCCCCTCTCCAGGATGACGATACAGGGGATGAAAATAAAGCCCGAGGGAACTGGTCTAGCAAGATGGACTTCATCCTCTCCATGGTGGGTTATGCAGTGGGGCTGGGCAATGTCTGGAGGTTCCCGTACCTGGCCTTTAAGAATGGGGGAGGTATGGCTTTTCCTGTCTTTATACACCCTGCTGCTCTTCAAGCGATACTGAGCCAGCACATGACTTGTTTGGGGGGAATAGGGCGGGAAGAAAGTGCCTGGGAAAAGACCTCCCCAACACCTTCTCTTCAAAACATAGCAACGAGAATTTTGTAGCAAGCAAAGATTTAAGGCTAGCTCAAATCATCAGTTTTAAAAGCTAAAATTATCCTTGACATCAACGCCCCTTAGAAAATAGCATGTACTAGCATGTTTCTTTTTTAAGGAGCTGCTTTCCTACTTAATGCTGGCTAAAAAAGGAGGAAATGAACAATTAAACTGATCACATTTGAGCAACGGATTTCACTTGACTAAGAACATCCCAGACGAAGTATGAATCAAAATAAAATAAGCATGTGAATTTAGAAGCGGTTCTAATCCAAAATACTCGGTTTTGGAAAGCGAAGGACAAATAGAAGAACCCAAATAAAGTGTAAAATAAAGGTGAAATCCCTGCAAAATCTGAATGTGAATTATTATAATATACAATACAATCATATTTTGGGTTGAACTGCGCATTTATTTTAAAACCCATTTCATTAACTGAGAAATAGCAATTCTTAGAAAGTCTGAATAATGGTCAGCAAAGTAACATACAAATAAAATAAATGTGATGAAACAGCGCTGTACAATTCTAGGTGGCTAAGCCGTTTTATTATAGAAAACGCAATTTGACTTGAAAAAAATCTAGTTAGATTAAAATAAAGATTTTTCTATTGAGTCCAACAAAAAGTCTAACAGATAATTAGAGAGTATAAAAAAATAAAAATAAAAATAAAATAAAATTGCGGTAGCCAAGTAACTAAGACTCTTCTGGCTTCTGTCATATGATGGACACATGTCATTGTTTAAAGTGCCAGACAGTCAGACAAACGTAAAAACCTTTCCGTTTGTGAGCCATAGATCATGAATATATTTCTTCCAAAGAACGACTTAGTGAACTCCGATATAAACGATTTACAGAGAAATTCCTGTATTTATTTATGTATTCTATAAAAGGAGATCGATATGTAATATGAATTTCACTGTGAATCCTTTATATCGGAGTTCACTAAGTCATTCTTTAGGATAAATAAATGAATATAACATTATAAAATAGGTTTTTACCCCCTCTTAAAGTATCAGATTCCCCCCACATATTGGTGTTTCCGTAAATATGAGAAATCAAGATTCGTACTGAATTTGGTATTTTCTTAATGGATGAAAACATGTTTGAATGATCGGACCCTCAGAATATCTAGGTTTTCGTTTTTTTCCTGTTTCACTCAGGCCGATACATCATTTTACAAAGGAATGTGCATGTGCCTATTATATTATCTACACATATAACTGAATAATTGCACATAACCATGCATTTTCCTCTTTAAGAGCAGTTTTCCTGCAGTAGTTAAGACTAAACCCTTTGAAAGGCATCACTAATAGTTGAAATAACTTATCTGGAAATAAACTCTAGGAATGCAAGGAATATATATTTTAATAAACTTTTATCCTCATCCACGAGGTAGCCAAAATTAATAAAGTTCCAAAGGGGTCGAACCCTGTTAGTCTGTAGACAGCAAAAACAACCAGAGTCCGGTAGCACCTTAAAGACTAACACATTTCTGTGGGCATAAGCTTTGGTGGGCTGCAACCCACTTCGCCAGACGCAAATTAATAAGTGACTTTCCCAGAGAAGCACACTTATTGCCTAGAAGTCTGGATTAGCCGCACTGGCAGTAGTTAGTAACTCTCCAGCCGGTCGCACCCAGGACTCTGGCCCCCATGCTAACCTGAGACTGGTTCCCTTCAACATAGGCAAGGAAGCAAGACACCGTTGCACTTGAGATGAGGGACATTGACCCTGATTTAATTCATTAGTGTCCCCACCTGCAGCGAGATTAGCAGTCCTTTCTGATTTTGGCTGGGAACCCCGGCATAGGGCAAAGTACAGAAATAAATTCAGAAGCCCCCCCCTGAAAAATGAATCGGGAGTGATCCAAATAGATAGGACAGGACTTTCCTCAAGACACAGGGCTAGCCCTTCTCAATGAGTGAGTCAAACGCGTGGCGGTGAGCAGTTTGTTTAAAATGCATTTCCTGGCTCAAAACGCCGGACAGGTTAGAGGACACTCTGTCCCCGCTGCGGCAGCCCTTTCATCGGCCAATACTCCAATGGGGCAGGTTTGCTTAAGGCTTCCTAAGTACCACGAATCCTTGCTAACTTGAATGTTGTTCGACGCTGAGACTTCTGCAGCTTGAACACTTTCCCGCTGCAGTTCAGATCTTTCTTCTCTTTCCCCCAAGGTGCATTTCTCATCCCCTACTTGATGATGCTGGCTCTTGCTGGAATACCCATTTTCTTCCTGGAAGTTTCCCTGGGGCAGTTTGCTAGTCAGGGGCCTGTGTCTGTTTGGAAAGCTATCCCGGCTTTACAAGGTGAGCCGGCAAAACCTCTGTTCTCCCCTTCACCTTCGAGGGAACTTCGTAGAGGAGTGTGAATTGCCTGAAGCTTTAACAGACGTTTGTACAGGACTTTATGTGGCTCAGCATTGCTACTTGAACCATGCTTTGTGCATTGCAGTCTTCATTTGACCTTGCAATGTTATCACAAGAGGGCCTGTTAACATAACTTGCTCCCTTTTCTTAGTAAATCCAAGCAATATTTTGTTAGATTTCAATTCTAGCATTTCTCTAAAAATATACTGATCCCGTACTCAGTAAGTGACTTGCATCTCAAATGCTGGGGTGTTGTTTCTTCTTCTGGGGGATGGTTTTTGTATGTGCAACAACTGAACATGTCTTTTGTGCTCCTAATAAGGTCGGGTTTGGATCTTTTACTGAGCACTGATCATATACGTTTGTAATCAGGACTATTATGTGATTGTACTAGTCTTCCCTCTCCTTTCTTTTTCAGGCTGTGGCATTGCTATGCTGATCATCTCTGTTCTAATAGCCATATACTATAACATTATTATGTGCTACACCCTTTTCTACCTTTTTGCATCCTTGGTACCTGTATTGCCCTGGGCGTCCTGCACCAATTCCTGGAACACGCCAGACTGCAAAGATAAAAACAAACTGTTATTAGGTAAGTTGTGACGCGCTTTTTAACATTTCCGTTTGAAAGGACCTTCCTTACAAGTTGGCTCGGAGGAGATATTGTACCCAGGAGACTTTCTTAGTGACTAACCCTGCGGTCCATATTTACACAGCCCTCCCACTTATGTCCGGTCGGCAATCTCACTGGCAGGATCATTTGCTGCCGTTGGTTTGAAGTGATCTGTACATCCATGCACTCTTCTCTCAGATCCGTTGGTTGCATTTTTTTTTTCATTGAAGCTTTTCCAAAACGAACAAACAAAACCACCCAAAATCCCCCAAGCAAACAAAAAGAGGTCTTTGGGCCAAAATGAGTTTTCGGTCAAAATTCTCCAGTTCTTCAATGAATAAAAGGAAGGTTGGTAAAACGTTCTGGTTTTCAGTAAAACCTTTTGGCGTTTTATAAAAACCTACAATTTTTACCAAAAGTCCAAGAGTTGTACTGACAACAGGGTGAAAAAACAGAAGAAGTCTAAAAACTGAAAATGAGTGGGGGAAAAAGGCTTACACTTCCCCCAAAAATAAATAGCATTTTTTAAATTAACTCCTTTTAACAGTAATATGGTACTTGCAAGTTCCTTTTAGGTGCCTTCCACTTGTGCTTCCAATAGCAGCTGAATTTTAAGCATTCAGATTGGCAGCACTTAGTGCAGTCTCCTCCTTGTACAGTGGAGCATTACAACGAATCGTTTATGATTAGCTCTTATTTATTAAATGCTGTTTATACACCCTCTTGTTTAAGACTCTGTGTGTGTGTATTATATGTATATAGGTATAGGTGTGTATATATATAGGTGTGTGTGTATATATATATATATATAATATAAGTTGCTTTTTTGGGTGGGAAGGGTAGAAGACCAATTTAGTGGTTGACTCAGTAACTGACCAGCTCGGCTGAGCATCTTTCACCCCCCATAGTAATCCCACTGCTTTAATTTCTAACTCACCAGGAATAAATCTTGTCCAAAATGTCTGATCATTTTGCGGGTTTCCCTACTGATCTTCTGGTGCAAAGCAGGGCAGAATCACGTATTTCATTTTATGACTATGACCACTGTCGAATCCACCAGAACTCTGCTGCAGCAGATTCCGGGCTCTTTCCAAATGTCATTTAGGTAAATGGAAAGACTCCCATTGCCTTCAGTGTGCTTCGAATCTGGCTTTAATAAAGCTTATAAATACTTGAATAAATATTGAATGTATATTGATTCATACAGTCTATTTAAACGAACTTTAACTGTGTTTGCATCTCTATTGTGTTTGCGTCCTGAAAATTGTTCTAGCAAAGGAGGGTGCTAGCAAGAATGGTCACTTGCTCATTGTTCAAGAGTGTACTTTAAGTGGCCATTTAAGGAAAGCTAATTTCCAATTTGTAACTGCAACTGTTTAATCTGAGCACCTGATTCCAAGGGTTTCATTCGTCAGGGAAAGGAAACCTACTTAAGTGGCTTGTGTGTCCAATCTAAACAGTTTGCACTGCAAAACTTGAAAACTCACACTGCATTGTGCACACACAAGCTGCAGATTCAGAATTATTTACAGAAATTATTCAACGCAATTTCAAATAACTAATACATTCAAGAAAACTGTGACTTGTTAGAGGGAGAAAAATTAATTGAATACATTACACCTTTTGATTTATTTGTTTATCTTTACAAGACATCATGGCAATAGAAGAAGAAACAAGGACGTTGCTTTTGAGGGTTAAACCCGCATGTTGTATGGCTATATGGCTCCTAGATACTAAGATAATACAAATAATTTATAATGTTAACAAAAACAATGTTAGAGAAGCTTTAATAATTTCTGATCATGCACTGGAGGTCTGAACTCTTAGGATTTGATCCTGTACTATTTGATGTCCATAGAAATGGGTCCTTAGGTACCAGTTTCAAATGGGACCATAGGGACAAATTCAGCCCTGATGCAATCCCCATTGTTTTAATGGAGCTGAGTGCTTAGGCTAGGGTTGCATTTGATCCACAGTACAATCTGACTCATACTGTTAATGTTCTCAAGTCTGTCTTTCATGTCTACCTGGGATATCCAGATAAGCAGCCCCCCTTGTCTTTTCAGGCCTCATCTAGCAAACACAGCTGTTGAACTGTATGCTAATTCTGTAAAGCCAATGAATGATTTTTTTCATATATTTGCTTGAAAAATTGTAAACTCTGGCCTCTTTTAGAGGTGAAAATGCAAAGCATTAAACTCCCTTAAAAGACTTAATCTCCTCGATGTCAAAGAAGCCTGAGAAAGTACAGTCCGAACGCAGGTCTATGGCTCCCATTCAGTAAAGTACTTGAGCAGCGTGCTTATCCTTAAGAATGAATTGCCTCACGCAAGACAATATGACTCCTCAGATGCTTAAAAGTTAAGCTTGGGCTTAAACGCTTCCCTGAATGCAAAGGTTTTGATTTATAAAGCTATAGCACAGGGATGATCAATCTAATTTTAAGTCTCCTTTATTTCTATCTATAAAGTTGGTGAGTGCCAACTGCAGGATTTCCTATTGGCTTAAAGAGACCAGTTTCTCTCTCACGTTTATCCTTCAACTTGCTGAGCAACTGGAAGGTTTCGTCTATCTTCAGAAATTAGCCCTGGCATGAGCTTGGCCAGAGGCCAGAGATTGGTTTCAGCTTTCTTCTATAGGAAAACAAGCACAGTTACCACTGGAATTACTTACATTGCTCTTCTCTTTCCTGATTTAAAAAAAGTCTGATTTTATTTATTAATATTTGTGCGTGTAAATGTAATTTCATGGTCACATCTTCCAATGTAGTATAATCATTATTTCTGGTGTACGTTCGGTTTTGATCAATAGCACTGCATGAGAAGACATTTGTAGGAGATTGCAGGGGCTTGAACTTGAAAGTACAATTGTGCCCTCTGCTGATTTTAAGAGGATAGTGCAAGGAAACAGAAAGCTGTACAGAACAAAGCTATCAAGCCTTAATGCTGTGCAGAGTTGCTGCAGTGCAGCAAAAGTGACCTTAAGCGTCACCCTATGAAACCTGCTATGAGCTGGTTGCAGTTAGATGTGTAACTTAATATTTTCTGTTTGCAGTACAGATTTCAAAGCTACTTGTTGATGATCATAATGCTATAGCTCTTTAAGTCTTATTCTCATTTCAAATGGGAAATTCTGTATAATTCTGTGTGTGTGTGAGAGAGAGAGAGAAAGCAAGGTGTATATGTACATGCACACACAGTTTTAAATTGGATTGGAAGGTTTTCTTTAAATAGAAATATTTATAGTTTGTCTGTATGTTTGTGCACTATGCATGCACAAGTATACAGAAACACGATAATTAATATTTCTATTTAAAGAAAACCTTCCAATCCAATCTCAAAGGTGTATGTATACATCTTACACTTACACACACACATTTATAAAGAAGTATTAGAGTCGTCTCTTCACATCAGGGGCTCTGGAACAATTTTTATAGTGGCGTTGCTGAGAGCCATTGATCCAAACTGTAAACCTTGTATATAATGGAATCCACTTCAAGGCATGGGGTGCTGTAACACCTCTAGTTCCAGCTCCTATGCTCCCCATTTCCAATGAGAAGGAGCCTTAGAGAGTATAGCATTATGATCACAAACAGTAAGTAGCTTTGAAATCTGTGCTACAAACAGAAAATATTAAGCTACACATCTTACTGCAGCCAGCTCATAGTAGGATGATACCTAAGGTCACTTTTGCTGGTCTCCTTATCTGCATGCAGGTAAAGCTCAGGTGAGTTGTGGAAGTGGTGATGTCATCTTCCTTCTCCGCAGACTCTAATGAGAACTCAGCACATCCCTCTTTACTGGTTGCTTTGCAGTGTGACAATATCTGTTTAAGAGAAGTTGGGTTTTCCTCTTACCAGAGAGCTAAGCTTGGCTGTGTCAAACAATACAAATGGGAAGCGGTGGTCTCCTGACAATGCTTAAGTACCTATGAAATATTTTTGTATTTCATGTTTCTTTTTTATGTTCTCAAATATCATTATTAAAATGGCCAATAATTATCCTCAGAAAGGAGTTACAGCTATCATAGAATCATTCTGTTTAGTGTAACTGAACATAGTGGTTTATAACTACATAAGTTCTGAGTTAGGAAGTTTTTGAGCTTCAGAAGATAATATGGATAAATATTGAGAAAGAGACTATGCTAGCTACCAGCTGGCAATTCATCTTAGAAAGATTACACTTCCCACTCAAATGAAATACCCGTGATTGAACAAACTTGTGGGTTTTTTTGAAAATAATTTGTTGGTAATCTTTGGGAACTTTGGCGAAGACCATCATATCTGTAATTACAGAGGGTTTCTGTTTAGACTAAAATAGCCTAAGGTCACATTTGGATCCAGATCCAATTTGAAGATCCTTAAAGTTGCGGGTTTTCAGATCTGGAGTTTATTTGCATGTTGTAATGATAAGTATTGATATGATACTTACATCTGAATCCAACATCTCCCCACCCCTGAATAGATCTCAGGTTTTGGTCTGGACCCATGTGTGGCTAAGATTAAATCACATTATCTTATTTAACATTTACAGTGGTGTGTTTTGGAGAACAATTGTTTTTCATAGATATCATTTTTGTTGGAACTCTGTCTGTCTGTCTCTCTCTTTGTATTTACATCTATTTAGTGGATGGGACTCCTGGGTTCTCTTCTCAGTATTGCCCCAGATTAACATTGTCCTTGGATGAGTCTGCTGGGGGCCAATTCTGCATTATTTGCTCACCTATAACTCCCATTGACTCAAGTCCCTAAACTTCTCTGTGCCTTAAATACCCATTGGTGGAAAAAAGGATAACAATGCCAACTATCTCAGATGGATGTTGAGACTTAATAAAAATAATATTTATAAAGTGCTTTGAGATCCTTGGTTGCAAGGTCTGAGATCCTTGGTTGCTATAGAAACATAATATATCACCATTAAATAGATCTACATGTTTTGTTAGTATTTGTTCAGTGTTGTCCTCATCAGTTCTGAAAAACAATACTGTCCTCCTTTTATTTGTACCTTTTCTTAACAGATTCCTGCATCATTGATGACCACCCAAAAATACAGATCAAGAACTCTACTTTCTGTATGAGTGCCTATCCAAACTTGACTATGGTTAATTTCACCAGTCAAGGAAACAAGACGTTTGTGAGTGGAAGTGAAGAGTACTTCAAGTAAGACCCCAGTTTGATTAGAAAATGTCAGGTTATTTTTCTGCTAATAAATCTGGGGATTGAGTGGATTGGGTCAGTTGGGCCTGGTTCCAGAAGACTAGAACTACAGCACGTGAGAATTGTCCTTCAGACATGAAGGATAAGAGAACTAAATTTCAAGAGAAAAAGGCCCATCTTTTTGTTTTGTTTTTTGTTTGTACAGCACCTAGCACAATGGGGTCCAGGTCCATGACTGTGTCTCTTATGCCCCAATGAAATAAATAACAATAATTAATAATAAAATGCCCCAATGAAGTAAATAATAAATAACAATAATTAATAATAAAAGATATACTAGTACAAGGAGAAATGTCTCAGAACTATAAGCAATGTCTAATGAAGATCCTTATATTGGGAGAATGCAGCTTGCATTGATTGTCACTAACTTTTTGACTCTCAGGTACTTTGTATTGAAGATTTCTGCAGGGATTGAATATCCTGGTGAAATCAGGTGGCCTTTGGCACTTGCTCTCTTTCTGGCTTGGGCGATTGTGTACGCATCTCTTGCTAAAGGAATCAAGACATCAGGAAAAGTGAGACTATTTCTTTACCACAGTAAACCAATAACAGTATGCCGTGTTGCTTTAAATCCATAGCACTTATCGTTTAAGGCAATGAATCAGTTGAAAATTGCTAAAAGCAAAAGCTTTATGGGATCTGACTGAAAGCTGAACTTACTAAGTACCATCATCAGAGCCAGTAGAAAATGGCAGAAAGAGATACTGCTCATAGCCAAGATTCTCGGTGTTAATCTATGGAACATTTTGAGGGGATGCTTCCATGTTATGGAAACTTTGTGGAGCAATCTCATTTTAGATCGAGGCCTATTTTCCTTGTATACTCAAGACTAGAGCTGGGCAAAATGTTTTGACCAAAACTTTTCTTGAGTAAAAAATGCAGATTTGATGACACCGAAACATTTTGAAAATTTGTGTTGATCACTGAATTGTTTTGGTAAAAAAAAAATTATAAAAACATTTTTATTTTTTTGATTCAAACTGATTTTTCACTTTAAAATTTTCTTTAACTTTATTTAAGAAAATTTAGAAAAACCATTAATGCTTGAAATCAAAATAAAATATTTTGTTTGACCAGAAACCATTTTCTTCCTTTTTGGGAGGACTAAGTATTATCTAGATCATCCCTGACAGATGTTTTACTTTGTATACATGACAGGTTAGACATTTTTAATTTCCTTTTAAAAAAAGATGTAGGCACTTAGGAGCCTATGTCTCATTGAAAGTCATGTGACAATTAATGATTGCAGCACAAATTTTAAATATGAACAGCAAAATGACTGGGGACAATAATTATTTGTTGATGAAATTCACATACAATTTTGAAGGAGTAAACACACAAAATTGTGATCTGTAGGCTAAAAGAAGGGGGTTAAATTTGTTGAGTAAACTATTTTTTTATTTTATTTGCCCAGCTCTAGATTTTATCTGGTAACTAAATTATTTTATTGTATTATCTCTTTGGCATGGTTATGAACTATATAAATTATTATGCTTTGGCACAATTGTAACTTTATATTATCACTGCAATGCGATTGAAAAAAACCCCAGAGATGTAGTCCCTGGATGCTCCATCTATTCCAATGAAACTCTCCAGCAGGGGTTCCTTCACAAAAGCTTCTGAGACACAGAGGAGAAGGCTGCCAATGGAGTAAGAGCAACGGCAAGGGGCAATTGCTGATCTCAGAGTGGGTTCAAGTGAGAGAGAAGCTGGGAAGATATGTTCAAAAGTCACTTCAATTAAGGAGGTTGAAGTGGAGGATCTCAATCCCAAAAAGAGATTCAGGAGCTGCAGGATGTGTAAAAGATTTCAATTTGTAGACCCTATCCCATAGCCTCTAGCAGATCTTGACTGACTCAGCTTTTTTATATGACTCTACATATCAAACTGTATGCTGAATAATTTATAATTAAATGATACATCAAATATGTTCAGGCCTTTAGATACTTAGGGCCTGAACCAAATCTCATGGAAGTTAATGGAATTATTTCCACTGACTTAAATGATCTTTGGATCAGGCCCATATTTAATATATTTTAATTACATATAATTCTTAAGAAGTACAAACAAAAACACTGCAGATTTAGCCAATTTTGGAAAATAGCATAGGCTAGATTCTTGATCCATGTAAATTGGCATAGCTCAATTAATTCTCATAGAGCTAGGTCGATTTGCACCAGCTGAGGGTATTTGAATTTGGTTGTAAACTCCAACCTTTATCTCCCAGGAGTTCTCGCCTTCTTTCCCCTTGCCCCCCAACTATCAGCATCCCAGTTCTCTACACCTAATCTTTAGTACCTTTGCTATTGCCACTAGCAAGAAGTGGTGTAAAAATGACAGCATTGACTGATTACTGGGAAATAATCCTGCTGTCTTCACAGTCTGCTGCTCCTCTACTGGGCCAATGTGGCTGGGTAACTGATATTTCTAGGCAGTAGAAGACTACTTATTTTTGTCTTCTTATGTAAATCCAAATCAATAATATTTTGTGGTTTTCCTAGGTCGTGTATTTTACTGCTACATTCCCTTACGTAGTGCTCATCATCCTGCTTATCAGAGGAGTAACCTTGCCAGGAGCTGGGGCAGGAATCTGGTACTTCATCACGCCTAAATGGGAGAAACTAACTGATGCTATGGTGGGCTCATTATTCCACTTATAACACTTCGATAAGGAAAATAAACTCATACAGGCTGATTATGTTTCATACAAACATTTTGAGATGTGGAGTATTGGTATTTGAAAATGTCGCCTGTGGATGTTGTTCTCATCTCCCTAATCTATTGTATGTTTCATTGTGTTACATTAAGACATGTTACCCTGACTGTTGATACGTTTTTACAAAAATATATGTATTATATAATTATATTTACATATATATATTTAATATGTAATGCAATATTTCATGTTCTATTGGAATGTCATGTATATCTTAGGTGAATTCCCCAAGTAGGGCATTTCAGGATAGAAATGTAATGGATTATACAAATATTGTGGGAATGGTAAATAATGAGGAGGAAGAGCCAGTGATACAGAGTGATCTGGATTGCTTGGTAAACTGGGCACAAGCAAATCATTTGTGTTTTAAAATGGTTGAACCTAAATGTATACATCTGGGAACAAAGAATAGAGGCCATACTTGCAGGATAGGGAATTTATCTGGGAAGCAGTGACTCTGAATAAGATTTGGGGAACCCAAAGTGGCTAATCAGCTGAATGTGAGCTCCCAATCTGGCGCTGTGACCAAAAGAGCAAATGTGTGTAATTCAGTTAACAAAAAGCGGAGTTACTACCTCGCATCAAGAGGAGAAAATGCCTTGACTGTATTTAGGCACCTGATAGATAACCTATTGGTATTAACTGAAGATTTTTTTCTCAAGATCTGTATTTCTTTGCTGTACACTGATAAATCCATTCTGTGTTATACAGCATGTAAGTCACTGCACATCTATGTATTCGACACTTACAAAAGATTATATTCTGTCTTCAGGTTGGCTTCAACAGATGCTCCTATGTCCAGTTATCAAATAGGCACCATCCATTTGAGGGCAGAATTTGGCCATAAGTTGTCGTCTTATTGACACCAATTGTGTTCAAATTTATTTGAACCATTTGTGTTACACCTTGACTGTAACATTTAATAGTACCATTGATTTCATTAGCCTGTCCAAAGCCCTTCACTGAAGTTGACACTGTTTTCTCTCCTGTGCTTTTTTCAGGTGTGGAAAGATGCTGCCACTCAGATTTTCTTCTCTCTGTCTGCTGCATGGGGAGGTCTAATTACTCTCTCTTCCTATAATAAATTCCATAATAATTGCTACAGGTACGTAATTCAGTATTATTCAAGTCACACCATCAAGTAGCTTAAATTTAAATATGATTTACCTCTGATTTGTTGAAATCTGGTTGGAAAGGTTAGTTTTTTTCTTTCAAAATCCACCACTCCCAAACCGTGTATTGGGCTCACCATAATCCCTGTGGGACATTTGTTCTCATTACAAGCAGTCAGTCCCAGGATGAAAAGCAATCCCGAAAGCCGTTAAGGACTCTGGGCAGTGTCATGAAATCCAGCACAATTGGTAATTTCTGCTGAACAGCAGCTCATGATTAGAATTAGGTGAGGATCAAACTGTATTGAGAGATGTGGGAATGGGTAATACTCAGTTTCTATTTATGGGATTGCTGTCTCTAACAAGGTTTATTATTACTCCTGCAGTTTCATTTACACCAATCTTACATTAAAAAAAAAAAAGAAGCTCTCTAAGGTCACAAATTTAGGACAAGTATGATTGAAGTCAGTGCATATGGGTTTTTTGGGAAGAAAAAGTGCTGTTTTGTTGGCTGAAAAAGTTGTTTTCACTCAGACTAGCTTTTTTTCTTCAGGAAACCTATAAAAGAAATTGTAATTAAAAAAAAAAGTGGCATTATTAAGAGGCATGCAATGCCTATCAGAATTGTTAATTCATTTGCTATTACGTTGCTCTGCCCACCACTTCACCACTTGCTTCATTGATATTCTGTCCTTTTAAGAGTCCGTCTTTCTTCCATTGACATGAAACTCCCATTGATTTCCAGAGGACCTATTAGGTGCTGACTCAGGAAAGCATTCCTACTCAGAACAGCATTCAAGCACATGCTTAAGTGCTGTCCTCAACAGGAACGGATTTAAGCATATCTTCAAGTACTTTCCTGACTCAGGACATTAGATTGTAAGCTTCTTAGGGCAGGGACCTTAACCTTAACATCTGCGAAGCACCTAGCACATTTTTGGCCACTATTTATGCAGAAACATACTTACTATGTATCTTTTAAAAAGTCCCTGGACCAAGACTTCCAAAAAAATAAAGCTGAAAATTAGGCTCCTAAATTCCTATTTAGGCACCTAAATATGTGGCCTGATTTTTCAAAACAGCTGAACACTCAACCCTTTGAGTTCTAGGTTTAGATTTTTTTTTTTAAACTTGGGCCCATGTCTTGTATTTATCAATGCTCTTTGGACTCATCTAATCTTGGAAAAACAGTGTTCCAAAACATGCAGGTGAGAAATCACAATATGTCATCTTCCTGTTCTGGTGGCTTAGTGTATTAATTAGCTAACGGCTTAATGAGTTTGGAAAATGTTTGCTGAAATTCAGATTACAGGTACAGCATCAAGTTTTTAAGCAATAACCTATCTGGAAAAATATTCTTACTCACATTATTCATAAATCTTAGAGTATTCACGCTAAAACAATGTAAGCTTAGTTCTTTTACACCTGTTGGTTTAATTTTATATTTGACATGGCCTGGATGGTAAAATAAGGCATGTCAGTTTTTCTCTTTATATGGTCAGTTTTGTTTTCCAGTTGGTTCATCCTAGTATTGCAAAGGCAATATGAATTATTTTTAAAAAATGATTTTCACTTACAGTTTTTAAACTTCATGAAACCATTCATAACTGTACCAGTCTTATTTAAATCCACTCTGAAACGCACACCCTAAATTTTAGGTCTAAAACTCTTTGTTCATGTCCCTGGAACTGCAACAACGAATAATGCTTCCTACTTTCTATTACTCCTTCTCCCTGCCAAAACCCTTCCTTTGGAACAAGATTAGCACACAGTGATCTCCTTCCAAACAGAACGTTATCTCCCTTCAGCAGAACTGAAGAATGATAGGATGTTGTATTATCTTGTCTAAGGGATGCTCCATTAGGGAATCCAGGATGCTGTCAGCTCAGTGTGGTGCTAGACAGCTTTCTACATAGCTTTTCGTCTTGCGCCTAATGAGTACATTGAAGTGAGACTGTGAGTAATTCAGTGCCAACTTGGAAAAACTTTTTTCCAGGGTTTGAATTTTTGACAAAGAACTTCTTTATTCATAAATCAGAGTTTGAAGTGGGACACACACCTGTATAATGGGAGAATAGACATTTTAGCCAGAATGTGATAGCTCTGAAGGGGGGTCATTATGGATTCCATCTTCATAAAGTGACATATGCTTACAGAATATAGCACACTATTAAAGCACACACATCTCCCGAGACTGCTCCTCACAATACTGAAAAGATAATGAACACAGTATCAGAAATCACTTGAAAGAGGGACTAGATGTGGGGGACTGGTGAAATGATACAGGATATGGAAAGCTTCACGTTGAGATGTCCAGGCCTGCTGACAGCAACCCCAGAGCAGAACAGTCAATGGCTCCCATCCCCTAGCGACAGCAGCGGGGGGAGATCAAGCAGGGGAAGAGGGACACAGAGCCAAGCGGGGAAGGGGAAGTGTGGAAGAGAGGGGGCGTGTATGTGTCAGTGAATGGGATGAGTGGGGGTGGGAGCGGGGCCTGGGGTGTGGGTGGGGCCATAGGAGGAAGAGGCAGGATGGGGAGCTAGCTTCCTCGAGGGGAAACTTCTGCCCGCCGTCCATGGCCCGGGCCCTTTTAAAATTGCTGGGCCACTGGGCAATTGCTTCCTTTGCCCCACCCTGTCGGTGGGCTTGGAGATGTCTGGTTTAAATTCAGCAAAGACAACAGTAGCTGAAAGTCTGATAGCTGTTTGGCAGCCTACACAAAATCCACTGGACAAGTATCCACAGCACAAACACAGTAAAATCCCCACCCTCACAGTTCATCAGAGCTTCATCAGGCAGTTTCAATAGAGCGGCCAATGACTGAAAGGGCATGCTAACTGAACGTCCCACTTAGCCCTGGAGAAGTTCTCTGAAGAACATTAGGGGGTTACAATGGCGAGTCAGTGCAGGGAATCTTGTACTGCTGCTACTGCTAATCCAAAGATGGCTGTCTCCAGGTCAGCCTGACATCACTCACCAGCACTACAGTCCCTTGGAAAAGGGGGCTGATGTGTGGCTGGGTGGGAAGTAACTTTATTGATATTCTTATTGCTTGTGCATGTTTGTTACCTGAAGCACATATGCTTTAAACAAAGCTCTCTTACATATTAAAGCAAACTGGCACATGTCTTTTTCTCCTCAGGGACACATTGATAGTCACATGCACCAACAGTGCCACAAGTATATTTGCGGGCTTTGTCATCTTTTCCGTTATTGGCTTCATGGCAAATGTACTCAAAGTAGATATTGAAGATGTGGCAGACCAAGGTACAGTATTTTTCCATTACTTAGATTGGCTTCCAAAATGTGTGTGAATGTATTTGATGACCTGTCTTTAACTGTATTGCTGTCGCACTGCAAACATGCATCAGTTGGAACAAGGGAATACTAAGCCACTAGAGAGAGCAGTAATATGGCTGCTGTGCAGCAGTGTGCAGTACCACTTATTGCCATTGGGGGAGTCCAGTTGCCACACCAGGACCCCTTGCAGTGCAACACGCAGCAGAACAAAGCAAGCTAAGATGAGTGGGTTTAGGCCCCTGCAGGACTAATTCAGATTAGCCGACAGACAGGTAAGGGTTCTCTTGTACATACTTTAAGCAGTCACAGTCCACCCCTGCTGTTTCTGCTCCTGCAGGTCCAGTGCTTAAAGTAGACTGAAGAAAATGTGTATGTGGCGGGGGAGTGTCTATCATCACCTGCACATCTGCTTCCCGCCTCCATGAGTGCTGCCCATCTGCCTCCTCCCATCAGTTCTGTACCCATCACCCGCAGTTTGATCTCTGCTTCTCCTGCAGCTGCTGGGGTTCTTCACCCCCATCCCGATGCATGGGGGGCCTGCGAATGGGTCCCCCACCCTTCCCAGGCTGGATGTTGCAGGGAAGGAGGTGCAAAGGAGCCGTCCCATTGTTCACAGGAAGGGGGAGAAAGAGGAAACAGAGCTGCTGGGCTCTTTCTGCTCCCTGCTCCCCTCTTCTCTCCTTTGAGATTGGTTTGGGATCCAGAGTTGGAGAGAAGAGAGTTCTGCCAGCTTCCTGCAGCAGCTCAGACTGGCTTCTTACAACCCAGGAGGCAGGAAAGAAGGGAAAGCTGCAAAGCAGAAGGGTTTTTCTCCAGGCAGTATTACAAATATGTGCCCTTCAGCCACCTGGCTTGCTTTCTAGAGATTTTTATTTCCCGGGTCTGGGAGTCATGTTGATTGTGGTGCATGTTAATCACTGCCCAGGTCCAGTAACAGGTAAAAGGCAATGATGACTTTGGGGGTGCAGGGTGTGTGTGTGTGTGTGGGGAGGCTTTAATCTAAGGGTCAGTTCAGAACCTGGAGACATGAAGTTCTGAAATGTGGGGCAGGTACAGAGTTTCTGAGCAGGTTTGGCCAATGGAGTGGGGCGGTCAAAAACTGGGATTGGCAGGGATTGGACTGACAGAGCTGTGTGTGTGTGTGCATTGTGAGTATGAGTGGCAGGCGAATTGGTGCTTTGTGTGTGTTTGGGTATGGGGCAGGGGAGGTAGGAGGGAAGAAGCTTTTATTGGCCAGGACAGAGAAAAGAAGTTGAGATGTTATAACAGGATCAAGGAGGGATAAATGCTATTCTCCTTCTAGTTACTGTCTTTTTAGGTGCTCCAAGTCAAGATGTGCACGTGCCTGTGCATTCTTGATCAGAGATATTGTCAGCAATGTCTTTGGGTCTGCATCTGCATCCTATGCATCCTTGTGATCCAGAACGAGAGTATACAGGGAGGGGTGGACTCATCACTGCTCCAGTTTCTTCTCAACTGCCTGCGGCTTGAGAGGGAGTGTTACAGTGTCCGTTTGCTACCTATGAAGCTTTCTCTTTTCCTTATTTCTTTGTATAGGTTATTTCATTTATTATTTTCCTTTTTCTTGTTTAGCACAACTTTGTGCTTTCGTTAGGACTCCTCCTTTTCCTGCCACTCCCCGTTCTTTTTTGCCTGGGTGGAACCTCAGTTTCACCTTGGCCCTTGCTATCTGTGACTTTTCTGATGGATCATGCCCAAGACCCCTGGTTTCAAACCTCACCAGACCTGTCTTTCCCCTCCACAACTGGCATCCTAGTTGTCTTTGAGACTTGGAAAGACCCCCCGCCTCAAGTGCAAGATCTGTTCCATATTTAAAAGCAAATCTAGAAAGTTGAAGGAGTATAGAATAAAACTAATTGCTCATGGAGCTCTCCCTGAGACCTGCGTGTTTCAAGGACCACCCCCCACCCCCCAGTACTTTGGCCTCAGCTGTTCAGAATGCTCTGGCAGCTGTCCCAGCTCCAGTTATGTTAAGCACAGATCTTGGAGGTCGTCCAGAGTTTTCCAGACCATCCAAAAGGAAGAGTCCCTATTCTTGAAAAAAGGAGACAGAGAGAAGAGGGAAGTCACCCTCTCAGCTTGGGAAAAAAAGAAATCTTGGATCTTGGTATGGCTACCTTGAGACTTCTACCTCTTTTGGTATCGAAACCTCAGGTTCACTTAAGAAGAGGATGCTGCATACCAAGCAATCTTCCAGTAAGTAATCTCTGGAGTTATTGGCACCAGAATCAGAGCCTTCTAAACTCCAGAATTGCTCCAGAACTAAGGCCCCGAAGCCATCATTAATGGTACTGTCATCTTGATGCCACAGTAGAGTGCATGGACCACCCTTCAGTACCGTCCCTGATACTGCCTGAGGTGCTGACTTCCACGAAATAACATCCAGAGTCACTGGTACTATCCAGGGTCCTTTCTCACAAAGACCACTGGATTGTGTAAGAGCTGGAATCCCCTCTGTTGAGGGATACCTAGAAGAATTTCCTGCTGGTACTGACTTATCTTTTGAAGCTAACACCCTCCAGTCCTTCCATGTACTTTTATGAAGGGTTGACCACTGGTATGACGTGGTCACTGGTCCCCCATGGTCCTACTGAATCCTATCTGTCAAGGGGCACCAAGCGGGATTTCCAAGTACTGACTTACCCAGAGGTCTTAGCACATTCTTCTCTATAGGCTCGACCACTGGTACAATGTTCCTCATAGACTCCAGTATCGACAAGATCCCAGGTATTGATACCTCTTGCTCCACCACTGGACACACATGAGGACACCTCCTCTGACTCAGATGTGTTCATACAGGATTCCAACAGCTTACCCTTTCAGCCTCCCTCCTTTGAAGTGCATCTGAGGAAGAGGCCCCCCCATCAGACAAATGATCCAGCAGCCCTGGCAAGAGCATACATAGGGTCTTGCCCCTTTTTCCATGTGTTCCATCACAGTGGGCTCATTGGAACTTTTGGTGACCAGTTCTACAGCATGCCCTCATGCAAAGGGCCTGATAAGAACAGCAGCCACCACCTATGGGTCCTAGAACACCTAGAAGAGCAACAGCGAGGAGCAGAGGAGGAGACTCTACCTTCTCACAAATCATACTCTTTACTAAACAAGGCTGTTATATTCTCTCCCTCCCACCATCCTACATGGATGATTTCAAGGCCTTTCGGGACCTCATGAAAAGGGTTGCAGAGGCCCTAAAAATTCCATTGGAGGAGATACAAGAATCTGAACATTCTTTACTGGACATTCTACATGCCAGAAATGGGTCCCTCTACTTGCTCAAAGATTCTAGGGCAATCTTCCAGTCTATTGGTATCTACATAGCTGTGATGAGAACACAGAGCAAGTCATGGACTGCTCAGTGGTCTCACCCAGTTCACTATTAATCCAGAGACCAACTGAACTGAGAGAGAAACCTAGATTCCATAAAAAGGGTCCCTCTTCCAGTTGCATCACAGTTGATGACTTCTTCTAAATGGTTGGTTTGACCTGCAGGTGAAGGGTCACAAACCATTCCCCTTTCTGAATCATGTACTGCACCTACCCCCAACCCCTTAGGAGATTGTCTCTCCCATTTCCTATCTTCTTGGGAAATCATCATCTTAGACAAATGGATCCTGGAGATGGATTTGGCAGACTGCTCCATCCCTCTTTAGGGTTCCTTCTCGCGCCTGTCTCCTAAGACATGAGGTACAATCCTGCCTACTCCAAAACGATTCCACTGGACTTCATCGGGAAAGGGTTCTACTCCAGATATTTCTTAGTTCTGAAGAAAAGGAAGGGTGAAGACTGATTTTGGACCTCTCAGGAGTTTGAACAACCTCATCTTCTCTCAATGGTTCATAATGGCTACCCTGGCAGTGATAATTCTCTCTTTGCATCCAGGAAACAGATTAATCTCCTTTGACCTTCAGGGTTCATACTTTCATATGCATCTGTCTCTCAGATGTTTCCTACAGTTTGTCATCAGTAAGGACTACTACCAATACCACGTCCTGTCCGTCAGCCTTTTGACTGCTCCAAGACTCTTTCCAAAGATTCTCTTGGCTGTTGCAATCCTGCTTCATCAGAGGGGAATAATCATCTTTCCCTACCTAGATGATTGGCTCCACAAGGGTTGCTACTTTTTAGAAGTGAAGTCAGTGACCAACATGGTTCTATTTCCTCTTCCACTCCTTGGGCCTCTGTCTCAACAGGGAAGAGTCTATACTCATACCTACTCAACAAACAGACTTCATCAGAGGCACTCTGGACCTCACTACACCAGGGCATGCTTGCCCAGACAGGTTCATCATGATGTTCAGCCTCATTTCCATGATACAGCACAGCTTGCAAACCACAGCAAAGACTTGCCTTCAATTGAACAAATTGCCACACTGAAGCTTGTATGTTTGTAATACCCCTGGCAAGACTAGACTCCTGTTGTCTTCAGGTCTGGCTCAAGTCTATGTATGCGCGCAAGCTGTGCAAGTGGGTGTTGATATCTCAGAGGTTTCTCAACTCCCTTAACAGATAGAAGGATCCTATAAAAGTCTGTATTGAAGTTCCCTTTTCATGTCTTTCCTCCACAAAGATGATCATCACAGACCTCTCCCTGCTCGGCTGGGACACCCATTTCCAGAACTTCACAGCACATGGCAAATTAACTCCCCAGGATATGTCCCTTCATATCAATATTCTAGAACTCGGGGCAGTCCAGTATGCTACCCAATACTGAGGACCATTTGGTCAGAGTAATTCTGGACAACAGGGCTACAATATATTATATAAACCACCAAAGAGGTGCAAGATCCCAGTACCTATGTGTAGAATCTGGAATTGGTGCCTATCCCATCAGATAGAGGTCTCTGCTACCAGAACTACAGAACTCTGTAGCGGACTCCCTCAGCAGGCATTTCCATCACAACCAGAAGTGGGAGCTGAACGATGCCATATTCTAGAGGATTTGTCTATCTTGGGGTTCCCCAGAGATAATTTCTTTGCGACACCATCCAATGTGAAATGCTGATAATTCTACTCAAAGGGAGGACATGGTTGCAGCTTGTTGAGAGAGATCCTCCTTACCCGTTGATCGCATATACTATTCTGCATTTATCACCCATGCCATTGTTCCTCAAGGTCCTGCGCAAACTGAAATGAGAGATTAGTGAGCATCCTTGTAGCACCATCATTACCAAGAAAGATATGGTTCCCAGGTCCCTACCACTATTTCTTTGTTTTCCTCTGACAGTGGATTTCCTCACCTGGGAATCAGGCCCCATGACCCACCCCCCAATCTCTCATCTCTCCACCTCAAGGGATGGCTCCATGATGGTTCTCTGGCATAGAACATGATTACTCCCCAGAGGAGCTCAGTAGTAGGAAACTTGCCTGCAGAAGTGGAGACATTTTCAAGCCTGGTGCATTCTTCGATTTATACCTCCTCTTGAGTCTCCCCCGAAGCACATTCAGGATTACCTGCTGAATTTGAAAACCATGGGTTTATTGTTGAGCTCAATTAAATATCACCTGACTGCCATTACAGCCTTCTATACCCTCTCCTCCCCTCTTCCCCCCCCAATTAAGGGGTTCTCAGTCTCTATTTATCTGACCACTACAAGGTTCATTAAGGGTTTGCTTAAATTCTTTCTTACTATTAGAGAACCTACTCCACCATGGGACCTCAACTTAGTCCGCAACACCTTGAGAAAATCCCCATGTGAACCTATGGGAAGTTGTTCCTTCCGTCATTTGTTCTGTAAGACTCATTGCTATCACGTCAGCTAGAAGGTAGGGGTACTCAGAGCTCTTATGGCAGACCCACCAAACATAGTGTACTATTGTGATAAGATGACATGTTCTCACTATCTCTTTCTGCCTAAAATTTCATTGGAATTTCCCATTAATCAGGTCACTTACCTACCAGTCTTCTATCACAAGAATCTCTCTTACATTAAACATAAAAAGAGCTTTTGCCTTTTACTTGAACAGGCATAAAGCCCTTCATTTTTCTCCTAGACTTTTCATTTCCATTACAGAAAGAATAAAAAGGCACCTGATCTCTAACCAAAGACTGTCAAAATGGGTTTTGGGTAGCATTCTATCATGAGACTTCAAAGTTGCATCTTGCACTGAAAGTGATTGCCCAGTCCACCAAGGGTCAATCTACCTCTTTGGCTTTACAAGAAACATACCCGTCTCAGTCATTTGCAAGGCCACCATCTGGTATTTGGTGCATATTTTTTCACAGCACTGTGCTCTTGCGGTGCCTCTAGGACTGGCGCAGTCTTTGGTGAGGCTGTTCTACAGTCTGTACTGAATTCACCTTCTTGTAACCCTCCTCCATAATTGGGGACCTGCTCAAATCTCCTAATGTGGAGCACCCATAGGAACAATAACTCGAAGAAGGAGAGGTGACTTACCTTGTATGGTAACTGGAGTTCAAGATGTTTTGTCCATCTCGGTGCTCCACTATCTGCCCTCCTTCCCCTCTGCTTCATGTCAGGATGGGTGTGTGCCCAGACATTCTTGATCAGAGATTTTGTCAGCAATGTTCACAAAAAGTGCATGCTTTTTCCCAGCAAGGTGCTCTGATACAAGGGTGTATAGGGAGGGGCAGATTTGGCACCACTCATGGGAAAGTTTACTGACACCAAATCAGTGATTAAAAACATTGCAGATGGTTCCTCAGAAAGTGATGGTTCATGGTATGGCACAAACTCATTGACCTCTGACAGGCTGATGCTTCCACATTGTTTATAACAGTGCTATCGTATGGAGGAATTAAATGGGAATAAGAAACCAGAAGCAATGAAAGATGAGCTGATTCCAAGACAGCTCCCAGCAAATCTGTTATTTAGCTTGCTTACCACAACAGCAGGGAATTAAATATCCCTTCCCTCTTCAACAGCTTTTTATTTTCCTTAATCAGTACTATGTGGGGGATCTAATTGAAAAACAAATTGTGATAATTTTCTCAAACTTTTCCCCATATGCAGTTGAATTTTTGGACCCTTAAGCATTTCCTGACTAATTCTACTAAAGAGAGAAGGTGGGAAATGACAGAGATGTTGTCCAGAGCGGAAGAGAGATCTTAAATAACATCAGCCACAGCACTCTGACTTTAAACCAAAACTACTAGTCCTTTGGGTCATTTCAAATTGCAAGATAAGATGAGTTTGAAATGATTTTGCCCATTGTGCTTATGTGTGCGTGCATGCGTGCACGTCCCAGCTTGAAAATAAATATGCAACCATCACTAATCTTTTTGTGTACATGTGGGAACGCAAAAAGTGTATCACATCAAGGCAGTATTACCTTCAGCATTCACACAATCCTTTCTAAGTGCAGGAGGAAAATGTTGAACAGCCTCAGTGAGTCATAGGAGGAGGAAGAACAGCACAGAATACAAAGAGGCACCTAGCATAAGGAGGACTGAAGAGTTCAAAATGTGAATGTCACATACTCTTGGCTTCTGGGCATGAAGATGTTTCACTGGCTGCATTAATGTGTAGACATTAAGCTATTTTGCTGACAGCTTTATTGTGTGGATAAATCCAGTAGCTCAGATCTCATGGTCTAAGGTAACTGAGGAGCATCTTAATTCAAAGGCTGCATTAGTGAGTTGATAATGGAATACAGAAATCAAGAAGTCTGGTAATGTTTGCAGTTATTGAATGCTATTTCTGGAGTAGGTGTTAATGAGAGTTAATTTCCATTCAGTGCTCTGGGTCATTCCGTAGAGATGCAGGAGTGGAATGGAGCACAGGCAGCATAAGTTGGTAACATTCTACAGTCCTATTATACTTATGGGGAATATTGCCAGTGATGTGGATAGAAGCATTTCTTGTTCCATTCATCAGTCTTTCGTGAAGTGTATGTTTTCCCAGAGCAGTGATATTTTTATATTATCAGCTTAAAAAAGAATTTTAATGGAAGGGACAAGATGATGAAAGAAAC
Source organism: Emydura macquarii macquarii (assembly GCF_026122565.2). Classification (NCBI taxonomy): domain Eukaryota; kingdom Metazoa; phylum Chordata; order Testudines; family Chelidae; genus Emydura; species Emydura macquarii. The sequence continues at coordinate 1,405,010 of NW_027132013.1, read as the reverse complement.
ACACTCTCATTGATTCATTCCATATGTTGCTGCTCCATAGATTAGAAGTGGTAGTATGTATATATATATATATATATATAGTATAATATATATATATTGTGTTTAGAAGCATAATCAGCTGGACTCTGAAGTTTCTCCTGAGTCAGAAGAGGTGCAGTTGGGGTGTAGTGAACATATAGGGAATTATATATTTTTAGGATGCTGGGCATGCACTCACCTGGTAGTTCCTGGGCTTGTTAGCTTGCATCTTGACAAACTAGCTTGTGTGGCTCAGAGTTCTGCAACATAGAATCTGGTTAAGCGTTCTAGCTTGGCATAACCAATCATGAACTGGATTGCTGACTACGCTACAGAACCGACAATTTGAGTGGGTGAAGAGAAAATTTTACAGCATATCAACTTGTCAACTGTACGTCTTCTCCCCAGCAAGAAATAGGTGACGTACTGTTTGGGAAGCCAACTTAAATTAATCCAGCCTTCAATGTCTCATCTACATTATATTTGTCAATGACTGAACCAGACAACCTTTAGTGCAATCTGCATCTGATGACTGGACTCACTCTATGTTCATCCTGCATATTACCAAATCTGGGATCCAGACTTGGACCCTTGTATTTCATAGGCAGAATCTCTACTGAGCAAACCAATTATGGTCTTCTCCTGGCCAAGCAAATGGAAGCTGTGCTAAGCTTGTCTCATCTATAAGCCATTTTGCCTATCTTCCTGTGACAGGACAGTAATTGCAGTTTTATCATATGCAGTCTTACATGCTTGCCGTACTGTACATTTTTCTTCTGACAGTTCTGGTATAATGATAACTTGAAAGCAACTTTTTTTCCTAGTAAAGAAACATTGGAAACAACAGGATTTGTCATGGGTTATGCTCGTATGAGTGATGATCTGAGGGAGCGCTCCTCTGAATCTGAAAAAGCAGTGAACTTCAAATCAACCAAGCAACAGAGCATGTTAAAATAACCTGTTTTGTGCTTGTAAGGTTTGAAGGTTACAGATGACAAGTATCTCCAAGAGGAACTGCTGAAAAACACATGCCTGGAAATGTAGCTCCATCCAAAACCAAACAACATCATTTCTATCCGCTTTGCTAAGGAACATAGATGCATGCTTATTCTGAATGGCGCTTAGAGGAGAAAAAGAGAACATCTTGATGGTGAAGAATTATCCCTTTAAACATACAAGGGGCAGATTCTTCTCTTGTAACCAATGTATAAAATTAAATTTCCAATTGTGTACCTCTCAGCTACAGAGTTGAGCATCTAAGCAGTTGCTGATATTTTTAAGCAGCTTAGATGGTTCATTACTACAGAGCAAATAAAGCCCCCATCCACCATGTGACAGTGAAACTTATCTGATGTGAACTCAAATAAACCCCTTAGTGGAACTGAAGTATATCAAAAATGCAAGATGGCCTAATATAAATCAAAGGCATGAGGTCTTGGCTCACCAAAGAAAATTTATTGGTGCTTTGTCTTCCATACAGTTGTCAGGGAAAGAAAAGATCTGGTCCACAAAATATCCTGAAAAATGAAATACTGTATGCTGCTCAAAATGTTTCTTACAGCTATAGTTTTTGAGCTGAAATAATTTGCACATTATCCTTTCAGATTTCAAGAAATTGCTGAATTGGCACCAACAGGGATCTTGACAGAATTACTCATTTAATTCTATAGAACTTAAGAGCTGCTGTAACAAGCAGCCAGAGGAAGCCATTTGCAACACACAATTTTAATGGTCCTACAAAACCCAGGAACTGTGCTAAGTATTCCTGAGCACCATCTGCTGGCACCTTTTCTCTTAACTATTTATCTATGTAAAGACTGAGCACTTGTGAAACAGAACCTTTACACCTTAAGGGGATCAACTGGGATATGCTGAAATGGAATGCACAAAGTCACAGGTTAACTGAAGCATGACCATTTACCAAGCTGGCTTTTCTCAGATTGGTAGCCAGAGAATTCTGGGGAGTGTATATGTTGCATATTTCCATCTTATCTCTCATGTATTCATGCTCTTTCTTTTGTGTTCATTCTTCTGAGCTATCACATTCACTTGTACATGCTATCTCACCTATTCTCATGGTTCCATGCTCCCTTTCTTTCTCACTCTTTGTCTTCCTAAAACCCCCTTTATAATGAGAAATGCCAGTGTTTTTTGGATCAATGCTTCATTTAATCAATCTTTTTATTTTAAACTCTTTCCTGATCCAAACAAAAATCATAGTGCTGACTCCAAAATAACTTCAAGATGCTCTATTAAAATTACACTGGAACAGATGAAACATATGTCAATCTGAAGTATGGAATATGACAGCAAGCTTGGAGAAAGAACTGAAAACAAGAGGGACATGAAATCACAGATATTAGAGATGGAAAAGACCAGTTAGCTCTCATACTCAATCTCCATGCCGACAGAATGCCTCCTAGTGTAGCAGTTCCCAAACTGTTATCTGCAGAGTGCTTGTGTGGTCCTCAAAGAAGTGGCTAGTCACACGGTGTGGGTTATCCTCCTTGTTTCCTCTTCTTGTTTTCAGCTGCTTCTACAAATGGTCAGGCAAATGTTAGAAGTAGACCATAAGACAATCTCTTTTATAATCTGGCCCGTGGTTCTGCAGTCTCCCTGGTCTGGAGACGGTTGCTGTACACGTTGCTGAGTTGAAGAGAAGCACTCTCTTCCCATTGATCTACAGGGAATTAACGTGTGGATGCTTTTTAATGCTGATCCAAGGTTCAGACTTCCAGTTCTCCAGGATGATGGTGGGAAATTGATTCCAGAATATGGAAGAAAGTTAAGTCTCTGGTTGGTCTATTTGCCTAATTTGGAACTAAATTTGGCTGAAGTGCTTTAATATCCAGGTTAAATATTATCCTGCAACTCGAAAGTTGTGTGCTGAAATACGTTATGCAAGAATAGGACACTAAAGCAATAGAATAGTAGTCACTCAGGGCCAAATTCTGTCACGCTTACCTTGCAATAGGTAAGACTTCACTCTGTGGACTAAGGGAGGCAGAGTTTGGACCTTAGTCGTAAAGTAGAACAAAGTAACACTGTTCTGTTTTCTGAAATTTAGATCTTTGAGCTACCTGATAATTTCCTTCCCAACAATAATCTTAATATTGTTCAAGATACCACAACCATGTCCTTTTTTGTCATTTCTAGGTCCTGGCATTGCATTTGTGGTTTATCCTGAAGCCTTAACCAGGCTTCCCCTCTCGCCGTTCTGGGCTATAATATTCTTTTTGATGCTTCTAACGCTTGGATTGGACACTATGGTAAACTGCTTTTTTCACCTTTCCTCTTGCCCCACCACTTCTCTGTATTCACAGCTATATTACATGCTACTTGCTATGTGGTCTGTCACTAAACCTCTTTGAGAAGAGAGAAATGAAATGAGGACGACAATACTTAATTCATAGGGATGCTTTGAAGATGCATAGTTAATGTTTAAAATAAGTACAATCATCTACACACAATGAATTTATTATGTAGTCTATTTCCTGATGGTACCATTTTTCATATATGCTGGATTATTGTTATTAATGTTTTGTTTTTCTCTAATCCCAGTTTGCCACTATTGAGACGATAGTGACCTCCGTTTCAGATGAGTTTCCTAAGTACTTACGTACCCACAAGCCACTGTTCACTCTTGTTTGCTGCATTGCCTTTTTCATCATGGGATTTCCTATGATCACTCAGGTAAAATATTGTTGAGCATCACTGCGACTTGTCCTTCAGTAACCATTAATTCTGCCTGCTCTCCTGATGGGACCTTGGTCTGATGATCTGAAAGTCCAAGTAACAGTTCCATGGAATTAAGTATATTAAATACCAATGAAATGTAAAGAACATTAATTTTATTAATTTATACATAAATATGATTATCCAGTATTTTAAAGGTGACTAGTGATTTTAGGTGCTTCTATTTTTTGGATTGAGACATATTTAAGAGACCTGATTTTCAAAATCTGGGTGCTCAGACCGTTCTGAAAAATCTTTTAAAATGTCTCAAGTTGGGTGCATAAAAATCACTAGTAATTTCAAAATCAGTAATTTCAAAAAAAAAATCACCATAGAAGGTATAAAATCTGTGTGTACACACATGCATATATAAGTGAAGGAGATAAATGTGCTAAATAAACATATTATGCACGTTTAACCATCTTGCCTGTTCTCTGTTCATTTATACATCTCTAAAGATTTACTCTAATGTTCCAAACCTCTGAACAACTTCAAGCAGAGCCACCATTTTTAAAATATCAGCTTGCAAGAGAAAAGTTTCTTTTCCCTCACATCTCCAAAATTACCCCAGTCTGAAGCCAAGGCTGGGAAGGATGCAGTCCTGGAACAGTAACAGCTTTTCTGTATGTAAAGCTGTCGTGACTTTAAAGCCTGTTACTGTGTAGCTCTGTAAAATGTGAAACAGGAGCTTTGACCCATGTGAGAGAGGAATTTCCCAGTGGAGCCCAGGACTTCTGACACTAGAACAGCCCGAGACATTGGATTTTAAGAACTGTTGTATTTTTTAAAAATATTCTTTTAAGAGGTTATGGCTCCTTCTGTGCCCTGTAAACTGGGACTCATGGGTACTAAGGCCATGGCTACACTGCAGATACGTTACCACTATAGGAATACCAGTAGACTATGCCAGCAAAATGTTCCTAATGTGTACACAGCTACACCTACAAAGCACAGCTTTGTACTGGTATAGTAAAACCACCCCCATGAGCTTTTTTACTGACAAAAGCACAGTTTTGCTGGTATAGCTGAGTCTACTCTAGGGACTTGTGCTGGCACAACTTTGTTGGTCAGGGATAACACCTCTTTATACAATCATGTAGCTATGCTGACAAGAATCTGTAGTATAGACGTAGCCTAAAGCACCTTTCTTTACAGGTGGAGGGATAAAAAATAGTCCCAATAAAATTCTGGAAAGAAACCTAAATTTCCCTATAGTGTATATAGTATATATACAGTACATGCTGGGCTGCTGCAGTACATCGTGCCATAGATATTGTGTGTGTGTGTAATATATGTAAATAAAAATTGTACATTAAAAATGCATTTGCTGCTGGTGTAAAGTGCTGTAAGGCAGCAATGGAAACAGGACAGATATGGGATGGACAATGGCTGTGGAAGCTTCCTCACCTTGCCACACCAGTATGCCTCAACCCCAGCCTGGCTGAGTGAGAGTATGACATTAATTTGGGTTCAAGTCCTTGCCCTGTTTGTTGAGATTGCTAAGAAAGGGTGCCATGTATGGTGATATTTTGCAATATGGATCCCTATTCACTGGGGAACTGAACTGAGCACACATCAACTCATTTCACATAGGCTACTGAATAATAGCTGCTAACTACTTCTGGCATTACTGAACGTGGGTGGATTCAAACCAACAAATTAGAAGTGAAAAACTCTTTATTCCATTGCTCCATACTCTATGCTGTGCAGAAGGTGGGAATAGTAAAAGTACATTGTAAAGACAGATATGATGTATAGATATGTGTGCCATAAGTAATTGTGTTTTTTTTTTTAACTTTAGGGTGGACTATACATGTTACAGCTTGTGGACACGTATGCAGCTTCTTATTCTCTTGTCATCATTGCCATCTTTGAGCTTGTTGGGATTTCATATATATATGGTAAGAAACCAGTATTGTTGTTAGATAGCATTTAGAGATGCATATGGTGAAAGGGATGCTTATGGTACATGACAAAATAAGAAATAAAGGAAGTGGAAGGGCATGAAACTTTAGCTTTGAATCTCCTCAGGAGTGCAATGCAATATTAGCAGATTAAAGAAGGAAAAGAGGTTCAGGAACATTATTTTAAATGAGGGTAATTCAGTGATGCTTCCTTACCGTAGTAATCCTTTACAAGTATACACTCAGGTGATTACTATTTTTATAGCACCAACAGTGTGCTGATTATTTCAGCAAGTGGTTAATTATGATTATTATTATTCTGCATATTGGATGAATACTGAGAAAAATTCAATATGCCAAAAATTAAACGATGGGTAAGATCCTCAGCTGGTGTAAATCAGTGTAGTCCTCTTGATGCTAATGAAGCTACATCCATTTACACCAGCTGAGGATCCTGGCCCTAAAAACTGTTCAGGAGTGACACTTTCAGGAGATCCATTCTTGGAAAGAGGAACTATCCGACAATGGAACAAGGAAATGTGAAGCTCTTCCTTCACAAAAAGACAATCCCTGCTGTCAATCATAACATTCTCCTTCTGGAGACACTTGGTGGCTTGTCTTCATTAGAAAATAGGTTGTGTTAGAACATGACCTTGAGGGGTCACGATGAGAAGTGCAGCACTGCAGTCAGTGCAGACAGGGATGAATTGTATCTAATGTTATATCAGTTGGTAGTATGTAATCCTCTAATTTTCTAGTGAAGAGAAACCTTTGTTTCATTCTTAGGCCTGGTTCCCGCAATGTGATGTGCATATGCACTTGGGTCCATCTGTAAATGAATTGCTCACAGCTGATCTCATTTCAAAGCACATTGACCTTGTGGTTATTGTAAAATCCCCACTTGTTGCTGAGGGGTGAAAGTTACGTAAAGGATGTGAAAAGAAGGTGAGATTGGGGCAAAAGTAGTATAACTAGGGCCATTGAGCAGGTTTTACGTATTATCTTCCACAACAGCCTGCTATTTAAAATGGTGGTAGTGTAGTTGGGGGATGGGCTTGCCAAGGATTAAAGTTAACCTTTGCCTTCAGCCTGTGCCCTCTGCTTATATAAATCTCGTTACCTCATTAAAATGGGGAGAGCTGAATTCTCTGAGTTCCTTGATGCCAACCTGGGTTGAGTGGGTTTGCATCGGTGTAAGTTAGGGCAGAAATTAGTTCAATGAATGGGAAATTTTACCAGCCCACACAACGTGAAATGTTAAATGAGAGCTTCAAGTTGTTTGGATTTCGTTTGATCAAAATGCTGTTTGCTCTCATGGCCATAACATTTAAATATTTTAATTCGAGATGATTCAGAACCGTAACTCTCAACACACTTGGGTAGAACAAAAATACCAGATGATATTGGTAACTGTTATCAGTGTGCCATCCAACTCTCCATAAGATGCTGAAATATAAAGCTTGACAAGATCTCCTGAAGTGAAATCTAAAGGACAAATCGTGGAGGGCAGTGGCGGGATACCTGGTTTCTGCTCCTCCTACACAAGCTGCGTGAACTTTGGCAAGTCACATAATCTCTCTCTGCCTCAGTTTACATGTGGGAATGCAAGAGTAACACTTCTCTACCCCTTTGGGATGCTGTGAAACTCAACTCACATTTGTAAAGCACATGCAGATCATCAGCTAAAATAGCAATGTTTTACGTGTGCAAACTAGTATACATTTCATTGTGTTATATTGATAGAGTGCAGAGTGCTCTCTTTCTCAAACTGTTACAACACACCAATTCTCTGTTCACCACTCTTAAAAAGATTTGGCCCCTTTCAAAATTAGGAGTTTTTACCCTTGGCTGCTCATGGGCAATTCCCATTGAAGTCAATGGAAACCACAGATGCATCCATCTGATGTCCAAGGAAAGAGTTGAGTCCTAAATAAACTATTATAACTCAGAGACAAACAGGATGAACATTATAAAGAGATGTTTATAATTTGCAAATTTGAAATTTGAGGCAGAAGAGGTGAGCAACTTTTATCTATACCCTTCTCCAACAGCACGTTAGTTAAAATAGAGGAATGTGGGCGAATAGCTGAACACTTTTTCTGGCTGAGCCTGTTGGCAGTAGGTGCTAAAACTGCACGAAACACAGTGCCAGATGTTGTTTATGAAGTGGAGCGACTGCATATTGCTCTGTGCCAAAAGAAAGCATTAAAATGAGAGGACTCTTTCTTTACATTCCCCTGTTTGACTTATTGTCGATTGTAGGCGATTCAGGTTCCGTGGGAGGCCACAGTGGCTTCCTACAAGGGGAATAGCTGATCAGTCTTGTTAATTCGCCCTCAAGGCGAGCGAGAGGAGTCTATTGCTCCAACCCCTAGGCAGGGTGAGCAGGCAGATCGCCCAGGCCTCAGGCAAGGCGAGCGAGCAGGAGTCTATTGCTCCAACCCCTAGGCAGGGTGAGCAGGCAGATCGCCCAGGCCTCAGGCAAGGCGAGCGATAAACCCCTATTCGCTCAGGCCTCAGGCAAGGCGAGCAGCAGGAGTCTAAACCCCTAGGCAGGGTGAGCAGGCAGATCGCTCAGGCCTCAGGCAAGGCGAGCGAGCAGGAGTCTATTGCTCCAACCCCTAGGCAGGGTAGCAGGCAGATTTCAGGCAAGGCGATTTGAACCCCTAGGCAGGGTGAGGGCAGATCGCTCAGGCCTCAGGCAAGGCGAGCAGCAGGAGTTTGCTCCATCTAGCAGAGGAGGCAACACCCGGGGTCTCCAACAGCACGTTAGTTAAAATAGAGGAATGTGGGCGGGGCGAATAGCTGAACACTTTTACTTCTGGCTGAGCTGCGTCCGTTGGCAGTAGGTGCTAAAACTGCACGAAACACAGTGCCAGATGTTGTTTATGAAGTGGAGCGACTGCATATTGCTCTGTGCCAAAAGAAAGCATTAAAATGAGAGGACTCTTTCTTTACATTCCCCTGTTTGACTTATTGTCGATGAATTGAATTCCCACACGATTTCTCTTAAGAAGCTCAACAGTGAGGCCTGTTTATAAGATTTGTATTGCTACTTTGTGGTGAATTTTATTTTAATGGAAACACATAAAACGAATCTAACAGAACAAATTCTAGTAAAGCAGCAGCCTCCTGGGCGATAAGAGGGTTGTGTGGTCAAAGCACAGAACTGAGGGTTTGACTGCTGGCTCTACCACAGACTTCCTGGCTGTGTCTGGCTGTTTTTCTGAACAGTTTTTCCACCTTTACAAATGTTGGTATAGCAGCAACAGAGGGAGCACTAGTGCAGGCTGGGCTACAGGTAGCTGTTGGTGTTCTTAGCACCATGGTATGTAAACTGGATAAAGCAGGTTTGCAACAACACTGTGCTAAAAGCAACCTGGGGTGCTGACACCTTGTGTACACTAGTGGTCTCACTGTTGCTGTGCCAGTGTTAGCAACTGTGTGTGTGTGTATGTGTGTGTGTGTGAGGCTCCGTTGTGACTAGGGACCAAGTTGCTTAGGCCTGCAATTTCAATAGAGGCCTTTAATTTTGGGGTGCTGCAATTTTTGGATGCCCAACCTTAAACTCCTAAGATTTTAAATATTTTGATATTTTGCCAAGAGCACCATCTACTGGGATAACCAAAAAAAGTAAAATAAAATAAAATGATGGGCATGCACAGTTTTTAGGTGCTCAGAATTTTCTTCACTTTCTGTTCATGGCTCTGATCCTGCATCTGGCTCCATAGTGGGGCCTGTGTGTGCTCTCATGGACCCCTAAGTGGTCTCTATGCAGGCACGGGACTCTACCTGCATGGAATCAGTTGCAGGGATCAAGGCCCATGTGGCTGTCTGCAGAAAGTGATGGGCCAACAGATGTGGGGAACACTGATGGAGTGCAGGGCGTAAACAGGTGAGCCTGCACTGCCATCACTTAGATGCTAATTAGTTCCCCAGAGGGAGCTGATTGGGATGATTAGATAATCAGGCTGGGTAGGATAAAGATTCAATTAGCCCATCATCCCAAGTCTGATAAAGAGATATAGGAAGGAAGTGCTAGGGGATGATGGATAGAGGTAGCTGAGCCCAGTCATGTAGATGCCTCAGGGAAGGGAGACCACTGTTCCCCTCAGGTCCTGAGGAGAAGGCCCAAATCACTGTAAATAGTGTAAATAGATTGTTGCATGGGGACTGTAGTAGTATTGATTGATGGAGGGAAGTTGAAATAAAAGGTCACTGAGTACACATCTGGTGAAGGTGGTGCAGTTTCTGCAGGGAAGAAGACAGGTGCAGACGCACGCCCTGTGACAGATACCAATGAGCACTGGCTCAGTCTGGCATCTGGACTTAAGCTTTTTTGAAGCAAATCCTTCTACAAAACTACCCTTTGGATTTGTAACAAGAAACTACATGATATTTGTGTAACTTTACTTTTGATTCAGACATTTTACCTGGTTCTGATATGAAAAATTCTGCATTTGCTACCCAAAGGATTCCATTTCCTCTCAGCTGTCTGTATCCGTGTGGGAAAAAAATCCTTCCTGTAAAATATTGTTAAATAAACCAAAAAGATCCCCCGGCCTGTATTGTTAACAGAAACATTCAGATGAGCAAGGATAAAATGCAGAGCTAAACCTGCTTTGAACACTGAGCACCCAGCAACACTGCAAAATCTGCCTAGGTGCAGTAAGATTTTGTCTAACATTTTAAACAAATGCTGCTTACATTAATGCCCATTCTGTATGCCACACTGAATGTTCTCCTGTGTGTGCTTTAAGCCTGTAATCAGACTAGGAAACTATTTTTCTCATTAGCCACTCTGTTGCTAAGGCCTACAAGACAGGATGGAACTCTGGTATCTATGAGAGATGTAGACATGGGGGCTAATAAACGCCTGAATGTTGATTCCTTAACTCATTTCTCGTTCCCCCTTCGGCACCATCTATGGCTACCTGCTATGTCTGAGTTTCATTTAACCTCCAGAAGGTGTCGCTAGAGAACAAATAAAAGTGCTCCTCCCCTTTTGGGAAGTGAGCATTTCACTCTGCAGCGCTCTTGCACGTGGTGGAAATAAGTTTTACCTAATTCAAGTTGCAAACAAAACTATGCAGTTTGCAGAGATTGTACCACTTATGTCTAAATTTAATGAATTTAAGTATAATTAATTTATTTGCAAAATGTACATTTCTACTAACCTACTTATAGCATAGATAAGCACATGCAATGGAGACCTAGGTATTATATAGGATCTTAGTTAAGAATAATTAGAAATGGAAAAGATCTATTAGGTCAAATCCACCTCTCCTGCTCCTAGTACCAGATAGATGTTATGGTTGTTGTTAATAATAATAATAATAATAATAAATAAATGACACTCTGACACAGAATATACCAAATATTAGCTCTGAAATTAACCAAGTGCCAAAGCTAAAAGGCCCTGACTTTCATTAGCACTAAAAATAAAGGGCCCTATCTTACATTTTTCAGAGTTATTATTTAGGCAGGGTATCACTATGATACTAATTTAACCATAAATTCCTTTATTAAATCCAAAGGCGGAATGGTATTTATACAATTGCTCTAAAAATACCTTTAAAAGCCTAAATAACAAGGAATTTATTGCTATGAAACTAACAAAATATTTATAAGGATTTGATCAAGATACTTATAAATAGGCTAATCCCAGGTGTGTTTAGACCCATACTGGTCAGTTCCAACATGGTCAGATAAGTATTAGCAAGGAACCCTTTAAAAGTTTACTTTTTTATACCCTTCAACAAACAAGTGATGTCATTACTTATTATTGGACCTCAGCTAAGGCCAGATTGAAGGAGTTTTTTATATAGTCAATTGTTTACTGCACTTGGTACCCAATTAACCGTGTTCTATTTCTATTTAGCTCAAATCTTAAATAAAATCACACTGGTTTTGGGAAGGGTTACTACAAGTCTAAAACAACCGCTCTTCTTTCTCATGCTCTTATTCTTTTTGGTCGTATGTTTTGGACTTACTGCTCATGCTAATATCCCAACTCAATTTAAAACCATATTTTACCCACTTCTAAATTCCTACACATTTACTCCCTCAGTTAGTCTCCTTGACTTCAGTAAGGCTGGTTTTGTAAGGATTGTTCACAGAGGAAGGATTGCAGTGTCCATGATTTGCACTGGCAGAGGTGAGAACTATGTCTTCATTTGTGTATTTATTCAAACAGCACTTTAAATTGGCATGATATACTGTTGAACTCAGACAATTGCTTATTTTACTCTCCAGTGACACCTTTCTCTACTTGTACTCTTCATACCAAGCAGGTTGGCATTGCACCAGGCAAGAGCTTTTTATGATGGAATATATTTGTCTTCAGCTCTTGTTACACGTTCTGCTTGCTGAACTCATCCAGCTTTTTAAATTAAAAAAAAAAAAAAAAAGCCATGCTTGGTTATTTCCTTGAGATCACTTGTTTTTTATTAGTACTTGTGCTACATAATCCAATCAAAGCCGTGCATTCCACGTGCCCTGCACACACATTTATTCTCCACTTCTTTAGATTATGGATGCATGAGTGGTAAAGAGCAGTTTAAGGCTTCACACGTTAATTGAATCATCTGCATAATCCCCATCAGTGTATTTTGGAACATGCAGCCAAAGAAGCCAGAGCGGGGTGAAATACTGCAGAAAACTATGTGCTTGAAGTTTTATCTGAATTCTTTTGATGTTCTTTGTCTTTGTTTCTTGTTGAGAGCATGGCAAAGGAGTTTACTATTGGAAATGTTCATCAACGTGACTGCCTGAGTATATTTGCAGAAAGTAAATTTTGAATTTGCAATTGTGAACATTTCTATCTGCATGTGGATAAGTGAGACATGGGATAGGTTGTGACCTGGCCAAAGCCACACAAGAAGTGTGTGGCTGAGCTGGGAACTGAATCTTTGTCTCCTGAGTCTCAGCCCAATGCCTTACAATATCTTTCCTGTTTTTATGGAAAACTTGAAATTAATATATATGATCATCCAATCAAGAAAGAGAAACGTAGTATGTGACCTGTGTGTCCAGTGTACTGTGCTTGACCTCTGAATTGCTAGTATCAAATGCTTGAAGAAATATTCACACCAATGTGAGCGATCAATAGGCTGAAGTAAGGTTTATGGAAGGGCTTCAAACACATTTGTTGAGATTGGAGTCATAGGCGGTTTTGAAAAGAGAAAGGGGCTAAAATGAATGTCTAAATTGCTCTCTGTAGATGGTTCACCCAGCTCTACGAGACCAGCACCTAGATATTAATATAAGACAATGAGGGCCAAAAACAGTTACATAAGTAAAACTCCCATTTAAGGCCCCCATTCAGCGAAGTATTTAAGCAAGTGAATTGTCCCATTGACTACTATGAAAGCAAGATTATATACCTACTTTGTAGTTCTGCAGTACTGAGAGAAGCACTGGATAAATCACACTAAAATGGTGAACTAAAATTGCTCCTAATGACCATAAAAACTATATGTCTTTAAAGAGAAATGAAGAACAGAAGTAGTCATGTGAGAGGGGAGCATTAACCATGAAGGACTATGGAGAGGAGAAAACACGTTTTTCTTGCTTTCATTGTCTGATATCCCTTCGACTACCTTTCTATACTTTCATCTTTTGTAAATTTCAGTTTGTGTTTTTTCTCTAAATACAACTTTTCTTCAATACCATGTTTTTCTCCTTCTTCATTCCTCTCCCTTCTGTGTTACCATGAGTTGGGTTTTCTCTCCTATCTTGTATCTAGTGCTTGAGTCTTAAAAGAAGTGCCAGAAGGTACCTACACTACTATCATTCGTAAGAATTAGTACCAGATGTTCCGGCTCCCAAAAAAGGGTTGGAAAGGCATTCTGGAGCATGATGGCATGACATAAACCCTGCTCTCATCGGGTATTATCTCCCCAAGCCTGCTTAATTTGTGTTCAGAGCTCTGCTCCATCTGTCTGAGCCAAGCAGGGATTATGTTCTCCTGAATTGCCTTGTGGGGAACTTCCCAGCACCATATGGACTGGTACCTTTTTTTTGTGGGGGGATCAGAAGATACTGTACACCAAAGTACTTCTCCTATGCTGTGGAAATCTTGAAGCCTGGACTATCCCTTTACACATGCTTCTAGGAGCAGGACATCTTGATTCAACTTCAGTTGATGTCAATGAAAAATGTTCCATTGACTTCAAAGAGAATTGGATCAGGTCATTAAAGACATCCCCATGGCTGATTCTAAAAGGGCAATGGGAGTGAACAGCCAGTGATGTTGCTTTTCCTTGTAATCTTATTCCTTTCTTTTCCCTCTAGCATTTTAGATTCCATCCCCCCCTCTTTACATCATGCAAATTGTATTACTTGCTGTAGGAGTATAAGTAAGGAGGAATGTTAAGATTATATACTTTAAATGGGAGAGGCTTTTTATTCAGCTTCGTTAAGTGAAATAAACTAAACTGTGAAATATGCATAATAGCAGAGAATTCAGCCTTGGGCCCAAAATTTCTCACTTCCTGTCACTCTCAGAGAAGGACAAAAAGTGGCACATTTAATTCTGTTTTGCGGTTTTTGTTCTTTTTGGATGAATAATTAATAGCTGTAGCAATGTTTTAATGAGATGTGAGTTTCCATTAGAAAACATGTGTTAGTGAGCACAGACAGTCTACTCTGTGGTAAACAGGTGTGCTGAATAGTAGTGAAAAATCATTGAGAGCCAGATCCTCAGCTGGTGTAAATTGGGGTAGCACCACTGAGCAGAACCCTGAAATGGGAGTGATGCTGATTTACATCAGCTGAGGATCTAGCCCAATACAAATTAGACAGAAGGTACTAACTGTGCATAGAGAACTGGCGTAACCAGGGAGTAGAGCTGGCTGCCTTAGGGGCAGATTGTCATTGACTTCAAGTCAATAGAGCAATGACAATTTACACTAGTGGAGAATAGGCCCTATGGTTTTAGTGTGGTCAGTCTGATTCTGATCTCATTTTTCAAAGTGTAAATCAACACTAATTACATTGAAGACAATACATTAACGCCAGTGTGTGAGTATAGATGTATTTATGGAGATTTGGTCAGCCTTGACACTGACTGGCTGGTATCCACCCCTGGTCTTCAAAGGTTCTGAAACCCACGCTGCTTACTCAAAGAAATGATCAGTCAGTTTGCCTTCAAAAGCTAAGGGGATCCTTGTTTGGGCACCAGTTATGGGAGGACTATATGGTTAGTACTGTGGACAGCTAGGTGCATCACAGAATTATCTCTATGATCTACCCTGGCACTCCGTAGTTCTGAACCCTGACATTTGTGGGTTTCCAGATGGAAACACAATTTTCCAGTTTAAACAAATCAAATCAAAATGTAGTGGGTTAATAGCAAATAGTCACATTAATGAGCCAATTACTGGGTCTGTGTAGATATTTCAAGACATTTGAGGTAAAGGGTCAGTCCACTGACATCTCAACCATCGTACAAAAATCCCAACTCAAATATAATTTAAAAAATGCAAAACTAGCAAAAAATTGAAACTGAAATCAAAAGAAAACATCAGTCATGTATTCCCTCAATCATGCCCATAGAGGAATAGTTCCTGTTCTCAGACAGATGCTTATAAGTTTCTTTTATATTTTGGTACTCATCAGCTCAACTTTGAACAGCCTTTTTAACAACACAATATTTGGATGAAAGATTAGACTTGAATTGGGTCAGAGCAAAAATATTGGTCTCTAAATATCACAATTTTGTCTATCACTTTTTATATGCAGGCCTTTCTGTCTCACAGGTGCAAAATGAGGTCTGAATCAGGCCTTCCACGTATGCAGTGTGTTTGAGATCATGGTGTATATTAAGTTTATTATTTTTTACAGTTGTTAGCTGGTGGATGATTCAATTAACAAAGCTTATCCTCAAGGGGGGCAAAAAAGGACACAAATGTAGAAAGTTCAGATAACATTACAGTTCTGCAGCTAACCAACAAAATGGATTGTGTGTCATTACATTAAAAATGATTTTTGAAACATACTGTATACTTAATCTGTATGTAGAATTTCAATTTGTAATAATTTTTAGGGAGTAAATAACTTATTAGTATTGTTTTCTACACAATATTCTTCCATTATACTGTATGGTTAGAACATCTATTGAAGTTTGAACTGAAGTCAGAGAGTTTGTTAGCATAATTAGGCACAAGGGAGATCACAATAGCTGTTTTGCAGACTGTAGCCAGTCTCTCACCCCTAACTGTATTTGCATTTGTTATTTACAGGCTTGCAAAGATTTTGTGAAGATATAGAGATGATGATTGGATTTCAGCCAAGCAAATTCTGGAGAGTCTGTTGGGCATTTGTGACCCCGACTATTTTAACTGTAAGGAAAAGAATTTTCTGAATGTCTCCTGTTTTCTGAGAGTTTTTTCTGCTTTGTTTATAAAACCTGCTGTTTTATAATAATTATAGCTCAGAAATATATACCTTTCAATGGTGTTTGTGTGCATATATGCGCATACGTGTGTGTGTGTAAACACACCCATATGTACGTATACCCACCCACACATATACACTTATATATACAATCCTACGGTCTTCTCACAGGCAAAACACACTTTGACTTCTATGGGAATTTTAACTGTGTTAGGACTCAGGAACTGATCCTGTAGGTCCAGATTCAGCAAAGCACTTAAGCACATGCATAATACCCATGGAAGTAGATATTAGCCGTGTTAAAGTTAAGCACATACTAAAGTGCTTTATTTATTCAAATTTTTAAAATACATCCATAGGCACCCATAAAATGCTATGCTGAATGGGATGGACTTAAGCATATATTTAAAGTTAAGCACTTAATTAAGCGAATTTCTGAATTGGCACTTCCGTGTGTGATCCAGTTCTACTGTTGTAGTAGTAGAAGTAGTACACACATCTTTCTCCAGGAGTGATGGTGGGCCATAACAATTTCTTACCTAGGGTGAGGACTGGCTTCTCTTGGCACTTATCAGGGACCAATAACAAATGCTGTGCTCTATTTGAAGCTATGTCATTGTACCAAACAAATTCAGTTCTAGTGAACAGTATGTTCTTCTGTATGCTGGTTCTGAATTGCACAAACACCATACAGAACACTATACACCAAGAGAAGACTTAGTTTCTTTTTCTTTCTAAAACTGGAGCAAAAATGAGGTCAGCTACTCAGTTATTAAAAGCAATGCTTCACAGTGCCAGTAAGTGGCACTGTGTGCTAGTAGTTTGGTTGAGAGATCTCTAATGAAACATAAGTTGATATTTTAGGGGGCAAAATCCACATAATTTTTCTGCTGCTGTCAAGGTCAATGTGGAAACTGGATTATCTTGTATGGTCTTCATTTTTTTAAAAACAGGAATATATATGAAAATGATAGTTTTTTATTTTTGTAACTCCGTACCAAACATGTGCATGGTACTATGACTAATTTCCTTTTGTTCTTTTACTATAATTTTAGACTTGCATTTAATTAAAAAAAATGTACGCAAAGGCTCTGAATTTTAAAATCAGTAAAGGAATGTTTTCCATTTGCTAGAGTCAAAATAGGGGATTTGTGGGCTTGGGTAGCCTGGGTTCTAAATCCCTAGCACACCTCATCTCCTTTTGAATCTGGCCATAGTGTTGTACTTTTTTTTACAACCATTAAGCATTGGCACTGGAATGAGAGAACCTGCCTTTGATTCTAAAACTTCTGGTTTACTGCTGAGCCTAAACCAAGATTTAAGAACTGCCAGCATTCAAGGATCAGAATAAAAAATTGAATCTTGGTCTCCCCTATGGTCTCTCACCACACATTGCAAGCAAACCATGAGGCCAGCTCAAGGCCACATGTTTCGACTGAGCTACAAGAACGGTAAAATATAATATCTAGAGATAAATTGATAGAGAAAAATGATTTTATATTGATCAGTCATGATACAATCATTCTGTAATAGTCAAAAAGCACAGAAAACAAAGCAGTATCTCTTCCTACTATGGCCATCTGCAATATTAGTATTTGAATGTTTTAAGATTAGAATTTAAATTATTTAATGTCTCCAGAAATAAAACTGATCATTTTTATATGTGCCTTCACATAGTTATATTGCTGTAAATCTTCTGCATGCAATTATTGTGCACATAGGCAGTTCACAAAAGTTACTGAATTATGCACTAATGTAAGCAGATGTATTGCTATTTATACAGTAAATGAAATGGAGTAACTTAAACATAATTATGTTAGGAAATATTGCCAATAGACCATGTCATAAAGCTTATTACCCTAGGAACAAGATTCTAATATTAATTCTGATGGTGTAAATCTAGGATTTGATTTCAATGGAATTATGCTGGCTGTACGTTGGTGAAACTGAGATCAGAATGTGGCTCTAAATTTGCAGAAGTATTATGGATTATATAGGATGTGTGTACATCTGACTATGCTCATTTACAGAAAGTGTGCATGTAAATCCTACTGTGTGTATGTGTGTTGCTTCTTAAAACATATTTTCTTTGTTTTCAGTTTATTCTTTGCTTTAGCTTTTACCAATGGGAACCAATGACCTATGGAGCTTACCACTATCCAGGCTGGTCGATGGTCCTTGGGTGGCTGATGCTGGCCTGCTCTGTTATTTGGATCCCTATTATGTTCGTGATAAAAATGCACCTCGCTCCTGGCAAATTTATTGAGGTAATTCTTGAACATCCCACCCTTTTAAAAATATAGTCACAGAGGATTATATTCTGTATTTTACACTGATTAATGTGATGGGGACTGTTGACAATTTTCTAATACACTTGTTTGTTTTACAGTACAAAGTTCAGGTGCTCGGTTGATTGAAATGCACACTTACTGCTCCCCTATTCTTCAGCAAAACGCTACTAAAACACTATAGGCTTGATCCTGTGAGAATTGAAGGAGCTCAGACCCTTACAGGATTGGGCTCTAAAACAGGGTGACCAGATGTCCTGATTTTATAGGGACAGCCCCAATATTCGGGGCTTTTTCTTATATAGGAGCCTATTCCCCCTCTCCCCCAAACTCCTGTCACGATTTTTCACACTTGCTATCTGGTCACCCTACCCTAAAATGGTGTCAGGTGCAGACAACTTAATCGCTGTTCTTTCCGTTGTTTGGTTGGTCTCAGATCTTCCTCTTGTGGAAGCACAATGTGGAACTAGGAAGCAGCAGGTACTAGAAAGTCGTAAGGAGATTCAGGCACTAGAAAGTTTCGGACAATAGAAGGTTAGGCAACTCTAGAGAGAGAGTCATACAACAGGAAGCATCAGTCCTTAGAAGATGACCGGCACTAGGTATCATCTGGACATATCACCCTAAATGTCCTGCTTGCAACT
The DNA here is from genome assembly GCF_026122565.2 of Emydura macquarii macquarii. Classification (NCBI taxonomy): domain Eukaryota; kingdom Metazoa; phylum Chordata; order Testudines; family Chelidae; genus Emydura; species Emydura macquarii. The sequence goes on along the minus strand of NW_027132013.1, from coordinate 1,386,023 downwards.
CAAGCTGCATATGGTGAAAATGAGCTCTTTTTCTTCCCTCTCAAACCACTTTGCTTCTTCATTGCATTGAAAACACCCTAATCCTCTTTGTCACATAGACTTAGGACTCTGTGTTTTGGTTTGCTTGATTCCTTCCTCCTGCATTTCAGGGTTCTGCTGATTCTCCTTCTCTAAAATCAACCCTTCCCTATAGCACCTATGGTTAATATGTTTGGCCATTCCTTGGCTGCCTCCCATCTTGGCTTCCACAACCTCCCCTTCACTTGCATTCCAATTTCCCATCTTGCTCCCCTCTAATTCTTTCAGAACGATATGGCTAAAAATATCTCCTGTGCTAACTACTTGGACCATATCACCCCTTCACTTTGAATCCCTTCACTGGACTTCTTCCACCATTTAATCAATTCAGTCCTCTCATCCCTTGATGCTCACTGTGCCCTGGCCTACATACCTGCACTCATTTCATGCCACTCCCTTCTTTGCCTGTCACCTCTCCTTTGGTCTCCTCTCCCTTTCCTCTTCATACTGTATTCCATGCTACCCCCTATTGTCCTATTTTCACTCCCTATTCTAACGCAACAGGCACCCACACACTCCTCCTTCCAGAGCCATCTTTGCAACTCACTTCTGTAAAACCCACAGAGGCTGTGGAAAGAAGGGGAAAAAAAAGGTGTTCTAGGTCTCTCCAAGTGTCAGGCTGTCCACACCACAGGGCAATGACCACATCTTCATCTGTTTTGGACAGAACCAAGGTGCTTGATATTCAGTGCTGGAAAACCCATCAGACTGTTGAATGCATCTTGCACTAGACAGCCATGTACTACACTAGAGGGCACTAGAGTGCATCAGGCTATAGAAAGAACATAGTGCACTACAAGTGAAGCAAGAAAAGGTTAGATTTATTCTTTTGCCTTTTTCCAACTCTGATCTAGTATCAGAGCTATGGGCCTCAGTTGGAAGTTGGAAAAGAGCAATAAAAGAACTGGTGCTCCTTGTTACAAGCCATGACTCAGTTTTCCTCACTGAGAAATAGTACTCTGCTTCTGAGTCCTAATTTATCCATTTGAGATGGGGATTATTTATTGCCTCATAGAGCAGAGCACTCTCCTTAGTGTCCTTTAACCAGAGACCCAAGGAAATGCAAAAAGAGCCATACCTTGTGTGAAAGAGGGAAAGGGTGTAGCTGCAGTTATTTCAGCTTTAGTACAGTATTTCCTAAACCATTGAGTCTGCTGCATAAATTTATTATGGTTGATTTGGGAGGTAAAGGTTGCAAACTGGTAATTAAGCAGAGATTAAAATAACTGATGTAGAGACTTGATTCACTTTAATAGGTAATAAACATATAATTGTTCCCTCTTAAACCATCAGAAATATGTTTTTTTTCCCTTTATATATATATATAAATGCTCCAACCAAATTATATCTTCAGTAAAGAGATCAGTGGGAAGATTTTCATTGTTAGTAATTTTGCCAGGTTAATCTACTTCTTTTTTTGTTTGTGTTTTTGTGTGTGTATGTGTGTGCGTTTTTTGCCACAGGTAGAAGTGATATATTTTGTCATCCGCTAATTTAAAATCTTTGCTCACTCATAGCAATGTATTACTTTTTAGTCATTTGTATACTTTTGGGAAATATGCTAAACAAAAATCCAATTATTTTGATGCAGCTACCCACTGCTTAGACGATTGGGCCAAGTAATTGAGCACATGTCCTTTAGTGAGTGAATTTAGCAATCTGTGGCAGTGGTTATGAGATCCCTTTGTATGGTGTGGGGGGAGAATATATAATTAAAATCTGGACATTTTATCATCTATTAATCTTGCAAATGTGTGCAAAACAAACACTGAGCAGCAGAGCATTTTAATATCCCTTTGCAAGATATTGTCAGTAATTTCAGATCAGCCCCACCTAGTTTCCTCCGTTAAATTGTAATTCTGCTCTATTTAAGATTTAAGAGAATACAAGATATTTTTTTTCTCTCCCCCGCCGTGCAGAGGCTCAAGCTGGTCTGCTCTCCACAGCCTGACTGGGGCCCATTTTTGGCTAAACACCGTGGCGAACATTACAAGAATATGATTGATCCACTGGGAACTTCCTCCCTCGGACTTAAACTGCCAGTGAAAGATTTAGAATTGGGAACCCAATGCTAGTAATTCCTATACTGGTGGCAATAATGTGTACAGCCTTTTTTTTATTATTTTATTAGTTTCCCATTGTCTCCTTTGTTCTTTTTCACAGTTCCTGAAAGTGGTTGCTTAGAAAGTAGGACTTACTGTTGCATGCTGTAGTGAAGAGCTAGATGGCCACTTTAAGTACTGGATTTTTTTTAGTGGTGCCCATGACCTATTGTTTTCGCTGTGAAATAGCAATATGACCTCATGCAACAGGTCTGCCCCTGTTTTTTGCTTGACATGTACAACCCAGCAGGAATGGTCATTGAGTTTAACCATTTAGATAGGGAAATGATTTCTGCTGGTGTAGAGCCAGTTCAGCTCTGTTGCACCCAGGCAACTCCTTTGACATGGGACTGAGAATTCCTTACCAGTGAAACTGAAAGGAAAGTTTGATCATTGGGATTGCCTGGGAGGGACTGAGTGAATAATGTGGCCCATTTGACCGGATTCTGATCTATGTACGCTGGTGTAAATCCAGAGTGACACCATTGGCCCTGATGGAGTCACTCTGGATTTACACTGATAGCAGAATTTGGTCTATGGAGTCTGCAAACAATCCTTCTATTAAATAAATACTGATAACACTGATGCTTCTTTCAAGGTTTTCTGACTCAATCAAGGAGTTAACCTTTAAACACTGGGCACTGGTGTCTGATGCATGACATCAGAGCAGGAAGAACTTAATGAGCCATTCAACACTTTTGAGGAGAAAAATAAAAGCACATGTAAAATATATTATTTGTCATCAGGCCTACAGTTGTATTTGAGTCTGAAAGCTGGTTTGAAATATTATCATAAGGAGGCAGATGGGCACCACTATTAATTTCATGCATTTCCATTAATAAGTTGATATTTGTCTTTTTTCATTAAAAAATGCCTCAGTTACACTGAGTATCTAAATCTTCACTCCACTGGCAAACTGCACACGTAAATACAAAACCAGTTTTATTAACTTCATCCAAGTATTCTGAATAGGTTTTCTTTGCTATCTTCACTTTTGTTTAAAATCTCCCGTAAAGAAGCCATCACATAATTTGTGCCTAATTTTATATTCTTACAATAGTAGATGTAGTCTAGTTTCCACATGACAAGTTATCTGAATTTAGCTGTGCAGTTCAACTTTGTGATTCCCTTATTTGTTCTCTTCTAAACTTCTTTATATAACCTGTAGATATATTCTTCTCTTTCAGCCAAAGGGGAAATAGCTGAACCCCTATTTCTGTCTCTCTCTTTATTATATATACAGTATGTAAATTCAAGACAATATCCTCTTATAACAATCTGAGCTGTGTATAGGTTATTTTCCTTAATTTTTTGCTATCAGTCTTTTCATTAAAAACAATTAAATACAACAGAGTTGTAAGACTGGATAGACAAAATTATAAGGAAGAGAATGGATAGTTCAGTAGAGTGATGTTATAACTTTGCATTGCAGTAGTACATCCTCTATCACTGCATTTTAGAAATCCAGTATATGTATGGCAATATGAGTACTAATCTTAAATATTTCTATTATCTAATGGATGGAGTAAAAATGGAGATTTTTTAAGAGTACCCTTAATTAACTGAATATAAATTACCCCAATTTATTGTAAGTGCACTATAAAGAGGGAGAAAAATATGTCTTCAGTAATTAGCAAAACTGCAACCTTTATTATCCTGTCGTATTCTATACATACATATGAGATTTTTTAAGAATGATCAATGTTCATGTAGTGTGTGCTAGTGATGTTTTATGTCCCTATAAATATCTTATTAACCAGTGTAGAGATATGGTGAGTTTAGAATAGTGTAGCCTGGGTTTTTTCCCCCCACTATTGTAGTAGCCAATCTAAATGTAATTTTCTTTCAGGGGACTGTTTATATCATGTTCTTTTTTTGTCTGTTTGTATTCACATTACAGGGTCTCAGGTAAATCTTCAGTTAAAGTGTGTCTGTAGATGTGATGTTTTCATCCTGTTGAAGAAAACAAAACAAAAAAACAAAAAAACTAGACCTTAATGCAACATTTGCAAAAGAAATAGTTTATTTTGTATATATATATATGTTAAAAAATTGATCATTTTGCTCCACTTTCACTTTCAAGGGGCAAATAATATTGTCACTGATTGACACTTGCTAGAGATGTTCAATCCTCAGGCAGTATACATGAAGCACAATCAAATATTTGTCATTAAATGAAGTGGGAATAGATTTTGAAGCAGTCTATCACTGGCCCCTAAATCTGTATTATGCTTTTTTCAGTTTGCTATCTTTATTTGTCCCTGTATTGCACAGAGTACTAAGATTGTGACCCTTCCACAAGCATCTCTGCCTTAAAGCTGTGCCAACTTGATTCGGCTTGCCAGCTGATTCAATATAGAGCTGCTATTGTAACTTGTTCTTGGTTTTATTTCCCTGTGTGAGCAATGTTTGAGGAGCTACCCCTTTATTGGCATGATGAAATTTCATAGACACAAGATGAAAATTAGCCCTTCCAAGCTTCCATGACTTGGGGGCAGAAGGAGAAAGAAAACTATCTCACACTAAAATGAATTACCAGCTCTCTTTCCAACTGGAAAGGTAAAGAAAGGAGCCTAAATCAATCAGCACCATCTATTGGGAATGGTATGTTTTCACCAGGATGAACAGTTCTTGGCCTCTTTTTATCCTTACTGGCTAAAACCTGAGATTGATTTTTTTGGAGCCCAACCCAATTTCTACTAATTACTGCTGTTGATATTTTAAAAAAATATTATCAATATTGCCATGTTTGTTAGGAAATGGTGAGTTAGATTAATAGTTGTGAATCTTTTTCACTTGCTGTCTTGTTTTTCAGAAGATACATTTGTTTGAACTGAGATTAACTAACTCTGTAAACTGGAACTGGTAACTACCACTGTGCAAGGATATCAGTTGCTTACTTTCTGTTTTAAAAGTGTAAAGATAAATCATCTGAAGGGACACTGTTAGGTTAACAATAAAATAAATAAATATAAATAAAACCTCCTTAACTGTCTTTAGTTGGGTTACCAAAAGGAGGGGAATATGAAAAATAATTACTTTTCATGATTCATGTAGTTGTACTGCTTTTTTGCACTTCACTCAAGCTTTGGTCCTGCTTCCACTGAAGTCAATGGCACAGAATCGGGCTTTCAGTTGAAACCCTGAAAATAGACTAATCTGTTTTCATTTTTGTTTCTAGTCAGTTTCACTTTCTGGTTTATATGTGCCACTGTTTGGCTTGCAAAAACTGCAGGGGAAATTTTAAATCCAAAGAAACACACACGAAAAAAAAACAACACTGTTTTCAGTTTAACTAAAAAACTGGAAATACTTCTGTTAAGTTTTTTAAAAGTTTGTTTTATTTACCAAAACTAAAAGTTCATGTTAAATTACCCAGCAGTGTCCCTTTAAATGACAAGTAATGTTACAGTTGGGGAAAGCACTTTATCATCATCTAGTAAAGTTTGCACATACTTTATGAGCATATTCTAAACATGCAAGTATTTCAGTAACTGATTAAATATCAGCAAATATTTTAATGAGTGGGGAAAAAGCCATATTTTCAAAATGGAGTCCTATTTATGTGCAGGTCTATCAGTCTTGCAAGTAAAAAAAAAATCAAAACTGATGAGGGTTGCCTCTTGCGATTTTTTTAAAAATGAGATTGAATTTTTGGTCCAGCTGAGATGCACTATTACATGCATTAAAATTATACTTAATGCAAAACTTTGCCATTTTCAAATTCTTTGGGGTCTTCCTAGTGTTTTTAATATGCAAGCAATGTAAAAACCTGTGTTTCAATTAAACACAACAGTGCATTGTTTCCAAAAGAAGGGTTTAACAAAATTACCTTTAACTGCAAAAGACTTGGAATGTCTTTATACTAATGTTTCATTTGGGTCAAGTTATCCTTTTGTTAGGTTTTGCTCCATTGATTGTATAGATGTGCCTCAGCACTGAAGATCATCACTTCTCATTTACTGTAGTTTCCTCTTGCCATTTCCAATTAATTTGTTTTATCATTGACCCTTTATTTCAATACATGCACAGTTATGTGACTTATAATGATCTCTTGCTAGCTATGTTTTAATGGTTGCTTTTTTCATGCAGACATTGATTTTTCTTTTTATTTTGCAATCTCAATTTAAGAGAGACTATTATGGACTGTTGATGTTTTCAGTTGCAGGCTGCATGGCTTTGGCATGCAATGCTCATGGTTAGGAGGAAGTGTTTTAGCTCAGCTTCCTAAAAGCTGCCATGACACTAGCTCTGGTGGATTTATGAGATGCTTGTTTCTTAGCTTATTGTTAAACTTCTGTAAATAATATACTGTATCTGTGAAATAGCTGGAGCTTAGCATTCCAGAGGACTCATGCCATAGACGCAGAGGGAGAAAAACATTTATGGTATTTATGGTTTCTGCCTTTCTCACCTTCAGGCAGCCTATAACTAAAGAGAGAACGCTTTCTTGATGGGTTTAATTTTAAATGTGAGAGCTGGGCTGGACCTTATGGCTTGCATTATTATGATTTGCCCGTCATGGTTTAAATACATCTTCAGGTAACCATTTGCCTTATAGGTGTATTTCATTGTTAGAAATATAAGTAATGTTTGACTAGAATATATTATTGTCTGTCACCTATAGTATGTAGTGTACCTTGTGGGGCAGATCCTTAGCTGGTACAAGTTGTCACAGCTCCATTGCAGTCAATGGAGTTGTGCCAGTTTACACCAGCTGAGGATCTGCGCCTGTGTCTTTTTGGCACTTTATTGTGGACCTATCACTGAATAGGTTAATTCTTAATTACTTGCGTAATGTCATATACTTACAGGCATTCTATAGGGGTACTGCTGCCTATGGATAAAGATATGTACCCTAATCAGGTTGTTGTATTTTTTTCATTAGCTGTACATGGAGAAATATTTTATGTTACAAAGGATGCATCATATATATCTTATATAGTGCATATTATATGCTGTACATTATTCATTTAAGAAGTCATTATTCTTGAGGCCCTACCTCAGATTTTGTATTTGTGTGTACAAATGCAATTTATTGTATTATATATTTGCCTATTATATTCTGATGTTATAAATTAGAATTTATCCTATAATGTATGGGTTCAAAAACACTAAATAAATGTCCAGTGTTTAAAAGAAAAATTGTAGTGTTATGTCTACTGAAAATAAAACCCCCCACCAGAAACATCATTCTTACTTAACACATTGCCTTAAGGTATTTGCAGAATTGATCCCTTTGATTGTTAAAAATCTTGAGCAGCAACTGAAAACAGCTCTCCTGGGAAAGAGAGATATTGCACAGCTGCAGAAACAAATATCAATTAAATGGTTAGATTCTTAACTATTAAAAGACTCTGTAGCTTGCTGAATAATTAATTACTTATCTAAGAATGAACTGGATGTGTTTAAACCCTTTTATTGGATCAAATCAATCATGCCAAAGATTTCTGAACCATGAACAAGGGAGGGTGGAAAGAGATTGATACTGAGAGATGGAGAGGAAAAGAGAGAGAGCAGAGTTTAGTTATAGAACTCGAAGCTCCATGCTGGTTCTTTATACCATTTGTGTCTCTTGCTTTAAAATGAAAACCTGAGCTTTTTCAGTCTGGTAATTGCAATGCAAAGGCAGAAACATATAGTAATAAACATACTGTAACAAACTCCCATTTAGCAGCACTGTGCTATTAAAATGATACCGATCCAACTAGTTTCACTGACAGTGGAAATCAAATGCATTTGAGGATGGCTTGTCAAAAGCAAAGTTGCAATACGACATCTCATCACAATACTGTTGCATGAGACTGAGACAAACGCCAATGAAATAGAGCTAAAACATACATTTGCATTATGTTGAGGTTGGAAATGTGATACAAGTCAAGGGCCCAATCCTGAGAATTCTTGAGGGCTTTGGAATTTCCAGCAACTCCCAGGACCAGCTCCCAAAAAAGAGAAAATATATGCTTTGTTCTGATGTAAACTGCACTGTTGTGGGAAAGACAAAATGGGAATTGATGATGGAATAATACTACTACTCTGTTTATAACATACATTTCATCTCAGAGCTCTGTAATTATCAATATGCATTGCAACCCTCTTGAAAAGCAAGTATCTCCATTTTACAGATGAAGAAAGTGAGGCACAGTTTGTGATTCCTCCCCCCCCCAAGATTACACATTGAGTCAATGTTAGACCCAGTAATAGAACACTGGTGTTTTGGGAGTAAAAGAGTGCTAGTGTTCTACCCTCACCACTAGGAACCACTCCCTTCCAGCATTAACTTTTCTGAGTTTAGAGGACATAGTGTTCCCTACTTTAGATTTTTGTTTACATGGATTTTTATGTGAATTTATTTAAGTAATCTTTAAAGCAATATACGTTACAGAAATAATAAAATGTGCACATCCTGTATTGAAATTGTAGTACATGCATACATTTAAATGGGAACCAGTCCAGTCTTTTTGGTAAGCAAGAATACTATTATAGTTCCTGTGGCCGGAATTTAGACCAAAACCAGCCTTCCTGATCCTAGGAATCTATCTGCTCCCACCCAAACAATGTTAAAATATAACATAACTTGAAGGTGAAACACCAACAACAGACTCAGAGTGCTGAGCACAGATGTCTTGCACTTCCGTAAAATTTCTCTGCTTTCTGCCTTGTTGGCTCACGAGTATGGAGAAGACCAACAAAGCCAATGTTACATGCATACAGACACGTGTGTCACCTACGTGTATATGCTCATGGACAAAAAACTGCAAGGTCTAATTTTAGGCCTTACAAGTATCTTGAACATGATTTAACTATATATTTAGGCATTTTGAAAACATAATGGATTTTGGTATGTTTATTTGGTAATCTAGATTGTAAGGGCTCTTTCTGATCTATTATGTAAATCTTAGTGTGGAGTTTCTTCATCTGTTGAAATGATCATGGAGTCACTGTGGTCCATCGTTTGTCAGGCTGCAGGACATGTATGCGAATGAATGTATATTTCTCCCACTAATAATTACAGTAGAACCTCAGATTTACGAACACCAGAGTGACAAACTGATCAGTCAACTGCACAGCTCATTTGGAACTGGAAGTACACAATTGGGGAGCAGCAGAGCCAAAAAAAAAAAAAAAAAAAAAAAAAAAAAGCAAATACAGTACATTGCTGTGTTAAACTACTAAAAATGCAGGGAAAGCAACACTTTTCTTCTTCATAGTAAAGTTTCAAAGCTGTATTAAGTCAATGTTCAGTTGTAAACTTTTGAAAGAACCATCATAATGTTTTGTTCAGAGTTACGAACATTTCAGAGTTAGGAACAACCTCCATTCCTGAGGTGCTCATAACTCTGAGGTTCTACAGTGTAGCTAAGTGGTTTTGTTTACCAGTGCCCTCTGCTGGATATCACGTCAAATTTGCTCATCTGGGTGTAATGATACACTTTTGTGGCTGCAGTTTGCAAAGAATATATTACCTTAATACTGCTGCAACTAACAGATTTTCCATGATCTCAAGTGATAGAGGGCCTATGTTCTATCTTCAGAGTTGCATGCATGTAGGTTAGCTGGCAATATTGATGCATTTTTTTTTTCAGCTAATACTGATTATAATAAATGAAGTTTTAGTAATTTTTACACTGATAGTAATTCTTTCCACTTTTAAGCACTTTTCATCCAAGGCACTCCAATTGCCTTACGCCCTCTGTGAGGTAGTTTAAAGCAAACACAAACCTTCTGAAACACCACAAACTCTGTGGCAGAAAGGACTAGCAGTTACACACACTCAGCAACATTGCATAACAATTTAATGAAAATGCATATGGCACCTAATTGGAACTACAAGTGGAATTTTTCGTAAGTAGAATATTATGTGAACTGAAAACTAGGTAGCCTGCCAGAGTTTTAACATCTTACCCTTGCAAAAAGTGCCATCACACTGTTCATTGCTACAAATATTCAGGATTTTAAATTCTAAATTTAATCTGAATCCACACCCTTCAGCAACTTGCATTGTTCCCTATAACCATTCTGGGGCATTGGTTCAGGTACTGACTTGGGGACAAGTAGAGCTGACTGGAGGATGGCAGTTCTACTTTGCAGTATCTTTCGAGGTTTTGAAAATTGTTTTTGTTCCACATTGGGAAAAAAGTAACTTTCAAACGTTTGTTGCTAAAATGAAATTCAGTAGTCTCTTTTTGGGATTGAAACTGTGTGTGTGTGTGTGTGTGTGCGTGCGTGAGAATGTCATGGTAGTGCCCTGGCATGTAGAAGACATAAGTTCAATTCCCTGCTCTGCCTGATTCAGAGCAGAGATTTTTCACCCCAGATTGCTATAATGGTCAGATCTACTCTAGAGAGGAGGTTTGGTGCCAGTCATATAATGTTAGATGAAGTGTGAGAACACTGTTCCTTATTCCTTCACAAATGAACAAGTGTGTTATCCATCAAAGTGCTTCCATATGTGTGACTGCACAGTTACCCATGTCCCTAGAACTCTCTGGTTAGAATCCCACCCATGAAAACTGCATCATTTCCTGTAGGTATTCCTTGGAGGTTTTCCATCCAAATAATGACCTAGCCCAATGTTGCTTTGAATTGTTCTACAAACTACCTGATGACACTGTAACTAAAGTGTGTTTTTTAAACTGATTTAGATAAGCTGCTGGAAACTCCTGTGTGCACCTTCTTAAATTGGTTGACCTGGTTTATCTATTTAAATCTTAGCTTAAACTGGCAAGGTTCAATTTAAGATAAATTGATATGTCAGGTTTAAACTGATTTATGAGGCTCAGGAATTTACACAAGTTTAACTATATGATAATATAAATAATAAAGCATATTAAAAACACACCTTGAGTTAAACCCAGTGCAATTTTGTGTGTAGATCAACGCGACCTTAGTGTGAGATCTGCCAAGATCATAATATGGCTCAAGTAAAGTAACTGATTAGGGAATGAAATTGCACCATAATCCAAAGGGTAAAAGCTGTTCATGATTCATGATCTTACTGGTACACAGTAAAGGTTAGATTTCTGCCTGTTGTTGTACGATTAACTCTTCTTGCTGTTACTGGTAGTTACATGGGATGAGATTATTGTCAGCAAAATAGAACCCTGGAAAAACAACTTCAGTATTTTTCTTAACCAAACTGTCTGAAGGCCACTAGTGTACATCAGAGATTAAATACAGAGAAACTTTTGGATAAACAGAACCCTAGATTACACAGTGTACGGCCTTTGACTAGAGTCAGGAGTACCTGTTTTCTGCAAGTATATTTAGTGATCTTATTTGACAAATAACAAATCAACCCTGTTAGATTTTTCACTTACCCTGTTGATCACCAAAATAAAGGTACATGAATGCAAATAGCCCCTTAAGCAATGCAGCATATATTTTTTCCCCTTGATGTCCTTTTGACAAATGCAACTGAACTGAACTTTAATTTTTAAATTCTGGACAAAGAACTGTTTCCTGTGTGAACACCACATATCCCAAGCTTCCAGTTGAAAAAGACACTGCTCATTACGTGGTAGTGGTGGGGGGGAATCCTCTGGTTTTACAAAGGAAATAGTAACTCAACTTGAACTCCAGCAAAGCTGGAATAACATCTTCTCTGAGGTGAAAGGAGAATTAGTATAGTTTTGTTTTGAATGAATAGAAATCATCTTGTTTCTTAAGGTGTGATCCTGCTCCCCTTGACGTCAATGGGAGCAAGATCTGATTCCTAAACTTTCTGTCAATGTGAAGCCACATTTAATCAGTGAGAATGAATAGATAACCTTCATTCATGTGGGGTTATACATTTCTTGACGTACAAACATCCAAATGGGAGAGATCCAGACAAAAAAATTCTTTGGGCTTATACTGTATGGGATCTTTCATTGAACATGCTCTTAACAGCTTTTCATAGGTAGGTATTATCCTTAATTTACAGATTAGAGGACTGGGAGACAGAGCAGCTAAGTGATTTGACTAAGGCGACACAGGAAGCCAGTAGAAGACTCCCAAGTCCCCCTTCTTTCATCACTACCACAAGAAATAACAAAGGATCCATTCATTCATCAGAAATAACATTTCCCAAATTCACCAGTTCTGATGTAAATTATTTGTATCAACAAATGGTAGACAAAGGCAAATCTTCTGTGAAATAGAAGTTGAATTACATCAACAATGAGAGACAGTTAGGTATAATGAATGTAATTTAAATGGTGAATGTACAATACCTTACGGAATGGAATGACTGCAGGCTCTGACCCAGAATAAATGTATTGCTCACAACCTGCCAAGATTTAAATGCAAGACAAAGACTTGAAATGAGGGACACAATAAAAACAGCAGTGTAGGAAGCTTTCACCTATGTGGAATTTAATTTTTTAGGATGAACAACGTTTTCTGTCACCTCTCGTTTATGATTCTACATTTCCCATATAAATAATTTACAATGGCAAGACAAACAGCAGGTTCGTGAGTGACAGAGACAAATGTGGAGCTAAACACACTGGGATTCCCGTCATCAGAAGGGGCAGTTCAGAGAGAGTGGTGAATGTCAATGTGTGTGATGACTCTTAATGTTGCATGAATTATTTTTGTTTTAATCATGTACAGAGCCGAGAATCAGGGTCAATGCTAAAAGAAATCTTAAATAAAATGATTAACATAGGCGTGCAGCCGATGGAGGTTACCCCTTCCCCCCAAGTTGTGCTACCCACACCCAGACTTTTCTCAACAGAAGGCAAATGGACACCTTTTCTATTAATCTTGGGAGCTAGCCAGAAGGAAACCTATCTTTCCTTTTCGGAGGGAGGGGGAGGAAGAGCAAACCCATACCCAACGCTGGATACTCTGGGAAGTTGCCTGCTGGATGCTGAGATTGCATGGAATGCCATGGTGTAAACGGGCGCTGGCATTCTATTTTATACCATTTCCTTCTGGATACAGTGAGTGAGGTTACATGGCTGGCACAAGCTCGGTGATGATTTGCCTTACAGTGGGACCCAAAGGGACTGCTTTGTATAGAGCTCTTTACAAATTTAGCCTCCCCCCCGCTGCTGCAGAGCTTTTACCACGGTGACTAATCCAATGTATTTCAGCGGGACTACTCATTATTATAAAGTTAAGCACGTGTGTGTTTGTCGGCTGGGGCCACAGAGTAAGTGACAGTCCTGGCGTCTACAATCTGTTCAAATCCTCCTCTGTCTCAACGCTTTCATGCCCACTCTGCGCTCCCACGATGAATGATCCCTCTTCACTGTGCCCCCTTGGAATAGGCAGGGAATGAACGCGGCGGGGAATGGCATGAGCAATTGGAGTGGACTTTATAATATATAGCGTCAAGGTGCTTTTCAGGCGTCTCCGTTGTGTTTTGGCTGATTCTAGCCACGTGAGCGCACCGTGCAGCTGTGTACGAGTTGGGGCCATTCCACAGAACAGGAATCAAGACAGAGCTCGCAAGAAAAACCCCCAACCCACCCACCCCTTTCTGGGCGCCAGCCCCCCATCCCTTCTCCAGCTCTTCCAGCACTGCCTTTGCCTGCCTCATTCCCAGCTTCTCATTTGGAGACTGGGGGGGGGGGACGGACTGATCCAATAGGCTGCGAGAGGGGGGATCCGACGAGCAGCGGAGGCTCCAGGCGGCCTCTGCGAAGCGCAGGCGAATGAAGCTGGGTGGAGCGGGGGCGTCAGGCAGCCTGACGATGACCCCAGGGGCCACGGCGGGCGGGCTTGAGCCGCCCCGCCCCGCCAGGAGGGGCTGGGCGAGTGGGGCGGCCTCCCCGCGGGAGGCAGATGGGCTGTTCCTGGGTAGCAGTGCCGGCCGCTGGCGGAGCTGCTGCTGCTCCTCTCTCTGCCCTGCCTGCCAAAACCAGCCCTTCAAGTTTGTGGCGCTGCTCAAAAGAAACTGAGAAGCCGGGACCCCTCTGCCTCCTCCGGCCCTGCAGCGGGCGCAGCGCGGGGCCAGCCCAGATGGATTTAATTGTCGTCCTGTGGGCTTGCGTCGCCTCTGCGAGAGCAGGTAAGAGGGGCTGGCCGGGGCGCTGGGCGAGGGAGCCGTGCCCGTGGGGGGCTGATGCTAATCGAAGGGCGGCTGGGATCGCTCCCGGTGCACCGGGTGTTGTGGGGGGGGGATGCGCCCGGCTCTCCGCCCTGTGCCTGGGCGGCGGCGCCCTTTATTTTAAATGCTGTCAGTGGTCGGTGCCGCCCTTCTCGCCCTCCAGGTGCGAGTTAGCTGCTGCCCCGTGTGTGTGTGTGTGTGTGTGAGAGACCAGCCGTGGCAGGGGAGGGTTCGTGCAGCCGTATCGGGGGGGAAAAAAAAAATCAGCCCCATGGAGGGAATTAGCGGCAGCCGGGAAGGGAAAGTGCAAGACCCTTCCGTGCCGCCTACACCAGGGACAGCGGCAGCGCGCGAGCCCCGGGCTCAGCCCCTCCGTGCACGGGGGAAGGGTTGGCTGTTTGCACGCTGCGGTGGCTGGGTTAGAGAAGTCGGAAACTTTCATTTGCATTGGAGATGGCTCCTCGAGGGCCCTGCCAGTCCAGCTCCAACCCCACCCAGGCTGGGGAGCCGCCTTGTTTCCACCCCGGCCGCACGTTCCGAGGGGCAGCAGGCTGTGTGCTGTTCTCATTCCGTCGCGGCTGGAAACGTGCCTCCGTGGGCATGCCTGAAATAAACAACGTGTGGACGCAGCGATGTCTGTGTTCAGCTACTCCCCCCCTCCGGTTTAAAACCGTTCCCATGTGTTTGAGCTGTAGCAAAATCGGCTCGGACAGGGCACGCAACTGCCGAGGATTTTCCCCGGCTATAAGTTGCTAAAAACAGGCGACTCCTTCCTGCCAGGGAAACATCATTTTGCTCAGATTTCACTTCGGGGTTAGGCTGCGGTTTTTCGGTGGGGTCAGCCACCGGGGGGTGATTTCAGCCTCGCAAAAGCAGAGCGCTTATTATTTGTTATGCACATGGGTGGTTGTCCTTGTTTTCCTGGCTTTACAATGGAAATGGCATCGCGAGGGCTGAGTCCTAAGGAATATAGAGGCTGGTAGGGATAGGGACAGCTGGTAATCTGAATGTGCCAATTTCACACGTGATTTCAAAACTGCCCTTATAAAACCACAGCCGATCGCATAAAATATCAAGCTATCAGGACTTAGTGCAGTTGCAACTGGCGAGCAGATGTTGAATCCCCCTTATTTGTGTGGGTTTCTCACTCAGGAAAAAATCCTCCCTTATTGACTTCTTAATATTTCCCTATGGGGGACGCTTCTTATTTCACCAGTCTCCTCCAAGTTAGCCCTTGCTTCCTCTGTTCATTGTAGCAGGGTTTAAGAACCATTCTCTCAGGAAAGGTTTATGTGAAGCAAGATTCAATAATGAAAAGTTTCAGGAGTCTGCCTTTCTCTCACTCACTGCTGCCGTTTGTTCATGGAGGGGAAGGATTTGAAGTAAGAACAGGTGAAGGCTTAGGAACGCACACTTTTGAAAAGCAAAAATAGCAGGTCTCAAGGTTTCTTTGACTCAGGCAGAGTTTTGTGCCTTTAAGGTTGGGAGCATCATTTACAATTTCACACAGTCATTAGCCAGACTATTGTAAGGGGCATACTCATACAACAGACTGACTAAAAAAAGCTTTCTTATAAATCTGAGCTTTTTGAACAATCTTTCTCCTGTAGGAATATACAAATAATTCATTTTAATTCTGACTAGTCTGGCTGGTTCTGAGAGGGACTTTACAGCAAGTCTTATGATCATTTTGAAAGCATGCATAACAGATCACACATGAGCTAATAATACCTTGATATCTTTCAGCTGAAAGTGTTGCTATATTGGCTGCAATGGGGGCCATTTTAATTAAAAGGTGTGTTTTAGTAGGAACAGTTCTTCTTTGTAATATAGCCTTCATGTGCATTTAGGAATGTTTAAAGACCTGGCAAATCCATAGGAACAGACAGGCTGAGAATTCCAAATCCCTAAAACAAAGATTTAATAGAAACAGAAGCATGGTTTTCTTGTGGAGTCTTTGTTCTCTTTACTCTTGTATAGTGTACTACTCTAAATAGGTTTTGATTTAGGGTACATTAGGGGGATATTTTCTTGATGTTCAAATAATATTTTCAAGGAAATTACCTAGTAAAATCACTACATATATTTCCAAGGAAATCATTGTTTAAAATGTCAATTAACATCATAAAATATTACAGTATCACTCCATTATCTAATATCCCTAGAATTTGAAAGGTGTGATATAAGGATGTCTAAGGGAGAAAATATCTCGTTTTCACAGCTAATATAACACCAGTATTGCATATTGACACTCCAAATGGTAGTCAAGTCTAGTCTGAGACTAATTTATGTGGAATTGTGAAGCCATTTGGAAAGTTCTAAGTGTGCAACAATTGCCATAATGCTATTAATGGTCAATGGTAAAATACACATTATATAGTTCACTTCCTGCTACCACTCAAATAGCAAATATTTGTAGGAGAATAAGTAGAAACAAACTTGATACTATCTACTCAAAGTTCTCTCCCTAGTGCAACAAAGATACATACATATGTAAAGTATAAAGGATGTCTCATTTTTGTTTTGTTTGTATAGAGGGCCTTGCACAATGGGGTCCTGCTCCATGACTAAGGCTCCTAAGTGGTACTAGAATTAATCATTATTAATAATAATTTAGATATATCACATACTTTATGCTTTCTATATACCTATCCATTTAACTACTGGGAGTTTCCCATGATTACTGGGAATCAAAAGTGGAGATAAAGGTGCAAGTAGACTATGCAACTTGTCAGAGCTGGGAGACTGATTTAGTTTCTTTCAGGGATTTCTTGGTGAGGATGTTCATAGTTATGTGACTCAGACATGTAACTTACTATATTTAGTACCTTCAACTCTCATTTGGGCAAATCCCTGAAGTACTGTTTGTTTTTCTGTCCTAACAAAGACAAAAGTCCCACCGAATCAACCTGAGTTCTTCCTGAGTGAAATGAGTGAGTTAAGGATTTGGCCCACTGATTTCAATAGGAGTTGAGGACAGTGAGCAACATACAGGATCCTATCCACTGTTTGCACAACTTTAAAAGAAATAAGGGTCAATGGTTAGTTCTCCTTTAAAGGAGGAAATAGGATTTTCCAACTTTTAGTTCTACTTAAAAGACAAAACATAAAATACTGGCTGCTGATAGATATGCATGTGATTTTCTTTGCATGACTCTCCTACTTAAGATCTCTGAAAGAGAGAGTGGGAGGCCCTAGGGGGAACAGAGACCTGCTTATAAAATAGAACCTACTTGTTTGTTGCTTATTAATTATTAAATACATAAGCAGGGTTTTCTCTCTGTGTGTGTGTGTAGTGTGTGTGTAGTGTCAAGAGCCAGCTTAAGAAAATGACTAGTTATTTAAAACAACCTCTGGCCTTGCTAAAGAACTGCTATGATATTGAAATAGTTTCCTCTTTGGGAAGCTTGTTGATAGTTGGAAGGAGGCACAATATAACTGGTGGGCCAGACCCTCAGCTTGTGTGAATTGAAGTTAATGGAGCCACATTGATTTGTACCAGCAGAAGTCTGCTGCTGAATTTGGAATCTGTAGTTTTAATAAATAGTGAAGCTATTATGCTTAATTGGGTTGTCTATTTCTGCTTTATTAGGGCCCAGTTTTGCTCCCGTTAAAGTCAATGGAAGTTTTGCTACTGACTTCAATGGGTTCAGGATTTGACCTTATTTTAGTGGTCCATTGATCAGGATTAAGACATTTTGGGACTGATCCAGAACCCAATGATAGCAATATAACAACTATCATTGAACTGAGTGGGTTTTGGATTGGGCCCTTAGTATTTGGAACCACATATTCAGCCCTTCATTCTTCTTAAGTAGATGATTTTAGTGTCATAGAGTTTACTGTGTGCTTTTCTTTTGGACAAGACCCTAAAGAAACACAATCTATTTGTTGTGTGGACATTAAACTCCCCAGATGCTTTTTGCTTTGACGTCCTTAGCCAAAATTTGTCTTCCCCTGACTATTAGGTTTGTTTTGTTGAGTGTTGTAAGCTGCTGACCTCTATCTAGAGATGGATGCATTTCAGCTATATGCTGTGAAGCAGTGTAGGATGCTTTGAGATGAAATGCGCTATATAAATATAAGCTTTTGCATTACCATTTATTATCCTTATCTCTCTCTCCATTTTGGCCAAAGGGAGGCATTTTTTTTTTTTAAATATCACTTTCTAGTAGTGGGTTTAGCTAGACAAAGATAAATTTGTGTAGGATGCTAAGATGATTTTTACTGAGAAGAGCTGGTTCAGCATTAGGAACATTAGCTCTGTAGATCTTGGAAAATAGAGTTAACTAAAGACAGTGGGCACTGTCACAGGATGTGGCAGTGCCGGTCTGAAGGAGATGTCAAAGTCTCCTTGGAATTCAAATATGGTTGTTTCTGAGCATCTGGCATGGATTAAGCCAAAGAGAGAATTAAAGCCCAGTGTTGTTGCAGAATTTCTAGAAGTTTATACCTCCTGGTTTATTCAGGTTCATTCCAGTTGTCTTAATTTTCTACAGAACTGTTTAGTCTCATATTAATATGAAAGCATAAGGGCAGCACACTCCAAATAGACTTAATTTGGCAAGCTAGAACTGTGTTTATGAAGTCAAGTCTTCCTGTCAGTGGTCTCAATCCTGCAAGGTGCACAGCCTCTCAATTGCCACTGTTGGAGTGAGGTTAAAAGAGAGCACTTTGAAGTTTCCTTTTCAATAGCTTTTATTACTCTTCATGCATTTTGTGAAATGCTGTCTTCTACATCAGCACATCATCCCAAGGTATTTTAATACTTGAGTAAAGGAAAAGGAGAAACAAGCGTTTTCTGGCATAATCGATTTATACATAGAATTTCTGCCTACTACTTGTTCATTATATATCCTGACTGTTTTTTAGAGAGTCTATTAAAAACTCAAACCAGGATTCTTGCTACCTAACTGCTCAAAAAAGCACCAGTCCTGAAAGAGCAAAGGAAGCAATTTAAACATAAAACTGGAGATCACTTAGTGGAGATTCATCTGGCTATACACTACAGGTGAAATCTTGGCCCCATTGACGTCAATGAGTTTTGCCATTGACTTCAGTGGGGTCAAGATTTTATTTTAGGCACCTACTCCTGCTCCTAGAATGAAGTTAGTAGCAAAACTTGTTAGGAGCATGATAGGATTTTACAACAGGTTCTTGCTGTACATGCCAGGCACAAATCTCCGATTTCATCGTTCACCATGCTGACAGATGGACCTTTTGTAACAACAGATCATGCTGGTCTCCTGCCATACCTCTTGTTCCTTGCTGGATAAAGTTGGCGCATTTAACCACCTAAAGTGTTCTATGAACAACAACTGTCCTGAGCCTCTGAGCTTAAATATGCTCAGCAACTTTATTTGTTACCACTTGGGCATGAATACCCATTCTCCTCTTCAATGATGGTATGGAGATCGTGTACCAGCCATTTCCATCAGGATGCTAAAGAATACCCTGTTATCAGAAGCTCATGGGGGGTCATGATGTCCAATTTGGAAGATACACTACATCTAACTTATAGTGAATGCTGGAAGTAAATAACCTAATCTATTAATATTAAAGAGCAGCTGCATTTAGGCATGGAATGCTAGGATTCTTCAGTTGATCGTGAAGGGAGTATTCAAACTTCAGTAAGTCCTTGGTAATAGTATAGCTCAGTGAATATGAGCATTGCTAATCCAAGTGATTACTCATTTCTTCTCCCTGCTATTTTCTTTCTGTCTTCATTTTGTACCTTCTTACTATAGTTGGATAAGTTTTGTTTAATTGTGATGGTTCTTTTGCCATGTCATAGTGATGTGTTAAATGCAGGGTCTTTCTTATGTTCTAACTTTAATGCAATAAAATCTGTGAAAATAAAAGGTACTAGCTTAATTGTAGGCCATGGAGAGAAAACATCTTTTCTTTACATCTGGGGGAGTTACTGTCTCTTAAGTAATTACTGTACATAGTATCTGCACATATACTTTACTAGACGTTCATCATTGTTGTTTTAATACTTTGATTTAAAATAAAAATTGATTGAACTTTTTTTTTTAAAAACAGTTGTAGGATTTGGAATGGATCCCAACTTACAAATTGATATGATCACAGAACTGGATCTTGTGAATACAACTATTGGAGTTACGCAAGTGTCAGGACTACATGCTAGCAAAGCATTTTTATTCCAAGGTAAATCAAACTCTTTAATTTAACTGGGACAGCCTCTGTCTCCATGAATTACTAAAAGACTGGATGTAAAACTTATTCCCTGTGCCCAGTGCTTGCATTTTATTATGGCTTCTGTTGTTTCTAAAATGCTCTGTTGTTCTACTGAAATATACTACTGGTGTTTTTACAGGGATAATATCAGGTTGTTTAAGCCCAAAATTTAAATGAAAACACTTTTAAAACATTCCTCTGTTTCATTTCCAATTGAATACTCCCACTGAGTTCCCTTGCGTGGGTCCAGTTGCACACAGAGATAAGAGGGGACAGTAGAGCCCTTTGCAGTGCATTGACACACTCTGATAGTATCCAAAAACTGGTGGGTTAACTTCAGTGGAATTGCATGGGTAAGAAAAGCAAGCAACATTTATCTTCACTATCCGGCAGAGGGACAAGCACAAAGTAAATCAATTCATGGTAAAATAAAAGATTTTCTGATTTCTAAAGTAATATAGGTTTCAGTATTGTAAGGTGCAACTAGTGAAGTGATTTAAAAGTAGGATTTTAAAGTGATGAGTGAGTGAAATCCTGGCCTCAGTGAAGTCAATGTGGGTTTTGCCATTTGCCAAATTTGCCATTGCCATCAGTGGGGTTAGCATTTCAGCCATTGTTCTGCCTTAAATAACAGAAGAAATTAGTTGCTCCAATATTTTTACATGAGCAAGTAATAATAGAAAGAGAGACAATTTTTCACCTAGTATAGCTCTTGTATAACTTGCTAAATATTAAATGAAAAACTGCCTTCAATGGCTGGTTTGTTTGTTTTTTTGTTTTAAAACAATTCTGAGAGACAATTTTGATTCTGATCTCACTTACACTGGTTTTATTCCATGAACTTCGCTAGAGTTATACATGATTTACATTAGTGCACATGATACAAGAATCAGACTTATAGCTTAGCGTATCCTTTACCCAGCTGGTACAAGATGAACAGATAGAACAGGTGCTATAGCAGAGAGACTATTGAAGATCATATTTGAGAAATTATGCGGGTTCACCCTTTTTTGGGGATCTGAAGTCAAACGGTTTCTGCTAATTCTGAGGTGCCAGAGTTATCAGCAACATCTATAATAGAGATATCAAGTTAGTCATTAAAAATCTGAAATGCTTCGCTTTAGATACTCTTCCTAAAAAGTCAGTTTTATGTTTTGTGCTGGAGCATTCCTTAACATGGCTTGCCTCAACTACTTAAAAGTGCAGTCATTCCTCAGCAGACTACAATGTCCTAATTGGCTTAAAATATTTTAAAATTTCCCATTGTGTTTTTGTGGAGTTAACTGAGAACACATTGACAAACTGTCAGCATAGATTTTTACAGTCTAATAGTCAATGCCGAATGAAAAAACTAAAAAGATCTGCATGTGCAGTCCTGGGCTCATTGTAACAATTGATATTAAAAGTAAAGTTGAAGGGATAGTGATCATGATCTTATATTTCTTTAGTTCCCTTTGTCCTGGAGGATCCAAAAATGCTTTACGAATTTTACAAACTAACGTAAAAACTATACGTGCTATGAAGTTCATCCACCACCGAAATGCAGCCACCTTGGGGGTAGAATGCTCATAGCAACTCTGGACAAAAGTTCATAACAGTAAGACAAGAATAAAATTCAGGGTCTTAAGTTTAGTATATAAAGTTCTTTATAACAGAGATTCTCCCCAAGAACAAAATTCTGCTCTTAGGTGCATGCAGATAACCCCCAGTGCATGAGCAATTGCCTCTTGCATACCCCTGCTCAGCATATTGGCAAGGGTGGAATTGCCCAGTCTGGGACGACTCTTGACCAGGGGTCCTTGGTTGTGTTACTCGTTCCTGGAGGAGGTCTGAAGGATACCCTTTTTGGCTGCCTTTAACCTAGGATGCAAATCCTGGATTATCCCTATCTAGTTTTGGGGGCTTTTCCTCAGTTATTTATTATTTGTTAAAAGGCAGCTGGTTGGGGCTTTATAAGATCCAGAAGTCAAATAAACATTGTCTTTCGTTGAGCGAGGTGGTTTACTTTTAGACTTTGATTTGGCCTTGTGCCAGATTGTTTGGTTCAGGATAGCTCTCTGTTTTCAGCTGGTTGGTTCTTTTGTTTAATGTACATGTTTCTGTATTGGTTTTACTGTATGGCACTTATATATTTGTTGTTAGCTGGGCTACCACTGTATTAAGTAAATAATAACAAAATAATACTTTTCCCAGTTGAAACTTCAGGGAGAATTTAGGAAGGCATAATGTACATTTCCCTGAGTTGGAAATTGGCTACATTAGACTGGAGCACTGAAGGATTGAATCACCGATCTTTGTGCTCATTTTATTTAACTTTTTTAGTAGTATTTCAGCATTACAGGTTTACATTGCAGTGCTCCCAAAATGACTGCCTTATCAAAATGACTGGAAAATAGCACCTAGATTTTTAAAATTGCAATGTTCTGTTGGAGCATGTCACTAATGCACTGCAAGTTGTCTTCTCTTCTGTGTCTTCAAGAGGTGATCCCGTCTTTCAGCTAAGCTTTGCTTTGATCATTTATTGGTGCACTTCATTCTTTAATGCCTGCTGTTCTTTGCCTCCTTGCTGCATATTGCTCCAATACCTGGCATCTTTTTCTCAGCCTTCAAAGTGGGGGAGCATCTGCTGTCTACCCGACTCTACTGCTGCTGTTTGCATAATTGGAAAGGGGACTGAGACAAATTCACTGGATGGTCACATCATTGTATCCGGACAATTGAGTATTCTCCGCTATTGTATATATTTTACCTGTGTGCCTAGTTTAGGATCGGTAAGGAGAAATTCTGAGAGTCAGATCTCTGGACTGCAATTTTAATGACGACTACTTTTTGTCCTTCTGATTCATCTTAGATAGTTCCGGATTTCAAAGACCCATTATGCAGTCACTTCTGAAATTCAACTGCATTGAAATCCCAAAACAGAAAATGAAGGTGGGGAGAGGAAGGATTGAGAAATTGTTACTTTAAATATAGGTTTAGCCTGTGTCAGGTGATGACTGCAACATGGTGTAGTTATGCATAGTACCAATAGGTGGCAGTAGAGCACCAGTTCTAAACTTTCTTGGGCCAAATTCTGCTTTTATTTACATCAGTGTAAATTCAGAATAAGTCCACTTACTTTGATGTATTAGTTACATTGATGTCAGTCCAGGATAATTTAAAGAAGTCAGTGGAGTATTCTGATTTTACACCAGTGTACCAGAGAGTAGCATTTTGCCCTAGAATTGGGATTTCAGTTTAATACAGGTTTACAGGCAGAGAAACACATTCAGCCCTCATATGTGAGCAATGTGAGAAAGGCAGTATCCTCTACAGTAAGGAACCAAAGCAGGACTCAGGAGATATGGGTTCTATTCCCATAACATCATTGTGTGCCTGTGGGTAGGTTAATTAGGCTGTGGTCCATCAAAGCACTTAAGCATGTGAGTAGTCCCATTGAATGCTGGCTGCAATTTAGCATTATGGCTTTTTCCCCCCATGTGAGGGAGTGCTAGGTTTTCCTCACTACTCCTCCCCTCCCCAGTACACTCTCAGTGAGGGAAACATAACCTGGACCTTTTGTATTCTAGGCAGGGCTGATAGCACCATTTTCATTTAAGGTTGCCTGATGCTTCCCATTATAAGAGCCTATTTTCAGTGGCTTATAACTTTGCTAAACTTTAATCACTCAGGCTGAAATGTTCCATGTTGCCTCTCTGTCTCAGGCTGAAGTTCTGGGAAAACCACAGCCAAAACAATTAAGCTGTTTCTGAGAGAGAGGCCAGGGAAAAATATGTTGTTTGAAATGTTAAATTTTCTTTATAAAGCTCTAGTGCCCCCATGCTTTGGAGCAGGAACTCGAAATTTGCCAGGGGAGTGGCATGTGTGTCAGGGATATGCTGTTTGCCAACCTCAAAAAATCTACCCAAATTTGGCCAAGTTATAAGCCTTTGAAAAATCAGTTTGCACATGCTCAGTAGAGGCTTCTTAGGTTTAGCAGCTAAAATCTCTGAAGATTCCATCCTCACTGAGCATGCTTGGGTCTCTTACAGCTCCTTGTGCTGATCAGACTGCATGCACTAACCCCACAAATTAACTGAGCATCCTGCATCTCCTACATGTGACCTGACTGCGCATTGGCCATCCTCACAGAGTGACAGAGTAGGCACCAATACAGGGCTACAGGAGTGAAGCTGGACTTTCCCTATAACAGCTGCTCTGGGCTGAGCCTCTCTCTCCTGTGGTCTGAATCACTCAGCTGCTGGCAGCATGGAGGAGGAGGTGGCTGCCTGACTCAAATGCAGAGGGGACAAGAGCTGGGCCTGGGGACTGGCAGGTGAGGGCTGGGGGAATAGATGGGAACAAAAAGGCTGGGTAGGGGGCTGGGACTGGAGGCAAACGGGGGCAGATAGAGGAAATTGGGGCTGGAAACTGAGTGTGGAGACTGGGACTAGCTGTGCAATGAGACTGAGGACAAAGAACTGGGGTTGGGGAGAGCTGGAGGTCTGAGTATGGCTGGGCACAGATACTGGGACTGGATCAGAGTCCTGAGGCTTGAAGACTGGGATGTGTAGGTGAGGAAAATGGGACTGTAATGGGGAAGAGACCGAATTGGGACAGGGATAGGCTGCAGAGGATGGGGCAGAAGGAGTCAAGTTGGGGTAATGGACAGAAGAGTCTGTGCCCTCTAAAGTATGTTTCCCTCCAGAGCCTGGAATAGAACGCAAGATCTCTGAGTCCCAGCCAATATCTCTGCTGTCAGCAAATATCTGTGAAACCCACTGGCAGTGTCCCATCCTCCTCTTGTGCTGGTCCCCATAGAGGATGACATGCTGCTGCCAGTTACTTCATTAGCTCAAGTGGCGTAGGTCTGTGTTGTGGTTCTGAAGAGTCCAACCCTGCTCATGAGCCATGTGGGTGTCAGTATGATGCTACATGATGGAATTTCTATTTTTTTCAGTTTATTTTAAAAACCCAGGAAATTCAACGCAAAAAACTATGTTGAAAGAGCATGATTGTTTACAAAATCAAGCTCTTAAAAGTTAGGAAACGTTTGAATTAAAGTTGCTTGCACAATCTTAATTCAGCCCCCTTGTACATATGCATTATGTTGTAGTCTATAAGACATGGGGGAGAAAACAAAATATTGAATACTTGCTTGTTAAGTGAGTACCATCCATTCTTTGCAGTGAAATGAGTCAAGGATCCTATGGAAAAAATGTGATCATGTAAAGTCTGTATCATAATGCATATATAGAAGGGGGCTGAATTAAGGTTGCATGGGCAATTTAATTCTTCTTCTCATCCTAAAGCATCTTTATAGATACAAGGAGCTGTACAGCATCATCATTTGTTCCTGTCCATGGCTTGTTCCTCCATTAAGCTCAGCTTGGTCATGTCCCTGCATACGACATCCTGCAATATAGTCAGTGGTGAGCCTCTAGGTTTGAATGACCTTGGTTGCATTGCATTATTTTCTTTGGCATCTTATCATTTGTTTGTCTTCATTGTAATCCTTTTTTATTGCAGCCAATCCGGTACTCTTTCACATCCTGCTCTTCTTCTCCATTTGTCTTTGCTTTACCCATGCAATTTACTAAAGAATTCTCATCTCTGCTGCCTCCAGCCTTCTGATGTCTGTTTCATTTAATGCAGCTGCTTCCAGACCCTAGAGTTATACTGTTAGTACACAGGTTTGATATGTTTTCACTTTCATAGATTTTAGATAACAGCTAAACACCAGTGCATATTGCAAACTGGAGTATTAGAACTTTAATTCTGGCATTTCCTAACTTTTGAGTGCTTGACATAGCAACCTTAATAATTTTTGTGATCTGTGTGTGTGTATGTACATTATATATACACGTATGTGTGGGGGGGAGGAGGGGGGCAAAGTATGGGTTTCTGTGTGTTATATATATGGCAGTGAAGTCATTAAGCAATGTTTTCTCTCTGCAAAACTCCAGCTATACAAAGAGCTAGGATAAGTGAGATGAAATCATTTTCATATGGAACAATTAAAGATTACTTGCAATATAATTACTGAATAGCATTCCAAGGCTCTGGAGATAGCTAAACTAGAGTTAACCTTTTCAGTCCCTAGAAATGATGCCATGCTGAATAATCAGACAGCCCTTAGGATATCACACCCCCCGCCCCAAATAGCCTGACAGCCAATGAACACTATTGGGAATGTCCAGTATTTGAATTATTTTGGGCTCTACGAGAGATGAGCCCAGCCACTCTTACAGTGGCAGGTCCAGCTAAAGGCAAGAGTCTCTGTAGTTCAAGAAAGAGTTCCTTTATCTCTTTTGATAGTAGGTCAGTGAGAATGCTATCCACACCTCGATGCTTCCTCTATTCTGGTAGTGAAATTGTTGCATCATGGGTAAACCTGCCCCATTCTTGCTGATCAGTCCAATCCACTAGCTAGGATGGGAAGACAGCATCTGGGGAGCCGACTGAGGAGGTGTGTTCTGTGCAGAATACCTTGTGCATCACTCTGTATTGGGAGGCAGGCTGCAGGATTGGTGGGGCAATGGGGATTGAGGTTGTAGAGGGGCTCAGGAAGCCTGGAGACCACTCAAACCTTTGAAGAACTTCCCGGCACATACCCTGGCTACTCAGGCTGTGCTGGGGCTAGGTTTCTGTCCCATTGGAACATATGGCTCTGGGTAGGGCTAGGTGACATTTTGAAAGAGCGATCATTTGCAATTTCACCAGGTCTTTAAAAATAATGCAATTTCTGGCTTTTAGTGACATTTTGTGGAAGCTACCAAACCAATTCTGGTGTTTGTTTTTTTTTTTTTTTTTAAAGTCTTTTTATGGCAGCCACACTCCTTTTTCCCCACTGATAAAGCTGACTGGTTGGAAACCAAGGTCTGGGCCTCATAGATTTTCATGTGGAGAGTGGGTGGGGAGGGAGCTTGTCAATGATCATGAAATTTCACTTTCTAAATAAAAAAAAAAAATTTTCATTTAGTGTTGCTAAAATTACTGTGTTTGAACAGTTTCTACCCTGCGGAAATGTGCAGGAGAGGCAAAAATATTGCTGTGCTATCTACTCCTGTTATCTGAATTATTTTGGGTTTCCCAACATGTATGTATGGAATAGGAGAGAACTCTGATCATACGTTGTCACTGTCGCTGGCAGTTTTTTCTTCCTGGGGCACAATAATTGTGCTGCTTGTCTGTCTGCATTGACACTGTAGTATGTTATGTAGGGTGGGGTTGGAGGAGGAGATTCTCTGCAGCCAGTGCTTCCTGATATGCTAAAAGCCATGAACATTTCTGGCAATCTGTTGACAAAGTCCTTTAATGAAGATAAGCAGAGTGAAAACAAAGGATGTTTATTCTCCACTTGATACAGAGTCAGTAGGGCACAAAAGGGTAACTCCTAATATTGCTAATGGGAGTTGCAAAGCTCTAAACCCTAATATAGCAATGATAGCATGCACACCCAGATCTCTAAGGAAAAAGTGTTCAATTCAGATAAAAATATTAGTAACGGTTTTCAGGGTTTCTTGGCGCTCCATCAGAATGAGAATCGAATGTGTTGTGCCTTTGTCTTAAAGGGATGCTGTCAAGTTAATAATCACACGGGGCCAAATTCCATTGTCCTTTCTCAGTTTGAATACTTAATGAATAATCCCATTGGAGTTAATGAAGTGACTCACTGAAAAAGGTACTATTTAACTGGAGCAAAGATATCAGGATCAGGCCCATAATAATCATCACAATGTTATCAGCTAATAATCATATATTCTTTTATTCAAACTGCAAATATTAACATCCTGATTTACTTCCCTCCATTTATACTGTTAGTTTACGTTTTGCTCTGAACTTGCTGAAGTTCATCCTCATACAGAGGGGTAGGCATATATGCTACTGAAGTTCTATGTACATTTAAGTGGGTCGTAACTGGGACGTAAGTGACACATCAGCCTTTGGCTTACCCTCTGCATAGGGATGAATATTGCCCAGTGAATACTAATTACTTGGGCAAGTAGTTCTAATAGGCTTGTTTCTTAGTTTTACACCTGTGTAACTCCTTTGATGTAACTTGATTTACACCAGTAGAAGTCAAAACAGAATTGCCCCCATTACTGCTGAATAAATAAGGAGCTGTCTACATGGGGAATTATTCCAGAATAGCTATTCCTGATTAACTTTGTGTGTAGGTGCTCTTATTCCAGAATAAGAGAGTTTTAAGAGTGCTTACACATGGCATTCATCTAGAGTAGTTAATCTGCTTTAAATTCACACTTTAGATAATTCCAGGTTAATTTTCATGTGTACGTGAGCCCTTGGTACCCCTCAGTATGAGACAGGCTTGAAGATTCAGGCCCTCAGCTTGGGCAATGAGGTGGGTAATTTCACTTTTGTTCTTGTGCATTAGCATGCACAACAGTTGTATTTGGGCTCAAAACACTGCAGGGGACTATTAACACTCAAATTCATTTTCATTGAAATTTATTAAAAATCAAGTTGATGGAAGGAGTTTTACTCACATCCCGTTTTGTTTAATCACTTCTAGAAAAAGAGAAATATCATTGACAACAGCTAAATTGACTGTTTCTTTAAAACAATTCTATGGATAAAAATAGTTAAAAACCATTATGTATCTTTAAAAGATTATGCTATAATCAAAGCATAATACAGTAGCTAGACATGGGTAATTTCCTGTGAGGGGAAAAATCCTGCTATCTTGAAGTACCCACAGGGAATAAAAATTAGATGCTACTTTTGAGGACTCAAAATGCTTCTTATCTGCCAAAAGTTCAGATTAATCTTGCCACCTGAAGCAATAGATAATTTTCCCTCCCTCACATAGTGTACAATCTTTTAATTTTTTTTTTCATTTCTGATACATGACTAATGTTAGGTGATCATGTCGTGTCTGTTTATGGCATGATGCAACATTATATAACAGGACACAAAGGTAAGGCAATGTGACAAAATGTAGTGCCTCAGAAATTTTAAAGAAAAATAGTATTTGGCACTTGCTATCCATTAGAATACAGATTATTCATTAACTATCAAATCAGTAAGAGCATAGGGTGTGTGAATGCTAAAACACCAAAGTGAGTTTGGTAATTCTCAGAAGTAACTGAGGGAGTTCCACATCACTATGTAATTAAGCAACCAAAATTGTAGTCGAGCGTCTGCTTTTTGGCTTTCCAAAAGATAACACTACTTTTTTCCTGCATTTTCTTTATAGTTACAGTTGAATATCCCATTGGTCCTTTGAGCTGTAAAAAAGCAAAAGATCACCTAGGATCATAGTAATTATAGACTTACTAATCTATCAAGTCCATCCCACCCTGCATTTACAGGAAACTGCTTTTTGAAGCTAGGAATTTTCCCATCGACTTCAATGGGAGCAGACCCTTGGACCTAATATAGGCAAATTTTAATGTTCCTATTATGTTTATTAAGCTTAATTCTTGTGCTTCTCAGATCTTGAATTTCTTGAACACCCACCCTCTGAGTGAAATTAAAGGGAGCTTTGGGTGTGCAAAGTATGCAGGATTGGATCTTACGTAATTGGATCTCAAATAATCATTGTCCAGTCATGTATAATTTAAACACAGAAATGCCTCTCTCCCCTTTGTTTTATCATACAAATATAATAACATGTAATCTGAAATCACAGCTCTTAGCGAGGCGGGGAGAATAAACAAGCAAGCCAAGATTTGTGGAAGATAATTTTTTATGTCATGATTTTTCTTATTCTGTGGAGATCTACACAGGTGCTCATTATGCTGCTTGGCAAATGAAGTAGCAGAACCTTAAAATATGACACTTCTAGAATTCTTTGATAAATGCTCATGATTGGCAAACCTGATGTACCTGTACGTTATCTGGAGTGTTGCTTTCCAAGAGCGTACAGGGCTAGCTTTGGAGGCAGAATTTGGGTAGGAATTAGTTTCAGTGGCCTTGGTGAGAAGTAGGGTAGGGGGAAAATAGTTTGATTATCTCTGTGTAATTAATTACGAAGCCAGTATGAAATTAACATTTGTTTTGTATTGCCACATATTTAGCAGTCATGCTCTTCTGTGTAATCCTCTTTTGATCTTTGATAGTGGCAGTGCGTTTAATGTTTTTGATGTGTTGCGAGCACTTGCTTTCAGATGGGGTATTCTGTCCTTCTAGTTTTATACCATCCTAATTGTTTTGAAATATACTTTTTTTTTTTTTTTTTTTTTTAAAGTAAACATTAGTGCTGATGATATTGCTAAAGGCAAGAAATGCAAAAAGGGGGAAATGTGGAAGTTCTATTTAAATAAAAGCCTATTTTCAGAAACAAAGGCTTATAGAGCAAAAGGGAGCTCTTAGTACTCTGAGCACGTCTGCTGTTACGGATGAACCCACAGCAATGGATGCTATCAAACTTGTCATATTTTATTCATGAGTTGTGGTGTGCTTAGATGAAATAAGAAAAGCAATGCTCCAAATCATAATTGTGGTGTAAAAAGATAAGTTGTTATAGTGACATTTTAAATTTTTTAAAAATCTCTCAAATAATTCATATAACAACTTACAGGGAATGACTAAGTGTGTTGACTGTGTTTGATTCTTTTTGTTTTTGTGGAATGTTGTACAAAGATATATCCTGAAAAAGTGTGTGTGTGTGAGAGAAAATACCTACATACCTAATCCACACACTTTTTTACATTCTTTCAGGATGCATCTCTTAATAGTGTTCCACAAAGATACACAGGTGATTTTGAATACAAAAATAATTGTAAAGAGGCTGACAGCAGAAATTGCACATCAATAGAAAAGGGCTTTGATAAATATTACGTTCCAAGCTATTATAATACAGTTAATAAATAAAGCAAAGCAACCCAGGATTTCATTTGATTTAAGTAATGTGTTGTGAATTGTCTAATGTAAAGAAATCCTAGGAGGAGAATTTTTATGAAACATTTTGTAAGAAATATGCAAAGAATGTATAGCAAATAAAGGAAATCCATAACTCTTTAGTTAAAGATGAACCAAAGTGCTTTTTAAAAAGTAATTTAAAACTGTTTAAAATCTCAAATCATTAAGGCCCTGATTCCCCAAAGCACTTAAGCACATATTTAACTTTAAACATATGAATCGTCCCGTTGATTTTAGTGGGACTACTTATGAGATTAAGAGCTTTGCTGGATCAGGACCTGAGAAAACACCGGTGTAGACTCAACTTTTTAAAATAAATACATTTAAAATACAAGTGCGGTTTTTGTTTGCCAGGGCCTGAGTTGAGGGATCTTCTTCTGCTGGAAGAGTTGATGAGTTCACTAAGGTTCAGATTTGTGCAAATGCAAGGGTCTCACTGAGCAGATCCAATTATAGGATTGAGCCTTCCTACTGGGGCTCACAGTGTGTGTGGACGGATACCTCCTGTAATCCTATTGATTTACACCTCATGCAATTCTACAGAAATCAAGAACGAATGTGAACCATACAATGCAATGGCTGGGATTCCTTAAATAGCTTTGGCCAAACTCAACCCTGTTGTAATTCCGGGGAATGAATTCCTTGGGGACAAGGACTGTCTTTGAGCTAGGCACTGTACAGACACAAAGCAAAATGTGGGCTTGGGCCATGATTAGGGCACCTAAGTTCTACAGCAATATAAATAATAATATTTTAACTTCTTAGGGGTCTGAGACAAAGCCTATT
The DNA here is from genome assembly GCF_026122565.2 of Emydura macquarii macquarii. NCBI lineage: Eukaryota > Metazoa > Chordata > Testudines > Chelidae > Emydura > Emydura macquarii. The sequence continues at coordinate 1,353,950 of NW_027132013.1, read as the reverse complement.
GATTTCAATGGCCTTGGATCAGTCATCAACTGTATCAGGAAACCGACAGAACTCTGAGTGGAGGGAGGTAAAGAACTACTGCTTTTCAAATAATTGTTTTCAAACACATTTGTAATTAATAATAATAATATGGTGTCTTCTATCTGAGCAGCTCAAAGTGATTTGCAATCATGAAGGAATTTGCCTCAGACCACTTCTGTTGAGCAGCATTAAATATTGTCATTCCCCTTTTACAAATGGGGAAACTGAGTCATAGAAAGATCATAATTTACCCAAGTGTCTAAGTAAGCATGAGGCAGAGCCAGAGGTAGAATGTTGCTATCTTGATTCCAAGATTCAGGAGTTGGCTATCCTGTCAATAAACTAAATTCCGCATTCCATGTGGTCCCACTGAAGTCACTCACGGGGATTTACAAAGGAGCCTAAATGAATAAGTCCCCTGACTGCTGTTCAGTTTCAGTGGGATTTGGGTGCCCTGGATTCCTTTGAAAATCCCAGGCTATGAGACGATTTACCTGAGGAAGGCAAGCAGGATTTCTCCTGTGGCATTCACATTGAACTTTAGAACCATAAAGCACTATAGAAGCACTAAATCTTACCATTAATTTAGGAGACTTCATCCTGTTGGTAATATCCATTGTATAGGGCAGCATTTATCGTGTCCCTGTAAAGTAGAGCTGTTCAGCCTAATGGGAATACTTTTCAGTTGCTTAAAATATTATTTCTTTTGCCTGTAACTTCCAGTACATGTTCTTAAAATAAGCCAGATATTTTAAAACAATTCCTTTGTTTCTCGCCTGCGTGTGGTCAGCCACGTAAGTTATGGAGCTATGGGGTCATACTGTCAAGTCTATCTGAAAATGTTCTTTCACGGGAAAAGGGGGGCCCAGTGCCAAGTGCCTCAAGTCAGAATAGAAACAGACAGAATGTTCCGTGGCTCATTGTTTAGTGTGACATTAATGTTTATCATACATTAGATAATCTAATACAAATTAGATCCCAAACGGACAGTGTTTCTATGAAAAGGATAGTAAATCAGTAATTAAACCTTAGAAATCACGGCCTCCTCCCAGCATTGGATACATTGCCACTGGCTCCGTTGACAGTTCTTCTTATGATTGTGTTGCCAGGCACTATCTGCTTTCCATAATGCTCTTTAAGTACTCTTGTGCAAAGTTGGAAAACAATAATTGCAACATTTAGCTTTTGCAGCGATAACGTTCTGGTACCTTATGGACGATGCAGATAAACAGTGGGAAAGACCTTATAATCAGTGAGTCCTAAACTAATTAGCTAACAAGGCATGTAATTTGATTAACTCATATGATTTAAGAGCAGATGATGTGCTTTTTGTGGTCCTGTGACTTCTCATGCATTTTCACTGGCTAAGGAATAGGCATTTAATTTAAGAGATCAAACAGTTGCACGTATCCTAAATAGTCTTGATTTCAGTGCTTGTATCTTTGGGGAAAACAAACAAAAACAAACCTTGCTGCAAAAGACAAGCCCAGTAACCACCTAAAATCTCTGAAACATAGAAGAATCAGATGCATAAGTAACAGGTGGTAAATGAAGCAGACCTACGTGAGGAAAATACCAGTAAGCCACACATTAGTTAATTACTTGTGGTGGATCTGGAACACTGATTCCTTCTTGATTTCTCTACCTCTGCTGCTTTTCTGGCCAAATAAATGGTTTGAAAACCAACCATATCATTTTGCAGTATAACATACTGTCCAGGGCCTCTAGCTGATGGAATGTATGTATTCTGTTGCTGCTGAAGTGCCTTGTTGTTGTTATAATATTAGTTCATGTGAGGAGAACAGAGTTGAGGGCTCTAGAGATTTGAAGCTCTCTATGTACCTAAACAAGTGCCAGCACCTGCAATGCAGACTTCTCCATAGCATTCTGCTAGTGTGTCTCAACTCTGCCCTGTCGGGACCTTTCACTGGTGGGGGCCTTAAGAGGTGCTTTTTTCCCCTCCTTACTTTGTATTCATTTCCGAGTCTCATATGAGTAAATGCTGCTCTGTTTGTCCCAGTGTGCCAAATTTATGTAGTTCAGTTTTGAAATATTGCTGAGGCAACCAAAGGCATTTCTCTTAGAGACTCTGACAGCTACTTAATTAATATGATTTTGGTCATTCTAGCTGATGCTCAAGTTAGAGCAATTTCCCAGAGGTGAAAAGTCAGACATTAATCCACTAAACCAACTAAATTATTGGTTGGGGAGAGACTATGGTTTCATAAGTGGACTCTTTCTGATATCATAGTGGCTCAAAATCTTGGTTACTCTGGGTTCTGGAATTTGAAATAGCTTCTCTTAAAAGATGGCTTTTTATTTCAAATACTAGTTTCACATCGTTAAGAGATAACTAGTCATAAACTAGTTTTACAAACATATGAACCGCAGAATGACAGCAACACATGGATGTTTAAACCTGGTGTAAGATAAATTGTCAGGCAAGAAGGAAAGTTTATGTACGAATATACTGTTTTCCACCTTCTCTTCTAGAATTGCCTTTGTTGTATAGCCATGGGAACTTACCTTTGAAACATTAGCTGTTCACCCTGGTAATTGCTCCATCCTCTAATTTAATGAAAACCCATTAAACCGAAACAATAATTAAAATGAGACATCATCTCAGTAGGAGGTTTGCATATTAAAATCAGTGAACATTTCAGTGCAGGCAGATCTTATTCTTGAGAAACAGTGTGTGTAGGAACATGTAAAAAGTGATTTTATAATGAATAATAATAAATTAGAAAGCCGATCTGTTGAACATGATGCTCTATTGTTTATTGAAACTGAGCGGAGCTGGCAACATTTAAAAATACTTTTCTCACTAGTGAGACACCCCTGCCCCAGTTTAGAAGGCCATGCACGTGGCAAGACATACTACACCCAGCTCAGGCCTCTTTATTAATGTGGCTTTACAAGAGTTTGTGTTCTCTCCTGATGGTAGGCTGGGAATCTGCTTTAAGTGGTTGCTGGCAGACTGCGGTGTGTGTGCCTGCTATACAAGTGTAGATGATGTTGGCAAACCTGCAGTGATGGAGACCCCAGGTGATGAGTGCTCCAGTAAGGCTAATGTGCTGCTTACTGCTCATGTTTCACGAGCTGCTTTGTGCTGACTCAGAGCGGGATGGGATAGTAATCTGAATGCCCTAGGGAATCAGGATGGTCATATGACTCTTCATTGCAGCTCTGGCTGGGAGCACATTGCAGATTTCCTCCAACTCATATTTAAGAAAGAAACTTCCACCCATGGTTTCACTGACTCCACAAAAACACACACACACCAGACTGGAGACAGTTGATCATTCTGTGGGTCTGGGCTCCTCCCCCCGCTCGACCTACTCCAAAGGAACTTGGTTTTGTCCAGGTTTGGTAGGAAAGGATATCTCCCTGGGTCATTTCTCCTTTTGGCAGCGAAATGAATCATCACTGACGGCAATCCCTGTGGTTGGTGTTTTCATCCTGGCATAGCTTTTTGAAGTTCTTTGAGACTATTGCCTTTTCTAGAGTGCATTTTTTATGGAAACGAGGGACGATGTTCCTTTGAAATTACCCTATCTCCACCTTTGCTGCTTCCTTTAAAGGGCTTGTGTTGTGGTGACCCTGCCTCTGGTTTAGGAGTGCTGGATTTTGCTTTTGGATTGCTTAGAAAGGATTGTGATATGAGTCACATCTTCCTTTCCCAAGGGGTCCAAGGGCTCCTAGGATATGTCTGGCCAGGGAACAAGGATCTGAGCTCAATATTCAATGTTCTAATCATCTCCTGCCAAATGACTGCCCGGCCAGTCTCTTGTACCAATACTGAGTAACTAATTTAGTTTGAAAAGTTGAATATAAACAGGGTGATTTTACTATTATAAGTACTGTTATAAATATGAATGTTGACTTAACGATTAAACTTTTTACTGCTGATGCACAAAATAATGGCATCTTCTTACAAGGTGGGCAGGGGTGTGCAAACTAAAATAGGCAGCATAGGAACACTGTGCTTAAAAAGTACATATCTCTGATATCTGAGATTTTAGTTTCACTGCCCAATTTGGCTGTCATTGAAACCCAAGCTCTGATTTTGTAGGGCTAACTTCTGCTTGCTTATCCAGATCTGTTACGAGCATGAGGGAACGGAGCACCGAGCAGTTTGAGTATAAATGTTCCATACAGGTGATACTGAAAGAATATTGAATCAAACAGCTTTAAAATGGATTGGGGTTAGTGGTATAGCAATAAACTCTCCGTGCACTGAAAAAAGAAGCTCCCTATAGTCTCATTGACTCCCCTGGGACTCTTTGCTTGAGAAAAGATTACTCACCAGAATAAGAATTTTCTACATGAATCAGAGTTGCAGGGTTGGGACCACAACTGTTTCTTCCACTGCTTGTAGTACTGGGGACCGTGAATTTGAATGGAGCATGGGCATTGATGTTGTGGAACTACACCTTTTAGAGAATTTGTTCCACTATGTCAGCAGCTTTTGGTCTTTCCCTACCAATTTTGTCCACTTCTGTTTGGTGGTCATTTTGCAGAAGCCAACCTGGCTCTTTTTGATTTGCTTCGTTTTGGGGGTTTATAACATCTTCTGATATATAAGTGGCAAAGTTCTAAGGATATTTTAGTTGCCGTTAGTTGGGGAGGCAGGTGAGATGGTGGGTCCATCAGAAATATATGGTCTGAGGGCCAAATTTGAATCCTAAGTGCTTTTAAGGCCTGATCCTCTGAGATATTGAGCTCCCCTAATTCCATTTAATTTAAAAGAGCATGGGCTCTCATCACCTCACAGGATGAAGCACTCCTTGCAGATACAGTCTCTCACTGATTTCATCCTCTTAAATTGCTCCCATCACTGTATCTGAGCACCACGTACTCGTTAAGGGTCTGATTCTTTCTTTTCCTGTTGAAGTCCGTGGTGCAGCTCCCAGGCCCTACTGTAACACTATCGGAGCACTGTTTATGTGGACCTATATTTTGGCTGTCCTGGGAATAGGTATGGAGTTGCACACAGCTGCCCTTCAGAACTACTCCGTTCCAGCATCATGATCAGTCCCAGTGGGGAAAGGTGTTTAGGGTAATAAGGATACGTTCTTTTGCATCTAGGCCATTATCCTCTGTGTCTCTGGCTCTGGAAGAACTTTGGAGTGTGAGCATTGCAGGTTGTAGAGAAGAAGAACATAACTTGCATGCTGTGGTGTCCTGTGTACTGCTTTTCAGATGAGGTCCTATGTGGGGATTTAAATTTGACTCCGAATTTTGGGCTTTGGATAGTTCCTTTATTAGATTCATAGCAGTTTTCAGTTAGGCCACATTTTTGGGCTTAAATGACTTGACAATCACTTAATAGGCAAGTAACGGCAGCCCAAATATCTGTCTTTCAGAAGATAGGCTACTGGGCTAGATGGACCATTGGTCTGACCCAGTATAGCTGTTCTTGTGTTCTTATTAGAATCCATAATAATTATGAAGGATTTCATGAAATATACAGGTGAGTATTTCAGGTTTACTTGACACTAATAGAACAATACAGACATTAAGTTAGTTATACTGTTTATATGTCAAGACAGTGTTTAACAAAAAATGTTAAATGTCTGCAGAATCTAAGTATTCAGCATTATGTACTGGTACACTTCCTAATGAGTATGTTCTTCTTCAAGAGCTTGCTCATGTCCATTCTGTGTGTGCACCACGTGCACTGGTGCCAGAAATTTTTCCCCTAGTGACACTAACAATTTGCAGTCCTCCCATTCAGCCTATTGACTGCACTGTGAGTATTCACCAAGTGCATGCCAGTGGTGGCGGCCCACCTCAGATGCAGAGGTGCGCAAGTCTTTCCTTACCTGGACGACTGGCTCATCTGAAGTCAATTGAGAGCAAAAGTCCAATGCGGCATCGAGGTCGTAAGGGACACCTGCTGATCGCTGGGCCTGCTAATAAACAAAGAGAAATCAACACTTACACTGGTTCAATGGATAGAGTTCATTGGAGCAGTCCTAGACTCTACACAAGCCAGAACTCTCCTGCCCGAGACCAGGTTCCTAGTAATGTGGGAACTCATGGCCCATGTAGCATCCCACCCCATGATCACAGTAAGAGTATGCCTCAGCTTCTTGGGCCACATGGCGGCCTTTACTTACATGGTCTGCTACACCAGGCTGTGCCTCAGACGGCTGCAGATATGGCTGCCAATGCTATTCTCACCAACCAGGCATTCTATGGACAGAGTAGTCACCCCTTCGCATACTTTCCTCTCTATCATGGTGGCCGAAACCGTGGCACGTACTGGCTGGAGTACCATTCGTGGCCCCTTGGCCGACTCTGATTCTGGTTTCGGATGCCTTGGAGAATGGGGAGCCCACCTTGGTGTGCTACGAATGCAGGGCCTCTGGACTAAGGATGAACTAGCTCTGCATATCAATATCTAGGAACTCAGAGCAACCCGGCTGGCCTGCGAAATGTTTTTGCCTTACCTTTCCAACAAGATTGTGCAGGTTCTCATGGACAAGATGGCTGCAGTGTATTACATGAACAGGTCAGGGGGAACCAGGTCCTCTTCCCTTTGTCAGGAAGCCTTACATTTGTGGGATCTCTGCATGGACCACATTTAGCTGCTGGCCACTTCCTGGGGTCAAGAATGCATTGGCAGATCACCTAAGCAGATCCTTTTGTTCTCACCACGAATGGTCACTCCACCTGGGAGTGGCTGACTGCATCTTCTGAAGGTGGGGAACTCCCAAGTGGACCTCTTTGCGACCAGGGAGAACAGGAAGCATGATCAAATCTGCTCCTTCCTGGGGCCCAGGGATGCCTCCCTGACTCAGGCCTTTCTCCTGTTATGGTCGGGCAGGTTCATGTATCCTTTCTCCCTGATACCTCTAATTCACAGAGTCCTCATGAAAATCAAGAGGGACAAGGCACAAGATATCTTAGTAGCCGCAGCATAGCCTTGGCAGCATTGGTTCTGGATGCTGTTGGAGCTCTCAGCGGCCCGCCCTTGGTCACTCCCACTGCGGCCAGATCTCTTCTCTCAAGACCAAAGTTGACTGCTCTGTCTGGACCTGGCTTCCTTTCACCTGACTGCATGGATGCTTCATGGTTGAGCAGGGAGGAGCTTGACTGCTCGGCCCAAGTTCAGAGGATCCTATTGGGCATCCTATCTAGCTAAGTGGAAGTGCTTCACCTGCAGGGCAGCTCACCAAAACATATTGCCGACGAAATTGCCTATACAGGTAATCTTGGACTACTTTCTACACTTGGACCAAGAAGGTTAGCCTTCTCATCTGTCAAAGTATACCTAGTGGTGATATCGGCTTTTCATCCTCTGATTCAGGGCCAGGATGTTTTTTCTCACGAAATGGCAACCAGATTCCTCAAGGTCTAGAGAGGCTTTTTACTCCACTGAGGGACCCGGTTCCCCAATGGGACCTGAACCTCATTCTTTCCCAGCTCACTTGCATGGCCATTTGAACCGCTGGCTTCCTGCTCCCTCTCACACATGTCCTGGAAGAATGCATTCGTGGTAGCAATCACTTCTGCCTGGAGGGTCTCAGAGATTAAAGCCCTGACTTCAGAGCAACAATACACAATCTTTTTCAAGGACAAGGTCCAGCGTCGTCCTCACCCTGTGTTCCTGCCATATTAACCAGGACATTTTTCTGCCAGTATTGTGTCCAAAGCCTCACAGCTCCAATGAAGAGAGGCGTCTCCACCCTCTCAATGTAAGGAGGGCTCTAGCCTTCTACGTTGACAGAACCAGGCCTTTTCGCTGCTCCATGCAACTCTTTGTTTCGATCGCTGATCGGATGACGGACATCTGGTGTCATCCCAGTGAATCTCGTCCTGGATTACAGCCTGCATTTGAGCTTGCTATGTGCAAGCAGGGGGTCACGCCCCCCAGCATCCCTGTCAGCCCACTCCACAAGGGCTCAGGCGTCTTCAGCGGTCTTCCTGGCGCATGTCCCCATATAAGACATTTGTAGAGCTGCTACATGGTCTTCGGTACATAATGTCACGTCCCACTATGCCATCATGCAGCAAGCTCAGGACAATGCTAGGTCTGGCGGAGTGGTGGTGCTACAATCATCACATCCGTGATCTCCTGCCCACCTCCGGAGGCACTGCTGGTAAGTCACCTAATTCAGAAGGGACATGAGCAAGCACTTGAAGAAAGAACGGTTACTTATCTCATAACTGTTGTTCTTCAAGATGTGTTGCTCATATCCATTCCACAACCCACCCTCCTTCCCCCTGTCAGAGTTCCGGCAAGAAGGAACTGAGGGAGGGGAGCCGACAGCTCCCTATATACAAGCGCATTTGTGTGCTACTGCAGTGGGTGCTAGAACTGGACCTACAGGTACTACTAGGGGAAAAATTTCCAGCACTGGTGCATGTGGCACAGACACGCGTAATTCAGAATGAACATGAGCAGCATATCCTGAAGAACAACAGTTATGAGGTAAGTAATAGTTCTTTCTCAGTGTCTTTAAACCTCTCTGACAACAATGGAATTAGCCATCAACTCAAAGGACTTCACCGGAATTTGACCAAACAGGAATGAACCCATACTAAACATCACAATTTGCAATTTATTTAGAGGATAATTACACGGATAATTACAGTTAATGCATACTGTTAGTTCAGGCAGTAAGTGGGTGATCTCTTACATTAAAAAGTAATGTTGCTCAGCACATTTGACATTTCCTTTTTAGAATTTTAGGATCCCATAATTTTTAAAACTTCTTTTAAATAAAATAATCTTCTGTTTCTTTGCTTTGTTCAAGGTAAAAATCTCCTGCAGCAGATCCCTAGAGTAGGCTCACGATATCGGTTTGCACTCTCAAATAAATATACAGAGCTGCTTATTCGCGTGGGTTTGATTTTGAGGAACACCGTGACCTGTTGAAAGAAACCCCCCAAACTCCCAACATTACAAATTAAGAAAACATAACTGCATAGCAGGGCATGTGAAAGTCATGGCTTCATCTTTGCGTTTTGCTGAGGTTGCATTATCATTCAAGTGTGAAGTAATATTTCATTGAAGATGACTAGATAAAGAAATACTCTATATTACACAGAAAAAAGTCACTTTATTACAAGGAGCCTGTCATTTTTTTTATAGAGAATGTAAAAGCTATTTTTCCCCTATAGGCAGCTAACTTCCCTCCCTCCCCCTGGAGTTAAAATTGTATGCTCAGAGTTCTATTTTCAGTCAATACTTACAATTCACTTGAATGATATTTTGCCACACAATTAGGTGAAACACAGAAGACTGATGAAAAGTAGATGATGTAGGGTCAGATTCTGAATCAAATCTATGTAGGTGGATCCCTGCATGTCTGTGGAGTCCCTTTGAACTTGTATAGATGTACGGGAGGACTCCTGTACAAGTCAGATTGCATGATTGGGAGTCAGATTTACCAGTCTGCCCTTGAAAAAACCTCTGTTTCCAATATGGTGTATCTGTAACCTTTACTGCATTGTAAATGCAAGGCCAATGTAAGGCTTTAAAACACTTAACTACAAAAGCTATTGGTCAGTAGGATTATTCACAGTAATGAAACAATACATTTGGTAGCTGTTTGCAGAATTGGGCCCTTAAAAGCTACTTTCCCTTTTCAAGAAGATATGGTAACTGGCCAAAACACTACATTAATATTATTTATGTTCCAGTGGTTTGAGCCACTATTCTAGAACACTGTAGTATTTTACATCCATGTTGCATATTCATTTTAAAAGTAGCTAAGCTGAATGCATAAGACGGAGTAAAAATATAGGATTCTGACATATTCATGGACTAATAAAAGGCACAGGAATATAATATACCATTTCAAAGTCTTTTTCTAAAGTGAAGGCTCAGTGTATTTGCCAAAAAAAATTCTTGAAATAAAGTTTTTGTGAAAAAATAACCATTTTTTTTATGGATCATTTTATAACCTGTAAATTTAGGATTCTGCAAAGATACTATGAAATTTACCAAAGAAAATGTCCTTTACAAGATTGCCAGTGTTCTGAGTGCGGATTCATTATTTCCAGAAAGAAATTAAAAAATGGTTTGAATGTTACATTTTCTCTTTGACAAAATTGCCTTGTCTTCAAGAAAAGAATCATAGGTTTGCAGGATTTTCATGACACTGAACTGTTTTGGAAACTTGAAATCAAAGCACAAAAATATTTTATTTTTAAGATTTGGGGATTTTGTATTGAATTTTTCACATACCTCTTAGTGGCCCAGATGAATTCCTGGTGTAATTGTGCTGATTTTAATTGTATATCCATTTTGCTCCACTGTTTGATGACTAGTTCAGCAGACTCATAATATGAATTAATTTGAGTATGGGAGCATGGAAAGACCTTCATAGAGGATATCCTCATGTTCTCAAAGAGGCAGCTGAATATTAATTGACATTTGGATGTACACATTTACATCCCCTGCAGCTAGTTTTTAAAAAGAACTAGGTAATTTTATGACCATTAATAACATTTGTAGCTATGCAAGATAAGCGAATGGTATGGATAATCCAATCTCCTGCTTAAGGACATAAACTGGTCACTTATGGCAGATAGGAAGGATTCCCCCTCTTCCCTCCCTCCCTCTCCCCTATGGCATTGTACAATTTGCTGGGTATATTAGAGATTTTCTTTGAAGCTTCATGGTCTTGGTTCTGCATGTGGCGGGATACCAGACTAGAAAGACTAATGGTTTGTATGGTGGATCTTAAGGGTGAGTTTGAACCAATGGACTAGATTTAAAAAACTGACTGGCTGATTCTGGATGCTCCACTTGAGACACCTTAAAGATGCTGTATTTTGAGAAGGGGAGTGGACAGCATATTTTGAAACTCAGCTCCCTTTAAAACTTTTCAGGTTGGGCACCCCAAAATTGAAGTACCCCAAAATAATTGTTTAAAAATCTTGAGCACAGAATTTGGATTCCGTCCTTGGATTGAAGTTACCTCAAGGTTAAGGGGTGCTTAGGTGTCAGAAATTTTTTTTCTGGGCCCATCTGTTCCTCTCTTGGGTCCAATAAGCATACTTTTATGACAGTGCATTAGCTTCTTAATAGTGAGTCTCTGTCGTACATTTCTTTTTTCTTTGTCCACTACCCTACAATACTTACACTGGACCAGATCCTTCAATAGTGCTACACAGATTTATACTAGCTGAGGAACTGAGCCAGAAAGTTTGGCTTCAAAGAGAGCCCTTCTAAAGAAGCAGCACTTGGCCTTTAATTGGTAATGGCATTTGAGAAAAGAAAGTGACACAGGCCCTGAAAATGTGTGACACAGTGCCAGCATGAAAGACATGACAAAACAAAATAGCAGAGGAAGGTGAAATGTGTGATTCATTCCTTTAAAAGATTTTCAGTGTTCCTCTCCCTTTCATATTCACCATCTCTGATTGCGGTGGTGTAGTAAGAAATGGTGTGATAACAGTGGGTGCATTACGACAGAGGTGACTTTGGGTCCAAGAAGAGCAGACAGTGAGGAGTTATGTCGCTGATGGACATGCAGCAGAATTAGTAAGATTGAAACATTTCTGGCCTTGCCTGATCAGAGTGCAGTTTAATAAATATTGTATGAGCTGTCACACATTGCTTGTTTAAACTGAGAAATCTCAGAAATGATAGTGTATTGCAAGCATGTCTTGCATTTATTTTTTGGGCAAAAGCATAGCTATATAGCATTATTAGCAATAATACATCTCTGCCCTACACAGCGCAAGGACAGGGTCTCTTACATGTATTGTGGAGAAATGGTAACTGAGTCAATGATAAAATTGAAGTTGGAGCTTGGTAAGTGGCACAGGGTGCAAGGAGTTCCTGAGATTCCTCAGAATTTAGGAGACTCTTTATCTGACTGCAGCACACCTTATTTACAGCAACTTAATCTGCTCACAGCAGACTCAAATTGCTTAGCATCCTGTCAACATTTCTGTCAGAAAATCAGTGGCTGGCCAATTGTGAACTTGTCTGAGTGACGAGTGGGCACATTGACAGAGATGGCATTTTGGGTTTTCGTATTGAATTGAATGCAGCTGTAGCTTGTGGAAGATGACTCCTGAAAATGAAAAATATTGATGGGGAGAGGAAAATAAAAAGTGTAATCTGAATCCTTCAGACTTAGCATTTTTACTGTGCCGTTGTTTTTTTTTCCCCTCTCTCCCCTTCTCTTCTTGTCAATGGAACTTTTAGATGTAGAAAGAGAAATCCATGCAGCGCCCCATGTGAGTGAGAAGATAATTCAACTCTTTCGGAATAAAAGTGAGTTCACATTTCTGGCCACCGTGCAACAGAGGGCATCAACTTCTGGAGTTATACTATCCATCCGAGAATTGGAGAACAGGTAAGAGGAAATCTCTTCTTTGCAGAAAGCTTTGCTTTTTGTTGGTAGCAGAAGTCTCTCAGCACTTAATGGTTTAGCATGACATTGAGTTAAAGTAGTAGATGTAACATTTGAAGTGACAGTCTGTGTTTCATACATTTCAGTCAGCTACTTTTTTGTTAAAACAAACGGAGGCAGGATAGTTTATTCGGTAAAAGACCTCAGATTACTTTTGATTTTTTTTTTTGTTACTTTTAAGTTAGAGGTATGTACTTAACACGCCATAGACGTTACAGCTCTAATGTCCATTAGTTCATCATATGTTTCGCTTCTTTATGGATGTTAAAGTTACATGCATTGCACAGTCCCATGCTTTCTGTTTCACTACATTTTGTATAATTTTAAATAGTTTCTGCTCTTTTGAGGTCTAGCAATTAGACCATTGTTGACACCTATACATTGGATGACTTCCAGATGGTGATGCATTTTATGTTCTCTTTCAGTGACATAAATGTAATGTACATTTTAAAATATTTTTTCTTTTTTATTGTAAATGGAAAAATGGATCTATTTGGATAGCTGTCATATCCATAATGGCAGACATTCAAGTTTCTCCAAAAAGGAGGTAGAACTAATAAATAACAGATCCAGTGACCTAGTTATTCTGTTGGTGTTTTGATTTATTTTGTACCCAGTGGGTACCAAGGAATCAAGACTTCTGGGTTCTGGTGCCACCTCTGCCACAGACTCTTTGTAGCCTGGGGCATGTTGTTTTTTCATAGCTTCATAGATTTTAAGGCCAAAAGGGACCGATGTAATCATTCAGTCTGTCCTCTTGTATAGGCCATAGGACCTTCTGAATTAATTTTTGTTTGAACCAAAGCATAGTTTTTAGGAAAACCATCCAATCTTGAGTTTAAAATGGCCAGTGATGGTGAATACACCGCAACCTTTAGTCAATTGTTCCTTTCTGTTAAACATTTGCATGTTATTTCCAGTCTGAATTTATCTTCAGCTGCCAGCCATTAAATCTTGTTATACCTATTTACTTTACTTCATTCTGCCTAAAGTGGGGATGATGATACCTGCATCAGTGGGGTCATGTGATGCTTCTTTATTTAATATTTGCAAAGGTTTCACATTGTAGACACTGGGTACAGTAGTATACTCATCTGGATTATCATATCCTGACACTGATGTTGCATTCCCTGACTCTGTGCCTTTTTGGTGGAAGTTGGACAGACCTAGGCCTTGGCATCCTATAGCCACTAGCTGCTAGCTCAATGAATAATTTTATTAATGAGAATTTTTTCTTTAGATCGTAGGGGTCAAATTCAGAATGACATGTAAGGTGGTGTAAGTTAAACACCCTCCCCCACCTTACATTCACTTAGACACACTAACTCTCAGCTAGATCCCACCAGACCTACTTAAACCCACTCTCTTAATGTGTAAGGGAGTCGGAGTGGGTGGAATTTACACAGAGAAACTGGAAGAAAGTGTCTATTAAGTAGGGTGAGGAGCATATTTTTTTTTTTTTACAGCTTGTCACTCCCCTGCATTTCCAAGCCTGATAGAACAGTGGATTCTTGTGACAGAGGATGAAGAAATTAGCATCCTTACCTGTAATTTTGTCTTGATTGAATCAGGACTGGGGCCCCATTGTGATAGATGCAGCACAAGCACATATGACGACTCAATCCCGGCCAGAATCTAAGAATTATTTTTATAATTAGATACAGCTATCCACATGTGCCCCTCCATTTAGCCATCACTAAGTGGCTGATTTCTTACAGGCAACATGGGAGGGTCTGAAGGAGGAGAGGGATGGAGTTCGGTGCATATCTGTTGGGTCAGAGATGGAGTTCTCTGCATACAAGGCAGCATGAAGGAATGTGGAGGAGGACAGCACCTTGTTAACTATTTACCCTTTTGCTGTGTTCCTAGCTATCTTTTTTCATTTTCTGTTGCCTCTACTACTTCGTTTCTTTCTCCACTATTAGTTTTTTTTTTCTTCCACTTTATTCATTGCTTCTTTCATTCTCTGAGGTGAGAATCGGGCCCTCTTTTGTTAACTCTCTATTTTTCTCTTTCAAAATCATCCCTCTTTTCTGTCCCACCTGTCTTTCCTCTTCACCTCTTCCAAACCTTATTAGGCTAATGAAGCTTTCTAAAATAGTAGCTAAGGTGATTGAGGAAAGTTCACCATATTAAGGGAAGGCAGTTGCCCTTGATTTGTTATTGAACAGTGAAGAACTATTGACTCAGGAACATATGGACAGTGAAATCCAATCCTAGTACGAGCTACACAGTCAAACTAGTGATGTGGTCATGATGGCCTAGTACAAGGTGCATGTGTTTATAGAAATGGCTTGTATTGGATTTAGCCACCAGAGGGAGGCTCTGATTACTTGCCACATATCCTGACAGGCAGAGACAGAAAATACGGCAGAGGGTTGAGGAGGGGACCCGTTGCACGGCAGCAGTCTCTGGCTGAAGAAGGAGCAGTGTGGATAGTCCCAAAAGGCACCCTGGAGAGTTTTCCTTGCTCAGTAGGGTAGTTGCTGGGATGCAGATTCTGGAGATTGCCATTACCTTGAGTATTCCAAGAAAGTGTGCAACTGGTGAAAAATATAAAGGGACAGATCCTGAGGTTGTGTAAAGCAGTGTAACTCTGATTTATACCAGCTCAGGATCTGGACCAGAAATGTCCATCACTGCTAATGATTGTTACCATTTATTCGGATTATGAATGTCAGCTGAATCACTACAAATATTTCTCTTGTTCTTTCTCTTTGCATTACTGCTAGACTATTTGTCCATCACTTAGGACAGAGGTGGTACTGCTTCCCTAAATGTCTGAAGATCCTAACCAAGATGTTGATAGGCACAATGCTTTCAAATCCATAGCTCGATGGTGACTGTAGCAATTCTTCAATAGATGGAAGAAGGAAAAAACTTTTAAGGCTGGTGCAGGAAAAATAGAGAGTTAAGACTTGGGGCATACAGCTTTGTAATGAACTGCTGAAGAGTCCAGTGGTCATATTTATGATCAATGCAATAGTAGCACTATCAACTTTTTTGAAGTCATTCTGTAATTGTTCAGGTCACTCGAGTCCTTAGCTTTGTGAACTGATTAGACATAAGGTTATTGAGGTGGACACAGGCCCTTGACACGTCAGAAAACGGTTTAAAGTGCTGCTTTTGCCAACCTTTGGATCATTACTGTTGTGCTTTTATTTTGATTACCAATAGATTTCTTAGTTGCTTCTCATTTTTAAGCAAATAGCCATTGCAATGTGAGCGTTGCCTTGGGGACGGCAGAGGGAGCAGCTGGGTTGGGGCTATTCCCAGCACTGTCCCCCTGTGAGTGATGTTACTGGTGTAATCAGAAGTCAAGATTATACAGAGGACAGACTGGGGAACTGAGCTGATTCTTTCCTAGCCACTTCCCTGTACTTTTAAACCCTCTTCATTACTTAGAGACCACAGAGAGAGGTGCTTTATTATTAAAGACAGTTTCAGAAAGCAAGGGCTTACAGAGAAAGTATTGCCTTCATGCATCTGAAATACTACATAAAATGAGTTGGCTAATCTTTGTCTAGTCATCAGTACATAGTAGTCTACAATGCAAAACCACCAAACTAAATTTCAGCATGATATGGCCATCTGTGTAACACCTGTGGCAACATGCATAACAAAGTTAGTTATTTGACAAAAATCTTAACCTTACTATGTTATTTTTAGTATAAGTCACGGACAGGTCACAGGCAATAACCAAAAATTCATGGAAGCCTGTGAACTGTCTGACTTTTACTAAAAATAATGGGGGTGGGACTGATGGGGCATGACTGAAGCCTGAGTCCTGGGATGGGGGATGAGAGCCTGAGTCCCGCTGAGGACGGAGTGGGGGAAGGGTCCCCAGCACCCACCGTGGCTGACAGCTCCGGGTCCCTCCGGCCACCTGGGGTGGCTGAGAGCTGTGGCCCTGCTGGAAAATGTCACGGGGATGGGACCTCCATGACATAATCCTATCCTCAGTTATTAGGTAACTTTATACAGCAATTGGCTATGAAAAAGCCAAAACATAGCCAACAGTTGCAACTCATTTGTATCTGAGATTTCCCCGATACATAAAATAGGGAATAACTGTCCTCATTGTATGGTATCTTAACTTTTTAATGAAACCACTTCTGGCCTGCAGAAATTTGAATCTTCAGGTCCCTAACACTTGAGTTAATGGAAGAGAGTTCATTAACTGTCCGTAGAAGATTTTTATATCTTCTTTTGAGACTTCCAAGTACTAGAAGGTGCCTAACTATAAACAATTGAATAGATCTGATTCCATCCAGAAGACAGCAGTGGTATACATACCTTCAGCATGTTGATTACATTAGTGACCAGTTTAAAAGACTGGTATTTCTCAGGATACAGCTGAGATGATTGGCATGGAGACTATATATGGAAACTGACCAGGTGTTGCTTTGCTTGCATTACATTTCCCCAGTATGTATGATCAGGAATTTAGTTCATGTTAATTTCATGGCACTCAAATGGCAAAGTATGATGGTTACTTTAGAAATACCTAGATAGATAACAGACGGCGCTTAAGTCATTGTGAATAATAGCAAAATTAAATTAAGCAAAAATGAAATGACTAGTATCAATATTATTGAAGGAAGATGAATACAATTTACCTAGAGGCATCAGTTGAAATAAGATCTTTAATGCTATAGTGTTATAAAGTATCCATTTAAAATAATTAATCTATGTTTGATGGACGAGTTTTGTAACATATAGAAGACACAATAAAATAGTAACAAAGATGAATTTATCTTCTTGAATTATCTTAATGGCAATGCAGATTTAATGTTTGTTTTTCGTGATCCAGATGTGTTAATCTGGAACTCGGAAAATGGAAAATTTAATTAACACAGATTAAGTCTAATTGAACAGTCTGCTAGTATATACATAACTATCTGGACATAATGGTAAGTCTGCTGATTTTCAGTTTTATTTCTAAATTATAGATTAAATTAAACTTGAATATGGGATGGAAAAACAGTCTCTACCTACCTGTAGCGCCAAATGGCCTTTCGTCTTTGCTGAAAAACTATGCTAGGCCCAATAGTTCTGGTAGTCTGTGACAAGTGAAGGTCACAAATCTTCTTCTCTCCAAACCTCCAAAGCTTACCCTACAGGGCCAGTGAGGCTCTCATGATTTTGAAGTTCCATCTATCACAAACCCCTGAATTTCACAGTGATCTAGTATGGGCTTTCGTATCAAGCCCACTTAGTCCAAACCAGTAGTGGCCTTGCATGGTCTGGAATCTACACACAATTAAATCAAGTCAATATTTCTTTGTACTGTCAGCTCTCTACATAGGTAGGGTTCTGCCACTCCCCAGGTATGATGACTGAAAGTGTCTCTGTTGCTCCTTGACTTTGTTCATACAGTATTTGTAGTCTGTAGTCGCAATCCTAGTAAGGCAGTCCAAATGTTTGTTGGTCAATTTGTTCCTCTGTTCTCTTTTCACAATACTCATTGTTGAAAATGTAGATTCGCAGGTATACGTACTGACAAAAAATGACAGCATTTTTGCACACAATGTTTCAGAGATGGGTATTGTGTATCAGGGACCATGTCTTAAGTTCTGACTTCATGATGACATTTGTCTGAAGTTCCACAATTTCACTCTCCAATTTAACATAGTCAGAACAAATGTCTGTGATAACTGATGACGGAGATGACACTGTGAAAGGGGTTCTCAGTTAAATTCAAAGATGTAATGGAGTACAAGGAGTTTTTTAATCTAGAGTTGAATTCCACCATCAATTCTTCCAATACGTGTGCAAATGAATTGTAATTGAAATGTTTCAAATGCTTGGGATTTTCTGAGGTGACTGCGCTGAGTTTTGGAAAGTGAACAAACTACATGTTGGGAATGAGTAATGTTGTAATCCTGTTTTGAAAAGTGGTTACGACACGCAACATGCTGCTGCGAAGTTTCTCTTTTTCTCCTGCAACTGGAGATTTAGTACATTCAAGTGGCAAGTGATGTCAGTCAAAAATGCCAGCCTAATTATCAACTCTGGATTTTCCAAGTCTTTCTCCTTCTTCCCCTTGCTTTCAAGGAATTCACGAATCTGAGGAAGGAGGCCCAAAAATCTTTCAAGGACCCTGCCATGGGATAACCATCTCACTTCATTGTGCATCACTAGGTCACTGTACTCTTCCAGTAGTGCTCGAAACTGCCGGTGATTCAGTTCTCTTGAAACAATAAAATTGACCACCATTACAACCAATTACATGAGACTTCTCATTTCGCTATTTTTTAGTTTACCCATAATTGCTTCTTGGTGTATAATGCAATGAAACACTGTGAATTTGGGTGTTTCCTCATCAGGCCAATTAATCCATTCTCCTTCGCATATTTGGTTTATCGTCTGTACGTATAGATGTTAGTTTTGTCCAGTCCAAGTTATTCTCAGCAAAAAAAAATCGAGTAGGGCAGTCAAAATGTTTTGCCCATTTGTTTGACCTTTCAAAGGTATTAAACGCAGCAGTTCTTCCCGAAATAATTCTTCTTTGGGGAAACGAACTCAGACTCACGATTGTGAGACGTCACATATATCTGTACTTTAATCCACCGCTATGCTAAAACACGGTGCTGCCAAAATATCCGCAGTTCACTGTTGTCGGATTTCTTTTCCGATTTCCTCTACCCTTCTCATTATGGTTTGTCAGACAGTTGCAGCCCTTTTATTTGCTTTAGGATTGCATTTAGTTATTGAAATCAGCATACAGGATTTCCACAGAAGCCAGAAAACATTCTTTAATGATCTCTGCATCAGTAAATGCCTTTTTATGTCTTGCTAAAATTCATGCAATTTCGAAAGATGCCTCTGTCAAACTCTCTGCAATGGACCTCAATCTTTTTATTATATTTTGCTGGCCTTTTAGTGAAGCAGCAAGTTGTTCAATTTTACTTTTTCTTAGGTTACTTCCAGATGGGTAATTTTCACTGAAATTTGCATGCGCTGTTGTGTAATGGCGTTCTAAATTGCTGCGCTTAAAAGCAGAACACGTCTGCTGACAAATTAAATAAATAGGCTTCATAGACATTTCATTAAGCACAAAGAAAAACTCATCAATCCACTTTCCTTGAAACTTTCGGTTTTCGTCTTCCAAAGCACGTACCTTTCTCGTGTTTTTTGTTTTTGTTTTGTTTTGTTTTGTTTTTTGCTTGTGGCTCACTTATGGCCTTATCGTGGCTGCTACTTTCTCCAGCCACTTCATTTTTTGAAGTTGTTGTAGATCTGCTTTTCTTCGTTTCATTAATATCCACAATTATATTCTTATCTGCTTTTTCTCCTGTTTCACTTTCCGATTTTCTCTTCAACAGAATTAAGAATCTATCCATTCTTTCCTGTAACTCACTGGAGCCAAAAAATAATATATGACACAAATGGTTGAACACTCCAAGTTCTACATTGGTTGCTATGGTAATATTATGGTTATTATACAATGGATATCCTTGGATGTACTTATCGGTGCACATCGTACTATGTGGTCAGTGTGATGTGTAAAGGCAGACTTTGATATGCTTGGTACATATTCTTATGTCAAAAATAAAAAACTGGAATATAAACAATAAATCAGGGAGCTGCACTTAGGATCGATGGGAGCTGCCACTGGCTTGCAGGCCTTGGAATAAAGAACACTGCAATAGGATCACAGACAAGATAGCAGTAGCACCTCTAGCGACCCAGGTCATCATGTGACTATGAGATGGAGGAATACAGATACTGGGACAAATTCTGTGGTCCTTCATCTGGCAAAACTCCATTTTTGCTTACCTGACTCGGCATCCACCTTTCTGGCAACAGACTTTCCTCAAGAATCAAAGACCTTTGTTAACAAACTCTTTTGATTTTTCTCAGCAATAGAAAATTGTGACGTTAGAAATTATAGTATAGCTAGTATAAGTAGAGAGAATTATAGTTAAGGGTAGTTGACTGTGACTTCTATTTAATTCACCATACTTGACCATAATATACCATGTGCTCTGTAAAATGATTTCCCAGGTGTGCTGTTTTCTGCCTTTCCCAAAGGTATCCTGGTAAGGTGATAGACTACAAGCTTGAAAATTGCTGAGAATTATTAGGCTGTGGAATTGTTTCCCACTAGAAATGATGGAAACTCCATTGCTTTAGACATTTAAAGCTAGGCTGGATAAAGCTATAGAGAATTGTAGGGGACAGTCCTGCATGAATGGGGGAGGCACTAGATGTGACATAATAGGTCTTTTCCATCTATAGTAGAGAGCATCCTGGAGGTCAGTGAAATGGGAGGAAATCTTAAAAAAACAAACTTATGTACAAGGAGGAGAATAGCAATGGAAGGGGGAAATCAAGTGATAAACAGGTTAGATTAGATGCAGAGAATGCAAAAGGGGGGTCAGTGAATGAAATTCAGTATTTAGAGGCGGGGAGAAGATACAGGAAGGGGACAATAAGGTTTAAGAAGCAAAATAAAGCTGTCATTCTCAATTTCTTGTCTATATTCACCTCTTTTTGACAGATCTCTGATAGCTCCCTCCCTCTGAGATCCTGATTCCACACCTTCCTATTAGAGTTAATATTATTCTTGCAAGTTACCAAGTACTATAAGTCAATATTAAGGAGGAAAAATAAAAAACTCACTTTAATGTAAAGAGTGAAGCTGCTTGCTTATGTCCCACCCACTGTCTCCTATTTATTTCCCCTTGCTGTATGTAGCACTTTACATTTATTAGTACTGTGATATAGGAAGGGCAGAGGGCAGTAGGAGAGTGCTCAAAGGGAGGTATGTAAGCCCCAGAATGCTCAGGGCTCTGTTCCCTGTAGACTAGCTAGAAATCATCAGAGGGCAATTAGGAGTAGCTGAGGCCAATTAAGGCGTAGCCGGGTGCTTGATTTAAAAACCAGGCAGACAGCACAGGAGCTGGAGGAGCAGGTGCGCAGAGTTGTGTGAAGGAGCCGAGGGGGAGTGCAGAGTTGTGTGGAGGAGCGCTGAGAAAGGTATCGGGCCCAGGTTGGGGAAACCTGCCCCTGGCAGGACTGAGATACTCCCCCAGGCACAGGGGCCTGGATAAGGAAGCCCAATCCAGGCAGCAAGGAAGCAGGGCCTGAAAAGCCAGAAGGACCGAGGAGGGAAATTAGCCCAGGGGAAAAGACTGCAGCTGTGAGTACGGTGCCAGCAGCACATAGCTATTACTCATAGGGCCCCTGCGCTGGGACCCAAAGGAGCGGGCGGGCCCGGGTCCCTACCCCCCTCCCAGGGGAGATGGGATGACTGGTGATGCCCTGGCCCACTACAGAGGCAAAAGCGCAAGACCCACTAGGGTGAAGCCGGCCATCTGCCACAGTACCAGCTCTTCCTTCATGTCCTGCTGTTCTCTCTCCAGATCACGTATAGAAATTTGGCATCCTGCTATTATCAAACAATTCGATTGTGGCTGAACTTATATCTGACAAAGAAGGGGGCTCATGACAGACTATGCCCTTAATTCCAAAGCTTCACACCTGTTTCTGAATCCGAAGCAAATTCATTGAAATCAATGAAGTTAAACCAGTATTGCTAATGCCAAGTGTTCTAGAGTTATGCGGCAAAGAAGTCTGGAGGATTTTTTAAGAATGATATATTTTGGGTTGTTTTTATTTGCCTCAGGGATTTGTCCCTTTAGGATTCATGTTTCTAAGCTTTTTTTTCCAACCATAAGGGCTACAAGCTCTCCTTTTATTTTTATGAATGAAAGCTGAGATACTTACATTAGCACAGGGCTCTAGGAATTGGGGCTTCAGAAAAAAAGTACCAAGCATCACAAGACTTAGAATAAAATTGCAGCAGTGAGCTCCGCCGCTAATGTAAAACTTATTAAATAAGATCTGAAGTTGGCCCTTTAGTTACAAGTGTGGCAATCCAGACTGGCATAGGCATGCAAGGGGGCTCTGCTAGAAAACTCTTGTATGCACAATTGAAATTTATTAAGGTATCAACGGAATGTTCCTGCCGCATGTGTTGCACATTCTCTACCATTACAACCAAAGCAGCTGTGAAGATCACCTGGAAGTCCTTTGTGCACCACTAGTCCACAGACCACAATTTGGGGGCCACTGTACTATTGTACAGCCTGTTTTAAAATAAAAAAAGAGGGATAAATATGAAAAGCTATGGGAGAGCTAGTATAAAGGGTTGTACCAGATTTTACAACTAATGAACTAATTAAATAAAAATTGAAACCTAATTAGGAAAAAGAAATCTGCGCAATGGACTTTTGACCCTAATTGTGAAACTGAAGCATCAGTTACTTAGTGTAGCATTTTCAGTGACTCACTCCAACTTGTATATATGCATATTAGATTCTTTGTTGTACAATATTCAAGAAATGGGAAAACGGCAAATGTAGCCATTAACCTTAACTTTTTAGGGCAAAAGTCACAGCTTCATTAATATTTATATGTGGAATCACTTAAGCTATATGTAGTATGCCCAGAATATTTAAAGAGTCTGGCTCATTTCACTTGCCTCTGAATTAGCAGGCCTGCAGCATCTGTAAGGTGTACACACACACATTTTGTTTGTTTGGAATAAAAAGAAAGTGAACCTTTTTGATGACGGAATTTGGTTTTATACACTGAGGGCCTGATCCAAAGGTCGTTGAAATCAATGGAAAGGCTACACTGGGCACTGGAACAGGCCTGACTCTGTCCTCTGGATTCTAGTGTGAAGAAGAAAAAAGTTTAAACTCCACACAGCTCCCACTGATTTAAGCACTGTGAAAGAAGAGGAGCTACTGGCCATTTTGAGGCTTCCCGCTGAGAGCAGGTGTTTTATGTACAATGGGCTGACAATTGGTGTCTGTCTAAAGCATTAATGCACTGGCAATAACCAGCTGTTGAAACACAATGGCTGGACCTTGTCGGCAATTGAAATAGAAGGGATGACAGTTTGAAATTCTTTAAGACTGAAATTGGACAGTGCTGAAATGTCAGGGTTGGCTAGAAACAGGCTGTGTAGTTCCCCCAGGAGCCTTCCCCAGCGTTCTGAGTTATTCAATTTGCCTGTTTTATGGCACTCTGTTGGAGTTCCCTGTGATTTAGACTGAAGGCAACTTTCTCAACTAATTGATGAAAGTTCAATATCTATTCTGCTGGAATTTTGGAACAGGCTTCTGCTAAGCATTGTGTAGGTGTTTGCCAGTTACCAGAGGGGCCACCCTAGCCACCAAACTGACTTCTGTCCCACTAAAGGGCCAGATCGGAATTCTCCCTCTGTTTGGCTGGCTGCAGGCAATGTAGTCATTTTTGACAGACGCTGTCGGGGAGTGGCTATGCTCTTCTACTCTCAGGCTTCCTGCAGTCATGTGGGGATGGAGGGCAGTTATCACAGAAATGAGGGGAGGGGCAGCTTCCCAGGAGAGAGCATCAGCCTACATGAAGAGGAAGGTAGATCTCCCTGGCACTAATTAATTTTCTTCCCCCATAGCATCTTTAGCCACCTGTTGTATTGTAGACTCAGTCAATTACTGTATGGTGTCATGGGACAGCTGCTCTTTCTGGGGAATTAAAGGAATTTTGGGGAATCATGGCTAATCTGCCCTGGCTGCCTTATAAAGGCCCCATGCCGCTGATTTCCCCAGGTGGCTTATTAGTAAACAAGCACCTGGCCCTAATAAGTGACCCAAGATCAGTTGGAGGGAAGTCCAAAGGGAGACAGGTGGCTTCTGTAGAAGGCAGCTCCCAAGAGAAGCCTGAGCCAGAATGCTGAGCAGGGAGCTTAGAAGGTGAGTTCTTTGGGGTACCTACCAGGACGGGAAGCCTTTCAGAGATGCTCCTGGGGAGGGGAGCCTCCTAAAAGGAGGACTGCAGCCAACAGAAATCCAAGTGGGCCTGGTCTCACCTAGGGGTCTCCCTGCTATTGTCCTTAAGCCCAACCTGGGAAGGATCACGCAGTGTCCTGGACTGATCTCCCCAGACGAGAACATTACTTTAGTAGGGGCAAGAGGCCTAACGCCAGGGGAAGAGATTGGAACCAAGAGAACCCTGGAGAAAGAGCCTGGGTAGAAGTGAACACTAGATTCAGGTGTGGGACATGGATTAAGAATGGCCTAGTCACCCCGCAGTGATGTTGGGGTGAAAGTTTTGTTTGTTGTGTTGGCTTTTCCGTTAATTAATGAGACTTCCACAGGGAGGTGCTTTTTAGCACTTAACTGGCAGTTCGGACTCATTGATATCCTGGGGAAGGGAAAAATCAGCTAAGGGCTCATCTGCAACACTATGCTCCCATACAAGGGGGCAAGCTGGGTCAGACCGGAATGGTGAATATGGCCTCTAGAGTGATCAGGGTGAGAAGAGCAGAGGGGTGGATCCAGCAATATCGTATCTGTAGTTTTTTGCCTACTATCTTGATATCCAAGGACAAGCATCTTCTGAGCAAGCTAAGAGAGTTGAGACCCACCTCCCTCTCGAGATCTGAGGTAGTGGTGCAGTCCTGAGTGTTTCTGCAAAACAATGTTGTCTATCTCCCCTGAACAATATGCTTCTGGAACTCTACTGTATGGTCCCAGGGTTGGATTATGAACTTTCCCATGCCAATTCAGCTCTTCCACTGGATGAAAACTTTAAAAAAAAAATTTGGAGGAAGTTAGGCTACATGGGCTCCCCTCACCCTGAATATATTTTCCGTATTTCGGTCACTTCTACTTAGAACATCCCAGATCCTATATGGGCCCTAGTGGTGTATTCCACACTAGCAGAGTTTGTCAAGTCCTCTGTTAGTGGCTGCTCCATCAGAGGATAACAGCCTAATACTGCTACTAGCTAAAGGAATTGTCACTTTACGTCAAGTGGTCTGAGCTATGATGCAGAAGATCCCAAGTTTGAATGATTATGGTCTATGCTGGGGTTGATTGTTACAGTGGCATGAGTATTTTTTTTTTTTTTAGTCAGAGGTATTTAGGTGGGCATTCTGCACCCTGAGGAAACAATTTAGTGTGCCATTTCCACTATAATCCAAGGGCCCCATCCAAGGCATAGTTCACCAACAGTAGTATTTTCCAGATACGTTTTTATTAGATGGAGACTCCTGTTCCACCCAGATGGACAGGGTGAGTGGGTCATGTTGAGTAAAGATGTGGTGGTGATCTTTTTTTTCTTCCTCTGACATGTCCCATCACCTTATTTGTTTAATGTGACCTGATGAGCGCTTGTGTTGCCTTGACAGACAGAGGACAGTGGCACCAACAGTGGAGGGAATGGGTGCTCAGACATCTGTGATGGGAAAAGCTTCAACATATTCCAGTCTCCTATCACATACTAGGGAAACAAGCAGTTAATTTGCATTGTACTCTGAAGGAAGCTGCCTTTTTGTGCCAGTCAGACTTTAGGTTTAACATTTTCCCTTATATGATCAAATAAGAAAATGGTATTCAGATAAATATTTGAATAGTTGCGGGTACACAGATACATTTTTGAGTGTCATAAAGTCTAAAGCCATGTAATTTGATATATCCATTCTTGAATAGAGAAGAACTATAGGACAAAAGATGCATGCACCTTTAATAAACAATATGTCACAATGGAGGCTTTTTATCACTAAACATTTCAGAGTAGGTTACTATAAAGCACTCCAGTGGAAATAAAAAAGGCTGATTAATGTTATTTAATTGACTGCATTCTGTTCCCTTTATTTTAGGGTTAGAGGATGTAAGTGTACAAAAGAGCAGTATTTCATCTTCTCTGATTCAGGTATTCAGATTTGGAATAGAGTAAAACTCAACCCAAGACAGTCACAGTTTTTGTGCCCTCCGATTTCTAAAGTAAAAATGTTGGGATGTAATAGAGTTACTATCTTAAATCTGCCTTACTTTTTCATTTTCTGGAGTATGAATGGGGACTTTCAGAGTTATATAAAATAAGAGGTTCAAAAAGTAATCCACCGAGATCCTCTGAACACCAACTAAGCATTATATTTACAAAAATCAGTAGTGGATACTATTGGTAGGCAGGATTATAGCTTTAATCCAAACTATATTAGGGACCAGTCTTTGATGGCAGTACTGTAGAAGGCAGAATTGAAAGCATTGTTGTCTCTGCAAAGGCTGTGTAGAAGAATCCATACCCTTTAGACAATCTTCATTCAGCTGTTTTTAACAACTCTAAAGATTTCCTTCTGCCATTTTATTGAATGCATCCTAGCATTTTTGAATGAAGCTTCCAATCATGTGGCAATTAGAGGTTAGGGCCTTTTCATCAGTAGAGATGGTGATTACATGAAGCTGATTCTCCTGTGTAGCTGATGGATTAATCTGATCAATCCTGCATATAACCTTCCTAGCCATCCATTTCAGGTGTTTATACATTATCACAGATTTTCTTTTGGTATTGTCTGTTCCATTTCCTTTGGTCATTGCATCCATAGCAGCTGTTTCTAGGTTACAGTATATGGCTGAGCATCTTATTCCCATGATTTTGAAATGAAATGAGTTGTGTCAAGTGCCTGGTTAAAGCTTAAGCATGATTATGATGAGAAAAGGATAATGATCAAGCAATAAATTTCAATAAGGCAGGCATTATCCTCTCTTAACAAGACCCTTGTGTGAGGTACACAAGAGTTCCAAATGCTAACAGAGGGATTGTAAAACACATTGAGTTGATTGTATGATGATAATGTCCACCTCCAAAGGACTTGTAATGATTTTTGCATGTCCAACTTTTTTATGTACCTAAAACATTCTGAATTTAGCAGCATAGTTTGGTTTTTTGCTCTCTCTGACACTGGAATTTGAATAGTCAACTGATGACACATCTGCAAAACATGATAATGTTCAGATGGAGGGGGGGGGGGGGAGTGTGTGTGTGTGTAAGTAAGTAAGTAAGTAAGTAAAGGGCCAGGAGTAATTTACATGCTAACAAATAATAGTAACATCAGCCAGGCTCATATAACAGTTCGCTCCGCTATTCCTCAAGCAATGTGTTTCCTTAATATACATGTTTGAGCATGCCATCTGTCAAACCACATCCTCATCCTAAAAATATATGGATCATCATTCCTTAAAAATACAAGCAATTATCACTCAGTGTTAACAAGTTTTCCAATCAGAAAAAAAGATGCTAGAAGGCTGACTATAGGAGTAGGTTAGAATATATAAAAGAAGACTCCACTTCAGGAGCACACTGACATGTCAGAGAGACAGGGCTGGTTATCATGATGGACAATCTCCATAGGGAGATGTCTGTCAGTATTTTTAGACTTGCTTATAGACTACCACTTTTGCTCAGGAGAAATGAGTGCTGAGGCCCAGCTTGTTTTTCCTGTGTGCTGCAGTTCCTCTTGGAAACCTATATATTGTCAAGAATCAGGGCCTGCAACAGAGCCAGTCTCTGGGCAACCTATCAAGCACAGCTGACCTGTAGTAGTCTGCTTGATTGGTTGGAGGGGTCAGCAGACCAGCTCTTAAGTCCAGCAGCAGTTCAGCAGCTGCTCAAAGCAGTCACCTATGACCATGATAGCTCCTGTGCCAGCTTGTTCCCAGTCCTGCTTCTACTTAGTTACATCTTGGACCCAGGCCTGTTACTGCCATGGCCCCATCTTACCTCACTCCAGGTGACCTGGTTCTTACCCTGGGCTCTGATTCCTGTCTTCTGATTTGGCTCTGACTGTTGGCTCTGGCCTCTGACTCTGGGTCTCACCCTGGGCTCTGATTACAGACTCCTGCTGTGATGCTTGACTCTAGCACCTGGCCTATGATTCCAGCTTTGACTTTGAACTTTGATTTCTGCTTACAAACTCCTACTCTAACTACTAAACACCACTGTCCACCTCCTAGTCATTGTCAGTTTAAGCAGCCCCAACACAATCAAAAGGGGGCTAGAGATAATATGGCAAAGATGGAATCCACAAAGGCCAGTATCTCTGAGGGAGATGGCGGTAGCCCTACAGACCTTGCAGGGCCAGGTTGCTGCCCTACAGGGACAGAATGTGGTCCTGCAAGCTCAAGCCATGCTGCCTTAATCTCCAATCCCTATGAGCCAAAGTTCCCCCTGCCTGACAAGTTCAGTGGTGATTGTGACACGTTTCCTGGGTTTCTAAATCAGTGTTGGCTCCTATTTGTGCTACACCTACAGTTGTACTCCACTGAACAACTCTGAGAGGGATTGATTATCTGCCTGCTTGCTGGGAAGGCCCTGGCTCGGCATCTCTGCTCCAGGAAAAAAAAAAAATCAAGCGTGCTTCCAGGACAATTTTGTTAGTTATGGCGGTAATCTTCAATGACCCAAGTCATGAGTGTACTGCCGAAGCAGCACTGCAGGTGTGATAGCACAGGCGCAGTTGCTAAATATGTAACAGTGCGCCAGCATTTGGTGGTAGACCCTGAGTGGAATGATGCAGCCCAAATGATATCATTTCCAGCTTGCTTTCCATGATGTGGTGCAGGTGGAATCCCTGTCCGACCGGGATGCCTTCATCAGCCTGTGCCTCAAGATCAATGATTGCCTGATGGAAGGCTGCCGAGAAAAAGGATGGCCTCCTAGCTCCTGCAAGTGCTGGGCCCCCATCACTAGTTTTTCCTCCATTGCCCAAACCCATGCAAGTTGATCACATCTGTTCTCCACATTGGAGAGGCAGGGTCAATCAACACCGTTCATTGGGCCTATGGCTATGCTGTGGGGAACTTTGCATCAAGCTGCTCCATCAAGGTCCAGTCTGCACCTGTGTCAGGAAACACCAAGCCCCAGCAGGGTGTTCTGGGCTGAGTTGGTACTTTTTCTCCCTTCCCCAACAGCCCATACCAACACTTGTTCACCAATCAGCATCCAGTACATCTTCAACTCCCTCTCTGGTTCTGGCACCCTGTGATGCCCAACAACCACCTGGAAGTGCTCGTGGATTTGGGTGCCTCATGCAATTTTATGGATCTGGAGTTTGCCTGAGCATACAATATCCCTATGTAGTGCAAGGAGTCCACGGAATTAGTGAAGTCCGTCAAAGGTCACTCTTTTTTTTTTTTTTTTTTTTTTTGTCGGGACCAGTCACCTACTAGATGGCTTCCTTACAGGTAATTACTCTTCAAGGCAACTGAGAAGTTCTCTAGTTTGGGTTAATTCATGCACTGCATTCATCAGTTGTCCTTGGCATCCCCTGGTTTGTTGGCTGTGACCCACTCATCTGCAAGTGGTCAAGCATGGTGTGCTTTAACTTCCTGTCTTGATGACAGTACTGTTTTCTGAGAGCCAACCCAATATTAACAAGCTTTTGTGGATTACTTGGTCCCATAAGGAATTCAGAGATGCCAAGAGAGTATCCAAAGATGACCCCAGCAACCCCCACAACCACCCCGATGGCTCCAGGGATTCCTGTCAAGTATCAACACTATGCTTATGTGCTCAACGAGAAAGAGACGGCACCGTACTGGCTAATTGCAGCTACAGTTGCCCCATCAACCACCAGCTGGGCGCAGAGGTGCTCTTCAGGCACATTTACTCCCTCTCCACACCTGAACTATAGGCACTCCAGAGCCTGTCTTGAGGAAAACCTGCAGAAGGGGTTCATCTGCCCCTTCACATCCCCAGTAGGGGCCATGTTCATCTTTGTGGCCAAAAAAAAAAAAAAAGAGTTCTCTCTCTGGCCTTGACTATTGAGCTCTGAATAAGATTAGAATCTGAAACCGGTACCTCTTACCACTTATTAATGAGCTGTTCGAAAGACTCTGCTCTGCCAAGGTTTTCACAAAGTTGGACCTCCATCCAGGAAGGAGATGATTTGAAGACTGCCTTCCATACTGGGCGTGGCCACTTGATCATGCTGTTCGGTTGTGCAACTGCCCAGCAATCTTTTGACATTTCATAAATTACATCTCTAATGATATGCGGGACCAATTCATTTACCTGCACAACATCCTCATTTTCTCCAAAAGTGAGGACACGTCCATATTATCATATGCACACTGTCTGCGGTCACTGGAGGGGCTATCGCAAGAATGCTGAATTAGGGCAAACAGCAAAGAATAGAGCAAATGATCATTAAACTTCTAACAAGATATAAATAAACACAGACAAATACAATTAGAATCTACTTCTGATTTTCTAACAATGCAGACCTACATTTCAAGAACTCTAGTCTGTTTAACATGGCTTTGCTAACTATCTACAAGGAATGGCTCTGTTCACCATTTCAGTACTCTTCTAACATGTCCTTAAAAGTTGCTTTCACATCATGCAGCCTGCTGGTTGCTTAACCCTTGCGGGCTCAGTGTCACGGAAAGATTCTTCCAAAGCCATCTTTGTATGCGAAGCTCAAGATATGTAAGTTCATTAAAGACGCAGGGGAATTCTTTTGACCATATTGCTGAAGGACTCCCTTGGACACATGGAAGGTGGTAGCAATGTCCCACTGGTCTGCCCCCAAGCATATATGTGGAGTGCAGTGAATCCTGGAGTTTACCAGTTTCTACAGATGATTTATTAAGGATTCTCTGGTCTGGCTGTACCTATAACGGTGCTCCTCCCCAAGGGGACTCAGTTCATCTGGTCTTTAGAGGCTCAGTCAGCCTTTAATTAACCGAAGAGGGCATTTGCTTCAGCACCCATATAGATTCACCAGATCCCAATAAACCATTTGATATCAAGGCTGATGCCTTGAACTTTGCCGTAGGCGCAGTATTATCTCAACATGCGGGCCCTCGTAACCGACTTCACCACTGTGCCTTTTTATTCTCAGAAGCTAACCGTGGTGGAAAAAATTTACATTTGGGAAAAGGAGCTCCCAGGGACATTGTGTAATCGTGGTTACAGTCAGTCTCCTAAGAAAAATGGCACACTTCACTCCACGCCACACTGTTTCTTTTGCACGGAGACAACTTAGCTTTTACAGGAGGATGTCTGTTACTGATGGGCATTGTGTCAGACTGGGGTCTCCAGTTCATCCCCTGATACTGGTGGGAATTACTCAGACTCCTTGGCGTCCCTCAACAATGTCCTCTTATGACTCTCAAACTAATGTACAAACAGGTGGGGACAGTATCTTTGCTGCTTTTTGATTTCCTACTGGGACAACTGGCTTCCCCTGCTGTGCCCTAGGAGGCACCCTTAATGGGGTGGGTACTGATTGGCTCTGCTACAGGCCTAGCTTCCAGTCTTCTGGCAACTTAACAAGCGCAGCTGGCCTACAGTAGGCTACCTGATTGGTTAGAAGGGTTAGCAGACCAGTTCTTAAGCCTAGCAGCAGCAGCAGTTCAGTGGCTGTTCAAAGCACTCACCCATGGCTGCTTTCTTCCCAGCTCTATGCCTGCCTTCGCTCACTCCAGGTAACCCAGTTCTGACCTCTGACTCTGACTGCTGTGACCCTTGTTTCCCGTACCCAGGCTTTGACTCCAACTCTGATCCTGGGCTCCAATTCCTGGCTACTGATTTCTGCTCTGACCACTAGACTTGATTCCTGCTCTGGCTGCTAGGGGTGATTGTCCACATGTCATATAGCTGGCAGATATTTCATCTTAAATTAGCAAAAACTTGCAAGAAGCAACATAGGTTAAAAATAAAGATTTTGCCCCCCTCCCTTCCCCCCCCATTTGTATCTCGTCTGGTAGCTTTTGTTCACTTTTTGCATTCTATGTGCTTGTTTGATTAAACTTGCACTTAAGCAGGAAACAGTAACACGTTATCTATCTAAGTGTTTCTAACAATTAGGGTCCTGATCCTTTTCTTTCAAACACAGAACATGCTTTTTTGAACTCTCTCCCCTTTGCTATCAAATGCATATTCTCCTTGTCGATTTCTTAAGCTTTCAGTAGCCCTGCCACTGATACAGTTTGATGCTATGTGAGTAAATATTTGTATTGCTCTTGTGCATTTTACAGTTATTTAAACAGGGATTGGGAAGAGCATTAGTTCGCCATGTTAACAATCTGTAGGCCCTTATCCAGAAGCTAAAATACAAGAAAAACCTCTAAAATAGTAAACATTTGTCCCTGATGCAGCTCCATTGATTTCAGTGGAGTTACAATAAGGATCAATTTGCACTTTTAGAATTCAAGGTGAGATGTCAAAAATCTCCTTCATTCATTTGTTCAATCTCCTTCTTCATTTACTTCCCCTGCTCTTCTCTGAGGGCAGGGCAGAAATACGGAGGCTGCTGTTTACCCAGTTTTATATTTTCTCATTCATTTGTCTCTACAACCCCCAGACCATAGATTGAGTATAACACAGAGCACATTTATTTCAGGAGCAAGTAGCCTCTCTTTGTCATTGCAGTTGAGAGCGGCTTTCATCCAGCTTCTAAAGAAAGAGGAAGAAAGGCAGTAATTTGATTCTGAGGGAACTATTTCCAAGAGAATTAGTACTTTAGAATAAAGCCAGTAATATTCTTTGAGTTGCTTTTGTTCACTTTTTGCCTTGTATGCGTTTGCTTAGTCGACTTGTGAACGCAGGCAGCATTTGTGCAAGTTTATATGTAGCTGAATTCTCTGGCGGTGTGAATTGATGTAGCTTCCTTGGAGTCAATGGAGCAGTCTACACTGATCCATGTTGTTTAAACATCTTCTACACAGATTAGGTCTGATTCGCCAGTCACTCCAGTTTAACTCCATTGAGTATAGTGGAGTTGTTTCTGATTTACGCTGAGGTAAGTGAGATGATAACCTGGCTCAGGATTTGTCTAGTATCATGCTCCCACTTTATCACTTACCACTTTATCAGAGAAGGCAAAACCACTAGGAGCTGCATGCAGTCCATAGGCACTCTAACTGTATAACAAATCTACAATTACCAAAAAATGGTTGCACTTGCTGGTATAGTGAATCTCCTGAATCTGAATCTTAATTGGGCAATTTTGGATGTTGTTAGTCAGTGGCTTGGCAGCAAAGTAGGGAGATCATCCCCAAGGCCAGCAGCAACACCTGTTTTCATTCCCTGAAGTAACCATTATCACTAAAGCCTGCCAAGCAAGCAAGCACTTTGTCTTGGAATGCATTGTGCCGGTCCACTTATATAGTTTTAAATTCTATTATGTATTGTATCTGACAGATTTTTCCAGAGCTGGGACATTGACCTTTATTAACAAACAAAACACTGTGGTAGGCGATTAGGTTGGTGGCTATGAGGGATTATGAAGAATCATTGCAGAAAGTGATGCATTTCCTCTTATAACTGCTTGTCTTGCATTCAGTCTTTTAAGCTTCTGCGATAAACCTCATCTCTTTTTCTCTCTCTAAATTCTGCCACCTTATTTCTGTATGTGGTCCACCCTGCCCCCCACTTTTGAAACCTTAGACTCTTTCATGCTGCTTATGTGAAGAGGAATCCACTTTAATGACTTCTTTTTTGTGCTTTGACAGCAGATGGCAATTATGAAACATTTAACTTCCTAAGTGCGACTTCATTGACAGTGCTTGTCCTAGTGCTGTTCTAGCTTGCAAACTGCCAGCAGCGGCATCAAGCAGCTCCTTTATGTTGGCAGTGCTCTTACTGAATACCAAAAAATAAAATAATCTCTCTGGAATCTTCTTGATATTGCAGTTTTTATTTGAGCTTTTAAGGTTCTCCTTATCAAAGCTCTGGTCTTCCTTTAGAAAACCTAAATTCTTCTGTTCTGGTTTTGCCATTTACATGACAAACCAAAGGTTAGATTCTTCACAACACCATCCTCAGTTAATTTTATATATGTATTTCATTTGTAGGGCGAGGTGTGTATCTATCATGTTTTCCTACATTTTTTACTTTGCTTTTATCTGCCTCTGGCTGTCTTGCAGCTTGCACTTGGATGCATGATTCAGACTTACACTATCACGCTTAATTGCTGCTTGGGAAATTTAGGGGCAAACTTCCTTTTGTGTCTGTCTTTTCTTCCGCCTTGCCAGACACATTTTTGCAAAAATCCTAGTCAGCATTTTATTGTATAGGCAAGTGCTTTGTCTCCCTGTTCTGTGTTTAAGTAGCTCTGTATACCTTTACCTTTTTGGTGGTAAAAACAGTTACTGACAAATTATATAAGATTGGTGTAATGTACATTTACCCCCCCCTCTCCATTCTCCCCGGCTCCAAGGCCTCTTAGTTAGAGCATATCTGCATGGCTTCTGGTGGTGAGCCTCCCTATTTGGGTTGACAGACTTGGGCTCGTGAGGCTCACCCTAGCACTCTCAAAATAGCTGTGTAGATGAAGTTGTGGCTCAGGCTGGAGCTTGGGCTCTGAAGCCTAGGGATTCAGATGGGCTTATGATGCCATAGTAGTGCAAAGGGACCTCAGTATAAATGAAAATCTGGCCCTGAGTTTGTGGATTTTTTTTTTTTTTGTCTAATGTATAGTAGCGTACAATCCTTTTGTGATGGAAGAATCAGATCAGTGACAGGAAAGCATAAGGAGAATGAATGCGTGCACCCTTTGAAAGTAGATATTATTTTATTATCCCTTCTTTATTTTGACCTGGCAGCCATGACCCAAGTGTACTTTATAGGTTTCTGAGGTACATAATAAATTGCTCCTAACAATGTTAATTGTCATCACTGTCCACTGGTGAGAGGAGAGGTCATTGTGGAAACAGATGAAGTGTGAACTAGCTGGGAAGCTAGCACTGGGACTTTATTGCTAGTTCTGACAGTGACTCCTTGTGGGACCTTGGACAGATGTTTAACTTTTCTGTGCCTCATGTTCCCATCTGTGAAATTGGTATGATGCTCTCTGCCTCAAAAGTGTGTCTTGTGGCTTAAGTTATCAATATTTGTAAGGTTGTCTGAGATTCTCAAATGGAAGGGGTACTCTTCTAAGTGAAAAGTATGACTGGTCCAAACCCTGTTCTCCCCTACCCCCCCTTTGTACTCCCCTAATGGCACTTCTTATTATGTTGTTTGTTATTTATTTGTGGTGTTATAGCACCTAGGCGCTCCAGTCATGGATCAGGACCCCATTGTGCTAGGTACTGTACAAACACAGAATGAAATGACTGTCCCTGATCCAAAGAACTTACACAATCAAAGTTTAAGACGAGAAAACAGAGGGAGGCAGAGAGATCAACAAGGGAGTGTAAGAAAACAATGAGACAATATTGTCAGACACTGGGTGAGGGAAGGGATGGAACACACAGGGCGAGTGAACAGTGGGTGGTGGTAAATGGCATGTTTAGTTCCGCAATTTCTTGGAAGGGGTGAACAGAGCACGATAAGGGGAGAAGAGGGCAAAGAAGGGCATTGTGGAATGAAGCTGAAGTGAAGAGACTGGTGAGGGAGATGGAAGGTTGGTGCAAACAATCAATCAAACAGGGCAGAGAAAATCAGAGAACATTCTATAATCTTGACTGGAATGTCCAGAGGTCCCTACTTTGGTGGCTTCTGCTCCTAATGGATGGACTTTCAGCTGGCTGCTCTCGGCAGTTTTTCCCCAAGACTGCATGCTGGAGGGAGGGGAGGCACCACCTGGGTCCTAGTGCCTGGTGGTGGTGGGGTCTCCCCTGTGCAGTTCTGGGTCCAGAGGTGTGTTAGGGTGAGGGGTATCCCTGATTGAGCCCCATTTTGCTCCCTCTCCCTAGTGAAGCAGTCTCTGCTTTGGCTGCTTCTGCTCCAACCAACTGGAGTCTGGTTGGCACTTTATGGAGGGAGCGCTACCTGCCCCCTCCCAGAGTGGTCAAAGTGCATTGCAGTCTGGAGGTAGTGCAGTAGCAGAAAGGTCCACTGGGGTTGTTCCAACTCACACAAATAAGTGTAGCTGTGAGGCTGCTCTAAATTGCATCTGGAATCAAACCAATCCCTGGGTGCCTCCAAGGTCATAGGGCGAGACCTGGAGGTGGCAGAATGGAGCTCAGGTGCACCTGAGGATCTGCTTAAGTAGGAAAAACAAATGTAAATGAGAGAATGGCATGGTGTTGGTGAAGCAAAGGCAACAAGGATTAAGAAAAGAAAAGAAAAGAAAAGAAAACTGCAAGGCATAGCTTGCCTAGATTTGCCTAGGTGGTAGTGATGACCTTGAAGCCATGTTCATGTTCACCCCTTAATAAAATTAGCTCTCCTACACGCCCGTGATTCCCGTCCGAAGCTTTTTCTGCAGCAGTTTCTTTTGGAAGTCTCTCAGACGTTAGCATTGAAGACCATATAAGAACCTAGGTAGAATGAAGATAAGCTTATTTTAATGTGTGGAGAATGGCCGTTTAGTTACATCTCCCTGTTTACTGTTTATTTCCTTTCCCTGGGCTGTTGGACTTTACATTTGTTAGTAATGAATCTCCCCCTGTTGCCTGTAGCTCCCCCTACTCAAATCTTGCCAGGTCATGCTGCAGTGTAACTCTGTCTCTTCTGTGTATTTGCTGCTCCACCAATTTTGGTGTCATCTACATATCTGATTATGGCTGAGTTCATACAAAAGGAACATTTGACAAAGAGCCATGAAATGGACATGAGAGGTGCAGAGAGAGGCATTGTGTATGTGTGTGTAATTGGTCAAAAACATCTCTGGAAATAATCTGGGACTGAGCTGGAATTAACTGGAAGCATCACTGCTGAAGGGTGCTGGGCTACGGTTGGAGAATCATTGCCTTGAACAACTGGATAATCTGCATTGTTAATTTCCTCTGTACGTTTTCAAAGAAAATCAATAACTATGAAATGTGGTTTGTGAAGCAGTAGACTGTATCAGAGAATAATGGTTAACAGTGTTCTCTTCCATTCTATTTTACATTTGTAGTCCTTTGCAGGGCTCCTCTGTCCATCAATTTGATGTTTAATTTCATTGTTGTCCATTAAGGGGATGAGAGGTTTGCAGTCTCTTAGATGGCTGAAATCCAGCATTTTAGATGGATATTTCTTCTTAGTTTCTCAATTAATTGGATAGATACGTGTAAGGAACTCAGAACTACCCCTTCCCCCCTTAAATGAAATAAGTCACATTACCTGTTTTTTTTCCCAGTCTCTCTCTGTTTTCCTGAATGTGTCTCTCTTCATTTACAACCTCTTTTAGATTTTATGCATTTCTACTGTCAAGTGTTTTAGGCCCAAAAATTAGATTTTTTTTTTTTGTAAGGAGGGAGAAGAAAATATTACAAAATAAGCAAAACTGCATTATGTGTCCTTGTCAATTGTCACTAGAAATAATTTTCTGTTTGGATGTAATCATTCCCTGGAAGCATTTGTATCCCAAATGATGCAGCAGCACAATGCTGCATGAGAACCAGAGAGTGAAACTGACTACAAACCAGATTGAAAATGCCAGGCTGTACAACATGCAAAAAGTAGACAAATGGCGAGAATGGCCAAGAATAAATGAGCTGTTTTAAAATGTTTTCACTTTTAATAATTTCTGGAATTTTTAGCTCATCAGGCATATTTCTTTTTATTCCTCAGAAACGTTTCTCTCTATCCCATACATTTCTGTAGCTTTAAATGATGCATCCCTGTTTTTTTCTCTCCAGTTCTCCTTATTTCTAGCTTTCAAGAGTGGCAAGTGTATTACCTCTCCTCCATACCACTTGTTCCCCTTTGTTGCCTTTTCCTTGTTTCAGTCTTTGCATGCAGTACCATTGCTAGCCCCCTGGGGGCCCTATGCAGGAATATCTCCCTCCTTGAGCGGCTCAGGGCCCTAAGCAATTGCTTAGTCTGCTTATGCCTAGCGCTGGCTCTGGTCTTTAGTCCTTTTTCTGTATGCGTGCCCGCCTTATTTCTGTTTATCCTCTGTGATCTCCCCTTCCTTCCAAATGTAGGATAATGGAAATCTCCTTCTGGCTGTAGAGAGCAGGCTCATCAAGATTGATTTTTCTTCCTTCTTCAGGAGAGGCTTGAGAGAGTGAAGCAAAGCCCTCCACCTCCTCCCCACCATCAGTGGTGTAAGCAAGCAGCCTCCAGTGCAGCAGTCCCAGCTTCAGCCTGATTCCAAACTTGAATGTGCTGCCACCAAACAGCTACTGTCTCTTCCTCCCCTCCCATTTCCATTCTTGTCTCTTCCCAATCATTCTGTTTTCTCTCCTCTTTCTTCTTCTTTTTGAGTCTCCTTTCCTCTTTCTTCCCTACTGTTTATCTTCTGTCCAGTTCCCCCTAGGGGCACCTACAGCATTCAAGGCCATGAGACTTGTGCAATCCTCATTAGTTCCACTCTGCTCATGTTACTTCATAAATGGTCCCTTTGCTAGCAATCTTATGACAGGCCTAGGTTTAAACAGACATAGAGGCCAGTCTCCCCTCTTGTTCCTAGAGGTTGTCCCTGGCAGACCAGCTTGGAGAAAATGTCCTGGTGCTGTGCATGTTCTGGCAATAAAGAGAAGAATTCGGCTGTCATTCTGGTACCTTTTACAGGGACTGAACTCACTTTAAAAATTGACTGGATCTCTTCCCACCCAAAAATATGAAGCTAACTATTGATTGAAGTTTGAGCCAAATAAAAATGTTTTGTTAGCACGAAAGTGCTTACCCCATGACTATTCTGTTGTGACAAATATCCAAGGATTCTGCTTGATCGTGCCAGGTTTTGAGACCCCTACTCTATCTGGTGACTTCTATTTCCTTGTAAAGCTGAAACATTACCGCTCTGAAAATACAGGTCAATAAATTGGTTAAGCACAAATTTTTGTAGGAGAGATTTTAAAATAAGCATTTTAAAATGAGATTTGTGGAAAGTAGATACAACTCTGCTAAATGGCTGGTGCATTCTTTCCGTGGTACCTTTTCTTTGGCAGTAATAATGGTGAAATAGAGCGCATCATTACTAGGTTACCCATTCAAATCCAGCCCAGAGATGAAGCACATTGGTTGAGCAGTGGAGGGATGCTTTTATTGCAGCTGGAGTGCTGAAACTGTACTGTGGATGGAAAAGGGAACTTTGATCTCTCTGGCTATTTTCATATAAGTAGTAAAGTTTATCTTTTTATGCACTGAACATAAAATATATCTCATCTCTTTTTATTAAAAAAACAAACAAACCTAGAAGATATAACATTCATGCTGTGTAACCTGTTTTAGATTTGTGACCTAAGTGTGATGTTTAGTTAATTTTCAAGTGCATGAACTATTTTTAAACCTTAAAAAGGAGGGAAATGGTGATGATAGCAGTGATAACACAGTCTAAAAAATGGAACTGATCCTTGATCTTTCAATTACAGCTTCTTTGAATTGGAGAGCAGCGGCCTGAGGGATGAGATTAGGTATCATTACAGATTTAATGGAAAGTCGAGAACAGAGGCATTCCCGTACCGGATGGCAGATGGACAGTGGCACAAGATTGCACTGACACTTAGTGCATCCCACCTTCTGCTTCATGTTGATTGCAACAGGTAAGAAATTGTATTCTGTAGATTTTTTTTTTTTTTTTTAAAGAGAAATCTAAGCCATCCCTTTCCTTCTCTTCCCCCTCCCGCCACTCTCTTGGGAACAAAACTGCAACTGGAGAAAAGGAAAAAAGCTGTTCTAAATTCTAAAGTGACCAAACGCAGTAGAGTAAGAAAGAAAACAAAGCATAAAAATGATACGGTACACTGTGATTATGAACACATGTATGAAAGGTCGATTGCTGATTAGGGAGTCTTAAATATACCTCGGTGTACTGTAGGTATTGGCTGATGTTATTTTCAGCTGTGATTACATTTAAGTGTGATAAATTGTTGTGCAGTCTGTTCTGTCTGTGGAGTGCTTCACTCAGCATGCCTCGAAATCTGAAGAATAGATGAAGGTGTTTGAGCTTCTAATTTCATTTAACTTAATCAAGTGTCTTTTTTTTTTTTTTTTTTTTTTTTTAAATCTAAATATCTTTTCTAAATGGTAACTTCTGAAAGGGGCTGCTCTTAAAAGTTTGGAATTGGTACCATTTATTTTCTGGCTGTCAATTCACTACCTTCCTTTAAAAAGCTGTAAGGATTGCAGAATGCCAGCATTACTGCACCCACCTCCTCCAACAATAACCTCCGTCCCCCATCCCCAAACAACAAAAACACAACCAGGAACAAAAAGCTACCAATCCAGAAACTGCTTGCATTTGGGACTTGATCTTGTGATGAACAGAGTACTCAGCTCTTATTGAAGTTAGTTGGAGTGAAGGTTACTCAGCACATCACAGGATCAGGCAATTGAAGACATTCTGTGTGTGGGAAAGATATTAGATTCAGTCCAACTAGCGTTGAAATCAACACCAAAACACTGCTTGAGTTCAGCAGGAGCTGGAGCAACCCACCATGTGAATTTTATTGTTGTGGCACTTACATGATGTAGGGAGATGTATACCTGGTTTCCACTCTACATTCTGCATTTCATTTTAGAAAGGGAATTAGGATTTGATTATTGGGAGCATTACAGAATGCCTTTTGTTTTAATGAAGTGAAATCGTTGGACACTGTTCTGAGCAGAACGTTGCAGGCATTTCCTGCAACCTTTCTAACTACATGGGGAGGAAAATGCACTCTCAGTAAAAGTGGCCTATTGTACGCTGTTCTAGTTGTCCAGTAGTTCCCAGGCTTCCAAAATGAACACTTTCAATCTCGTTCCAGCATTAAAGCTTTTTTTTTTTTTTTTTTCCCAGTCTTCAGAGATTTTCATTTCAATCTCCTTGGTTTATTTATCTTATTTTGTAGTAACCAAGGGATTAGATATCACTGATAACCAAATACTTTCTGTTGCCTTATCTTCAGGATGGGTCTTGGATCAAGAGCCTTATTAATCCTTCTAGTGGCTTATTTATTCTGTGAAATAACAAACAGGAAGTGGGTACCAAGAAGAGAGACTGGGCCCATTTTTCTAGGCACAGGTGCCTAAGCCCCTCTTGCCAGATTGAGGGCAAGAGGATGCAAGAGCCTGTTCAAGAATCACAGTCTATCCCAACAGGGATGGGGGAGCAAGGGAATCATGGCCATGGCCCTATTCCCTCAACCACAGCATGTAGAGCTGGTCAGGCACGGAGGACAGCAGGCAATGCCATTATGCGAAGTACTGCAACCTATACCCTTGGGGTGGTGCAGCTCAGACCTGCTCACAGCAGAGAGCCATAACTAAATACCTCTATTTGGTTCTATACTTTTGCAATAACTCCTCTATCTCCCGTGGAAGGCAATGGGAATATCTGTAAAAGCATGGCTTGAGGGTAGAATGTAGTGTAAAAAAAAAAAAAAAAGAAAAGATTAAGTCCCTGGCTCAACTGTAGCATCTCAATTCAGTTAATTAGAGTTTTCTCCAAGTGTTGGCATGTACAGTTTGCTTTATATCTTAACCTGCTACACCTTTGTATTCAAAGAGGGAATCAACATGTTTTTTTGTTGCACCAGGGTGTCCTGCTGAGACTTCAGTACATCTCATAACAACGTGAAAGTGGTCTGTTGTGCCTAAAAAAACAGAATGCCAGCAAAGGATACTGTTGAGAACTGCCAAAAAATTTGAGCTCTCCTAATCCTGAGTGGGAGGAAAACTGCAGTTGAAAGTACATACGGAATCTAGTATTAGGCAGGGTAGAGTTTGCATCTAAATTTCAACATTTTAGGATGGCTTAGTGTCATAGGATTTGAGCTAATTTTTGAATGTCTAATAAAACCAATGCCCCTAAGGACTTACTCGAACAAATTAAGTCACAGGAGAAGAGAGTGCTGTTTTAGTCAATGGATTAATGCTTTCTGCCTCCTTAAGTTGTTTATGCTGCTCTTCCTGTTCAGTCATTCAATTCAGCCTAAATAAATACTGAGGATGTGTATCTAATGAAATAACTACTAGCCAAGAGAACCAAAAATACCACTTTGACTAGTGTAGGGCCTGATTTTTCACTGGTGCCTCAGCACCGCTTCCACTTGTGTGTACAGTTTTATGCATGACATGCACGCCTGCGTATACCCTTTTGGTGCACTAATATCATTGCTTACGTTGGAAAGCATTGAACACCTGCGTGGGGGCAGGTGGTGGAATTTAAATGTGCAAAACTGTCACTTCCAAATGTTGGAAACTATCACTTGCACATGCACGTGTTAGAGCATTGCATTAAAAGTGTGTGTGAAGGGATGCGTGTGTTGTGAGCATATGTGCAGCCAGGGTCAGAAAATCAGCTCTCTAATTTGCTAGAAGATTTGGCTTGATAACCCAAATCTAGTTCCTGCCTGTAAAAGTTAGAGAAGGGGACAGGAGGCAAAGGAGCCTGAGAGCCTTTAAATCTTGAGCAAATCCTCCATCCATTTTTATACCTCCCACAGCTCTTTCATCCAAATCCTGCTGACTCATACTATCACATTGACACCTGGTGCTTGATTAATCATTGACTTTAGTCTTTCAAATTCAGTGTAAAATTGTCATTTTTGTATCTGGATATATGAAAAGCAGATACTTGAAAATTAGTGAAAGGCTTTGCTATCTTTTAGAGATTTCTTTAACATATTATAATTTGACTCTGCACTAATGAGATGAATGTAGCAAGGTGGGTAAAGTGAGTATATCAAAGTAAATTTCCCTTAATGGGTTATTTTAACATCTGTTCTTCTCATTTCCTGATTGAAAAGAACAATGCTCTTGCAAGAGTCTGGGAGTAAGATACATTATATTGCAACTCACAGGTAGAGATTTGGATCTGGGTTTGAAGCCTGATGAAGTCAGTTGGAATTGTTTCATTACATTTGTTGGCCTTTCCTTTGGGCCTTTGAATAGCAGCAGGAGGGAACAATGTTTACAGGTAGCCAGTGATATGTTACAAATATTAAGGTTTAATGGGAAATAGATGTACCTGCTGACATGCCTTTAACATGCATCTTAAGTTTGTAAGGAACCTTTGAAGATGAGAAAGCTCTATACATTAAAATGATATTTCTGAAGCACTAATAAAACCTGTGCTGAATATAGCATGGAGACTCATCACAGTTCTACACCTTTCCCTCATCCTTCATCTGCTAATGCTGTGTAAACCGGTGGAACGCAAATAATGTTTTACATTACAGAAAATTCTTATGTGGGAGGCTCATCAGATTTAAAACTGCCTTCTAATCCTCTGTCTGTCATACCACACTCATCCTGAGGCATTTGGCTGGTTACGGGTATATCTCTTCTCCTGGTGTTTGCTATATCTTTTGCGTTTTTTATTTTAGTTGTATGCAAATCATAGCACTCTCTTCTCCTTGACTTTAAGTATTGCTCTCTAATCTGGTTTTCTATTCTGCCTCTTCATTTAATCTGTTGAATTTAAGGATTTAAGGGGATAGAAGATGTTGGGGAATTATTTCCAGCTCTCCGATTCTGAGGGCCAGCCCTCACTCAGTCTAGAGCTTCTACATCACTAGGTCCTTAATAGATCTACACCAACAGAAGAGTGTTAATACTGAAACAGAACTTGGCCATTCCCCTTCTCACCTGCATCCTATACCAGGTTGGGGGAGGATGCACAGGGCCTACTTGTGGCACAGAAGCACCATCAAAGAGTTCCCTTACCTCAAGGGAATTGTCTGTTGGGGATCTCTGGCCAGATTAGAGCAGTGGTGCAAAGCGGCTGTACCTGGCTTGGGAATCTTGCTCATGGTATCTGAGCATCCTACCGACCCCTACTACTGCAAAAACAATAAAGGAGGAAAAGTTACATTTGAGGGAGAGAGGGGGATGGTGTGAAGTAATAACTAGAGTGAGCCTGATGTATTATCTTTCTTCTCAGCCATAGTTTTTTGGGCTGCTAGAAAATGTATTAAAATATACTTACTGATAATTTATTAAACAGAGTCATGTAAACTGCAAAAAGTGAACAATGTGACTGATCCATCTGGAAAGGTAAAACAGGTCTGTTCACCAACCCCATAATTTCACAAGCCCACACTTACCTGAATGGTATTCCTCAACTTGATGATTTCTGTCTGCAGGCACAGTGGGGAAAAATGGTTTACTCAAGAAATTAATGCTTTGCTGGTGAAAATTATAGGCTTGCATGCATTTTTATTATGAATATGACCTGTGGTTTTGATGGATATTCTTGGTTAATGCCTTTATTTTTGTAAGAGAGAGAGAGAAATATAAACTGAGCAGACTAAGAAGTGGGGTCCATCTGAAAAAAAAAAAAAGTTGTCTGCTCCTTTTATGTTTCTCCCGTTGGATCAGGAGAATAAAAAATGTATGAGCAATGAGAACTCCTTAATTGGGGGGAAAAACAATCTTCCCCCTCCCTTCCCTCCCCAACAAAAAAGAGAGCCAAACCAAGAACATCCAAGTAGAGGAATTAAAATGCTCTTTTTCTTTTTTAACTAAGATTGGCAGTACACTGGCTGTCATTCACAATATTATCCTAATCTAACAAATTCCATTGTTTCTTACAACTTTAATTAAAAATATAGTAAATAGTAAGGTGGGAGATCTGTTTAAAAGAGTGGATCTATTGGCTTCCCTACTGTACCAAGCTTTTTACTGGAGGAACGGGGGAGCTTTACAGAGCTGGATGATTCCACTTCCTCACTTAAATGTGTGGTCCATGACCCAGTTTTGTTGCATTGTTTTCCTTTATTCCTTGTTCTTGTCCTTTTAAGATTCTGCCCAGTGGGGTGACAGTAGCTGTCA
The DNA here is from genome assembly GCF_026122565.2 of Emydura macquarii macquarii. Classification (NCBI taxonomy): domain Eukaryota; kingdom Metazoa; phylum Chordata; order Testudines; family Chelidae; genus Emydura; species Emydura macquarii. Next base: position 1,309,125 of record NW_027132013.1, on the reverse strand, counting down.
GAGAGGAGGTTACTCCGATGGAGTGCTGTATACACAGTTTATGGCCTAGAGTATTTATTAGAAATGATTTTTTCTCTTTTGCCCACTGAAAGTCCCTGGAGTGTGTCATGAAGGATCTAAACCTTTTATGGTAAACAGTATCCCCAGATAGCATATCATGTCAACTGCTGTCATGTTTGTAAAATTATAGTTATTGTAGTCAGGCTACAATAGGATATTCAAGATGCCTTCAGTATGATTCCATTGCCTAGAGAAGGATTATTTTAACCCACTGTATGTAAACAACATAGGTAATCAGTGAAGGAAGAATGGTTTTATGATTAAGACAGAAAACTGTGCATCTTAGTTTTGGCTGTGGTTCTGCCAGAGACTTCCTGTGTGATTCTGGGCAAGTCAATTGACTTCTGTGTTTCTCAGCTTCCCTGTCTGTAAAATAGGTTATAATAGTACTTCCTTGTTTTGTGGATGGGATGCGAAAGACATTAGTATCTGTGAAGCACTCAGACACTGTATTATGGTGACCAGCACCATAAGAAAGCCATGAAATAAATAATTGTGTAGCTGTAGCTTTACCCAGCTGACATTGACAGCTCTTTTTGCTCTCTTGGAAGGAGGTAGCTGCATAAGGTCATCAAGGGGACATTCTTACAGAGTTCCATTAGCTTACAAGGGACACTGGGATGGAGCAGAAATACCTTTTGACATCCCCCTCAGTGTTGGAGCAGACTAGAATTCTGAGGTTGCTGTTTCTAGGGCATGATCTTACTGCCGTTGAAGTTGGTTGGTTGGAATTTTGCTATCAATTGCAGTTGGAGGAGGAACGGCCCTAATTTTTTTTTTTTTTTTTAAAGTCTTCTATAGGGATTTGGGTCGTCGACTGCTGCGTTGCAGAGGCCTACAGAGTTACAGAACTTGGTAGCTGCAGAACCTAACTTCTGCTCAGTTGAGACTTTAGCAATGTATTTTTAGACTTGGAGACATGCAGTGCTTTTCATGAAATGGAAAATGTTGATAGACAGGTTCATGACTTCAGTAGCACAAGGATAATATTGTGTTATGTTTTACTATAACATCTTGTATTCAACTTATTTGTATGCTACTGGAGTGCCAGAGAGCGGATGCATAATGGTAGAGGAAATAAACTTAAATCAAGACTGACAAGGCTCAAATGAGTTATTCAGTCATTTCCTAAAGTGTGGAACTATATGTATCATGCTATTCTCAAATATTATGAATTCACTTTTTACATTATTCCAGTATATATTTAGTTGTTGTTTATTGCACAGCGATAAGCCTGCACAGTAGAGGTGGTTTCTTAGAGCAGGGCTATGGTAAAATTTTATTTGTGGGGATTTTTTCAAGGAAATCGCTTGCTTGCTTACTTCCACTTTCTGTCTGTTTGTGTGGGGGACTAACAACATTGTAGAGACAGGAAGGAGATCAGGGCAATGTGAGACTCACAAGTGTGTTGGGGTTTTTCCTTTTCAGATTATAAAAACAATTAACTTACACCAGTCAGGCAGGTGGGCTTAGTTCTCAAAAATAAAGGAACTGTTCTCGAGTGTTTAGCCAGACTATGGAATTCAGTGGTGTGGATGGTCATTTAGTTCAGTACTGGAGCTGTATTTACAAATGGGGCAATGTAATTTTATGATCAACTTTATGATTGGGCCGAAACCAAACTGTTCTGAATACCTCCTGAACTGTGTCTGTTCAAAGCCTGAATCTAGATCTGTGTCCCTGTTCAGCAAATATATCCCAATCTTTCTGATGGATCTGAAAACCCAAAAGCTTAGGGGATTTGGCAGGGTTGAGTCTTTTTTAACAGTGATTATAAATCAGGAGTAACACTGTTGGAGTCTAGCTAACCACTCTTGGATTTTAAAAAATGACTAGTGATTTTGAGTGCCTCCCTTTTTGGTTGCCTGATTTAAGATACTTCAAAAGGAGCCTAATTTTCAGAAGGTGAATATTCCACTTTGTGTAAATTAGTCTACTTTAAGGTGCACCAAGCTGGGTACCCAGATATGGAGGCACTCTAAGTCACTAGTAACATTTAGAAATCTTGGCCAGTGTGTATCTAGATATTTAAGTGGCCCCCATTACTGTAATATTTGAGCACCTAACAAACATTAATGCATTTACCCTCACAATACCCTTCTGAAATATGGAAATATTATCCCTATTTCACAGTTAGGGAATTGAGGCACACAGAGATCAGATAAATAGTCCATGGCAGGATAGTCTGTTGAACTCAGGCACTCAATGGACTTACGGCTGGTGAAACTAGTGTAGGTGAGATCATTGTGAAGTCTGGGGAAATCCAGATCCAAATTCTAGAATTTGAGCTCAACCTTAATTTGTGAATATGCCAGTTGAAGAAACAATAAGGGTAATCTGATCTCATGCTTCATGGAATAAGATGATTGTCACAGGAAAGCGTTTTTTTTCCATGGTCACGTTGCTCAATTGGTTAGTTACATTAAGCTGTTTTTATTTTTTCTGATGCATCAGATATTGGTCACTACGGTAGGCAAGATTCTGGACGTCATAGACCATACTCTGATTTGGTATTACCAATCTAATATTCTTTTGTACTAGTTGGGGAGGAAAGAGAAGTGGTTTGATTCTGAGAATGAGAGCAAAATAAAATGTTCCTTTTCATTAAAATTTTTTTTTTTCATATCTCAGACCAGTCAGGGAGGGAAAAATGTGTTGTTAATGAATTTGTTTTTCAATGTTTACCGTGTGCCTTCAGCTTACTTACTTTACTTACTGCCCGTGACGCCAGTGGCGCATAGGGCAGCAACAAAGTCCTTCCACTTCTGCCGGTTGCGGGCCAGAGCGCCTATTGTTCCCCAGGTGTAGTGATGGTCTTTTAATTCTTGTTCTACCGTTCGGCGCCAGGTTGTCTTTGGTCTTCCTCTCTTTCTCTTCCCATCTGGTTTCCAGTGGAGTGCAATTTTGATAATGGATCCGTCCTCTCTTCGTAGCACATGACCTATCCATCGCCAGCGTCTTTTCATAATTATAGTGGCCATGTCTTCTTGTTTACACTGAGACAATAGATCTTCGTTGGAAATTTTATTTGGCCAAAATATCCTAATTATTCTTCTGAGATTCTTGGTATGGAATGTGGAGAGCTTAGTAAGATCCCGTTGTGTCATGCACCAGCATTCTGCTCCGTAGAGAAGCACTGAGAGAACACAGCTGTTGTATAGTTTCAGCTTGGTGTGCACGCTGTACTTCGAGGATTTCCAGATGTTGTTCATGCTGATGAAGGCATTCCGTGCTTTACTCAGTCTATTCTGAATGTCTTGCTTACCTCCGCCATCTGGGGTGATGATGCTACCCAAGTATACAAATCTGTCAGTAAAGGGAAGATCGTTGTTATTGATCTTGATGGGGGTGTGCCTTCAGCATATAAACAATAAAAGAATTTAAAAACACATACAACAAATCAAATTTACACAATGTAGAAAAATATTGTTTTGTCAACCCACCCATTTGCCTGAAGGCTGAATGAATAGATGTCTTGCAACATCCCTGGGGTGAAATCCTGACTCCAGTGAAGACAGTGGTAAAATTCCCGTAGACAGGTTTTCACCTCTGAAGTCTGTCAATCCCATGATAAATAAGTTCTTGAACTGAGGGTCCTTCCTTGAAAGTGCTCTGCTCCCAATCTCTAGATCATCTGTCTCTCAACATCCACCTATCCCAGTTACTGTGAGATCCTAAGTGATCTCTATTCCAATGTTATTGCATGAATAAATTGTTCTTCTTAACCATTGAGGACAGGACAGAAAGTAATGGGTTTAAGTTGCCACATGGGATATTTAGTTTAGACATTAGGAAAAACTTCCTAACTGTAAGGAAATTACCTAGGGAGGCTGTGGAATTCATCACTGGAAGTTTTTAATAACAGGTTAAACAAAAACCTGTCAAGTATGGTCTAGATAATACTTAGTCCTGCCGCAGAGCAGGTGATGGACTAGATCAGGGATTCTCTAACTTTTTTTTTTTTTTTTTGCTGGGATCTCCTTTGAAAATATTTCAGGTGTGACGACCCGCCCCATGCCATGCCACCCTGACTTCTGTGCTGCTGCTGGTGGCAGTGCTGCCTTCAGAGCTGGATACCTGCCCAGCTGCTGCTGCTCTGGCCACCCAGCTCTGAAGGGCTCGGGCGGTCAGCTCCACGCATGAGACTCATAATAACCTCATGATCCCCTGGGTGGTTGCAACCCCTCCAGTATGAAAACTCCTGGACTAGATGATCTATCAAGATCCCTTCCAGTTCTACATTTCTATGATTCAATGAAATTAAAGATGTTATGTAAATTACTCAGGGCCTAACCCATAATGATTTTGACAGACTAAAACCAATACTTTAAATTTTAGAGCCAATGTAACAGCTAGTTCCGTATTTATATTTCATGGCCAGTTAGTCATTATGTACAGTCCATAAGGTGTGAACCATTACAGAAAAATAAAAGGATGGGTGAAAATATGGGAAAACGGAGATGAGGATTATCTCATCTCACCGCAAGTGGGTACATAGAAACTAGCTAAGAATGTAAGCAATGCCTATGGAATCAGAGAAAGGAAATGGTTAAGGGAGAGACAAGGTCTGTCCCTGGAGGGACTCCCATGTCATTGTACAGTACCTAAAAAAAACAAACAAACAAACAAAAAAAAAAAACAACCTAATGAGAAGAATGTTTAATAGGAGCATGAGAGCAAATACATTATGCTTCAGAGCAAACCCAGTGACTCCTTACCTGGCACTTGCCTTCACTTTATAAGAAGAAATTGATTCTGGGATATCGGTGAGATTATTTTATGATTATGGGCGAATTATTTTGTGATGATAACATCCTCTTGATAAGACGCTCCTGTGACAAGATATTCTGTAGGGTGCTCCTGTGGTGAGTGAACCCATTTACCTATGTTCTAAATGTCACCTTAGTTGCACACATTTGAAATATTTATTATTATTTAGGTTTACATGACAATATTTCTGAGGTGAACATTTTACAAAGACAGTTCAAACAGGACATGTTAGCATCTCTTTGGGGTTTGCTGTGCACACATTTGCTTTTTGTCAAAAGAAAGCATTCCACTGTTCTCTTCTAAACATCTGTTTCATTTTATGTCTCAATCTTGTGCTTGTTGTAGTGAATTGAAAGTTAACTTCCTCTTTTGCTGAAAGAAGTTGTTTAAAGAAACATTTTTGGATGCACTTTTTATTTTTAAATTTAGATTTTTGTAGTGTGGGAGATGAGCAGAGGAAAGGATAATTAAACTGATAAGCAGAGATGCTTATCTTGATGGTCGTAATAAGAAAATCCGTGAAATCGTTTATCAGAAATGTACTATTGTTGTTTAAGTGATTAAATTTGAGCTTGAAAAGAACTTTAAACCTGAGCAAGCATTTTCCAGATTTTTATTTAGCACACATGCTATTATGTGGCACTTTCCTTTTTTTCCCCCTTCAGAGCTGGACAATAACTTTTTGATTAAACAGTTCGCTGTTGTATGTTCCAAATTTAATAGCAAAAATCTTCCTACAAAACCTGGAATTTTATCTAAATTGCTTTCCTCTTGTTCAGTGGTTGTGAATTCCTATAGTGTGACAGAGGAGAGAGCATGAAAAATCAGGATTTCTCACAAGAAGATTATTTTTGTCAGAAACAGAGCCGAAATCTAGATGAATAAATCAGTTAAACTTTTTACAAAACTGAAGACATGTCAAATAACACATCCTATCTGTAAACACTATTAAAAAACGATCACATAAGTATTGACACATTTTCATTGGGAAGAATATAGAGAAATAGTTGAAAGAGAAGCATGCAGAGACAACCTGGGATCCCTTTCCAAAAGCAGTTTTTAATCCTTTCAAAGGAACTGAAAACAAAAACAAATGCCAATATTGCTGTCTTACAACTAGAGACTTATTCAGTGTCCGGAAGCAATCAGCACTTTCTTGATATTGTTGGGATGCACAAAACATCAGGCCAAACTTTCAAAGTTAGATTTTTTTTTTTTTTTTTTTTTTTTTGGGTGGCCAACATAGCACTTCTGAAAATCATGCCTCAGGAGTGTCGAGTACCTGAAACTCCAGCTGAAGATAATGGAAACTGTGCCTGCTCGGCACCTCTTCAAATCAGACCCCAATTGGTGTCTGAGATTGAAACATACATTGAGGAACCAAAATAAAGAGGACCCTTTCAAAAAGATTGGCCATGCTATTAAAGACTACGCAGTTGATGATGCATTACTCAGGGATGAGATCTAAGCATTCACCAGCACATTTAAAGAATCTAAAGATATATATGGATGTAAACAAGATAAGCTAAAAGTATGTTTAAACGGGAAACTGCCTGAAATGGGATGGCGCTCACATGCGCTCTCCTGTCCACACTGCATTACCCAGACCTGAGTCAAACCAGTCTATTCCAGGCTTCCTAGCCCCTTCCCCAGCTGTAGCTGCTTTAGCCCTTTGTTCGTGATTCACGGTGGAAAAACTTGATTGTCCATCTCTTGGCAACTGACAAGAAGTTGTCACAGCCTTCCAGTACATCCTGCTGAGAATTTTTTTGGGTCTGTACATTCCTGACAACTGGAGCCATTGACATGGAGAAGTCACCATTTGCAGAACTTGTCCTGCTTGGACTGCACTGTAAAAGTTCACGATGACAAGGTTTTCCGCCAGTCTACCTTCATGGACAAACCGGGACACTATTCCCACCAAATAACATTGTCCTACATGGAGTAACTGTCCCCATTATTATTCTACCCCCTTTTGCCTTGGCTTATGAAACTGTATCCTGATCTGAAAGGACCTGGCAAAAGAAGGTTTAATTACACACTCAGGTGTAGAATGGTGGTTTAAATGTGCCTTTGGCAGATTTGAAATCCTGCTGGTATTGTTTACAGAACCATTTAGATTCCGGTGTCATGAATGCTTGCACATGCCTCCACATTATTGTGCTTTGCTGTGCTCTTCAAAATCTTTGTGAATTCAAAGGTGAGCCACTTGCCCATGGATAGACCTATGTCAGTAATGGATTTCTGGACTGGTACATTCAGCCAGAAAGTGCACCTTTCACAGCTTCAGCAGGATGCACATGGGAAACAGAAATCAGGGATGCTTAGTGTGCTTGCAGTGAAAGAGGGAGAATACGTTTATGGATGTATTTGTGCAAGTAGTTTTTACAGCAAATGAAGTACTCGCGCTGTATGCTATGAATGGGGTTTGTGTGATTGTCATGCATTGTTAATTATGAATGCGAGGACTGCCTATACAACTTGGTGGGGGGATGGTGGTTTGTGTGACATGGATTATGGGGTTTTATTATGGATTGATCTGAATAGATGTATTGAAAAATTGTGCTTGGATGCAGCTTCCTAGTGTGGTGCCTTTTCATGTCTTTATCTTTGTTCTTCAAAATACACATTATTATCACTGCATCACAGCATATAATAGACCTTTTAAATAAAACAAAAGCCTTTGTTTGTGAATATGGCGGTGTTACAAAAAACAATATTAAAGCGTTGTCAGGCAGCCCAACTGCTATTACAACACCGAAACACCAGTAATAAACTAACACCCAAACCAGTAATAAAATAAAGTGCCTGACCAAATGTTGAACAGTACAAAACATTAGAAATCAGTGCAAACAAATTCCCAGTGTTTGTGTGTTCTCTGGACCCCTCCCTTCTTCCCCTTTCTAGCATGTTCAGCATGCTCCCAGTACTGTTCCATAGGAGTGGAGGGCTGCTGGGGGTTCATTTACCTTGTCCAGCTAGTGTTCAGTCCCGCTTGCACGGACCACCCTACAATGGTATTGTCTGCAGAACGTGGAGCCATGGAAGGTGCTCAGGATGTGGTGTGGGTGGAGCAGAAGCCTGAATTCTAGTGGCAATTAATGCAAGCAGGTTCTCAAACAGGTCTTTTTGCTGAGCTCTATCTTCCTCAACCAATATTCCTCCTTCAGAAATGGTGCTGTAAGTTTCTTCTTGCCTGCTGCAGTTTTCTCCTTGTGCTCTGCTGCCTTTCCACTTGCCATGAATCCTTATCCCTTTCATATGGTACCTGCTTGTTGGCCCTGTCCAGGATGTAAGTTCATCACGGAAATGCTTCATCTTTGACCGGTCCACGACCATTCAAAATCCCTGCCTCCTACAGGAGTGTGGCTCTGCTGCTGAGGTGAAAGGGCCTGAAAGCAGACACCAAACAGAACATTACTATCTCAATTCTTCAAAAAAGATTCAGTGCATCTTCAGAAAAAAGTGCCTGTAAAATCTCAAGGTCAAAAAATGATACTTCGTAAAATTCGGCTTCAGTATAGTTTTAAAGGAATGCTTCAATTCCCAGAAGCTTCATGGACACAACAGAATTAATCAAAGTGAAAAGGGCACACACAATAGTAAGGTGAAATGTACACTTGCTATATGTTTAAAAATTGTAGACCATTGTAGGTAGGGGGAGGAGAGGTTGTCGTGGTTTACTACCTAAATGTCTCAGTCCTTTCAGGATTTCCACACTCTGGAGGTTCCAGAATGGCAAAGAGATGTTTTTTTCCAAGCTACCAGTGGCAAGCCAGCCATGCCTGTGTAAGAGGTTTTCAAGTGAGCAAAAACCTCTGAGGGGAGTGGGCTGAAAAATATGGCCTTCCCCAAAATATGACTACCTATCTGGAGTTCCTAGTATGGAAAAAGTTTGCAACTATCAGCACCCGGGATTGGGTCAAAATTCATGGGGGAATCAACAGTAAGCTGTGCTAGTGTCCACATGGATTGACTCCCAATGGCTTACGATACAGCCTGCTCTGACTACATCTACCTGAAAAACACATGAAAATATGAACTCTCAAAACTGCATAGACAGATACCCTGGCACATTGGACTGCATATCCCCCTCATCTCACCCCCGGTTGTATTTCAGATATTGATTTGTCATCCATGCACTACATTTCCCCTCCCCCCTGTACAGTTTGTTTACAGGTGGCTCATATGCTGTGGCATGGGTGGCGTCTCCAGTGTGGTGTTCAAAAAGGCAAAGAAATATAGGGTTCTTATTTTTAACTCCCCAGTAATCTTTGTAAGAACGTGTGAGTATCTAGTAAAAAATCATTGCTAAATGCTTATTCAAATGTTTGTGCTTACTGGTCTCCATTTGAAATTCCACTTCCGGGTGATGCTAAGTTGCTGGCATGCATTCCTCTGTTATCAGATATAGACTGTTACTCGCAGCTTATAATAAAAATTGCATTGGGTCATAAACTGGAAATCCTTCCCGTTTGTATATTAATAACAACAAACATGGCACCAAATGCCTGCCAGGCACTGGGGCTACTTCTTCCTCTTGTGTTTCTGCTGCTTGTTCTGTGGCTGGCTGCTCCTCGGGGGGTCATCACACAACTCCTCTGACTATAGACCCAGGACGCGCTGCAGCTGATCTGGTGTAAAGCCTCATTGGGACTGGGGTGAACACCAGAGTCCCTTTGCTAGCCTGATCCGGTACCTGTTGGCTAGCCCTCTGGTGCTATACTAGATTCTGGTGCCAGAAGGTCAGCATCCTGCTGACCAGGCTGTTGTGAACCGCTGGGTGCTCAGTGCTTGGAGCAGTACACAGCAGCTTATCAAAATCCTCATAAAAGACACAGGATGACGGAGTGTTCCTAGAGGTGCAGTTCTCATCCCTGACTTTTGGGAGCTGCTCTTGAGCAGTTTAATTTGCTCTCTTCACTGGTTTCTGGCCCATTGAATCCCAACACTGCCAATTTATCTACTTTTTCTTGGTACACATGGTCATTTCTGATATACTTACTGAAATCAAATGTATTGCTCACCTCGCACCACAGATTTACCAGAATCTGACTATGGTCCTGTGACCACATAGGTTGGTAAAGGACTTCTTCCTGTTGGTGGCTACAGCAGGAGATGGTTCACTCTGTTGCAGCTCTGCAATCATAATAAAATGGAAGAATTCAAAACTGAGCAGCTATACTTGAACTAGACGATTGTTTCAGTTTTCTGAGAATTGATTGGCTAGAAAAGATAGAAGCTTTGACCCAAGGGATTGAGAGATGCTCTCAGGACACGAGTCTGGATGATCTGGGTCCGAGCTATGTTCATATTGCAAAATGACGCACTTTGGACCCAAGTCCCACTGGGACTCTGGGTTGAGCCCATCCCTTGTGTTGGGCTAGGGCTCAAGTCCAGAGGGCTTACTGGTCTGAGTCTGATAGATTTGTGTATAGAGAGATGGGGGATTTGGGCTTGAGCCTGAGTCTGAGCCCGGGCTTACATTGCAGTGTAGACATACTATGAGTCTATCGCCATTTTACAGATGGTGAACAAAAGTACTTCTGTAGCTAAATCTGAAGCATAGAGTAGAGTATCCATTAACCTGAGGATCTTGGTCTCGTGATGCTGAAGGACTGTTTGGGCCACAATAATTTTAGAGACCCTACTTCCCTGGAGTGCGTCTTTCTGAGCATCCCAGTTCTTGTGAAGTGGTCTACACATTTCTGTATGTGGGTATCAGAGTCAGATTTATTAGAATCCTGATCTCTGAAGGGTTCCCTGCGAGCATTTTGGAAACTGGGAGTGTGGTAGGTATAATTTTGCTACTCACATACAGAAAATAGAACAGTGGTGAGAATGGGAGACAGCACAAAAAGGGGAAGAGAAACAACTTAACATAGAAGGGAACTGGAAGGAGGAGGACAAGAAAAGAAGGTAAAGGGGAGGGAGAATATCAGAGATGACCCCATGTCTCATGCAAATCCATCAAGAGCTGTGCTGCCCTAAGGTGGACCATCCACCAGAAAATCCATGTGGGTGGGTGAGGGGAAAAAGGGTCAGCCCTCTTGAGAAGTAGGGTTCTTAGCCAGTCCCCCTCAACAACAAAAAAGCATGGATGGTCCACCTTAATCTGCACAGATCTTGATGGATTTGCATGAGACATGGAATCATCTGCATATAGCCCTATGTCTTTGCATTGGCTTGAGAGCCCATTGCCCCCCCCAGTCCTCCTTCAAGGCTTCCCCCATTAGCATATGCCACTCATAACTTCCTTAAAGGAAGGGAGCTTTAGTCTTCATTTAGTCAGTGAAGCCTTCCTTTTCTAGTATTGCTACAGAACTTTGGTAGTGACCTCATGATGAAGGCATGAAACTGGGAGCCAGAAGATCTGACTTACGGGCAAGTCAGTCAGCCTTGCTGTGCCTTTGTTCCCTGGAGATCTACAGCATTGTGAGGCTTCATTCATTAATATTTGTAAAGTCCTTTGATATAATCCGAAGATTTAATGGCGGTTAAGAGTGCCATAGTAGTGCCCAGTATTGTTATGAACTACTGATTCATTGATAGAAAAGCTTTGTTCAGATATTGATTGTGGTTTTTGTTCATGTGGCTATTTATCTTGTTGTCAGTGACCTCTAGTTTCTCTACCTGGGGAGCTTTGTATTATTATTGTTTATTATTTCTTTGGCTGTGTGCTGTTTTAGTCTTGGATTTAGTTCTCACATGCTGACTGTATTGTATACAGAACCACATTGCTCATGGTGTGCTATAGTCTGTTTCTTTCTTTAGGAGTACAGGAGTGAGTTTTCATTTTGTAATTTGCCAAGAGTGTAGCCTGCATTCCGGTGTAGTGATAGGCTGTGCTGTTTGCAGTGACCTTTTCATGTTTTGCTGATTTAAGCAATGTGTGGTAATAAAGTTTATTCACATAACCAGTAAACAAGATATCAACCGAACATCTTTTCCATGAAAATTTAGCCCACACTGATCAATTTCTACAGTTGACACCTGCACATTAATCATAAACAGATTTAATGGGCAGATCTAGAAAATATATATTTCATCTATGCCACAGAGCTCCACCTCCCCACTATTTTCCTAGATATCAGAAGGTACATGGAATAAGGCCCAAAAGCCTTTATTTTTAATCTGAGTGGTTGCCTGAGGGAGCAGCTAGATGCTTCAGAAATGCAATTAGAATAGAACAATGCGTAGAGAAAAATGAAGAGTCCATTGCCACACAGCATATGGTTAGGACCTTCTGAAAGGACACTGGAAGATGGGTTATTAGAGCCTTCTCCCACAAAGGCCTTGAAACCTTTGTTAAATCCTCAGGAAAGCCAAAGATAAACCACTTTGGCCTATGTCTCATTTGTCTTCCTTATATTTTATTGACCGGTAGTATAATACATGTCGATTTGTATGCTTTACATTGAAAAATTCATTCTTCTTATATAATTGAAGATAGCTATCATGGAGTCCCTTTAGAGCCTGTTACTAGGCCAGGTAAATAAAAATCCAATATTCTCTCATAAGTAGTGTTGTAGAAGCCACTGTATTCCTTTGTTTAAAACATTGGAGCTTTATCTAATAACAGAAAATGGAGTTCTTCATGGAATATTGACTAGTATTTTACAAAGACTAGACACTTTCCAAAGAGGATGTTATTAACCCAAGTCATGAATAAAGATGTGCTATATATCTAAAGAGAAATTCCTAATGTAATTGTGTAATTCAGTGACTAGCTTTTTCAAGGAGCATGTCAATTACTCTGTGCCTTGTTCAGCCTTTTTAAAGCAGTTTTGCATTTGAGGAGATGTTTAATTTTGCATGTGTTATAGGAGAAGGGAGATGCTTACACTTTAAAATATTGATAGGGATAATACGTGAATAATTCCCAAAACATGGTTTAGAAGAATACCACCTTGTTTTGCTGTTCAGACAAGTAAAATAGCTCAGCATGATAATTTTACAGATAGGATAGGTAATAACTTAGCAGAATCAAAGCTCTGGGATATTTTTGTTTCTAACTTAGAATGCCGTTCTTGCACTGCAGCATGTTAAGAAATGTGATGACTTAATGTTGATTGTAATTACCATAAACTTAAGCAATTAACTTACAGAATTATTTGAAGAACTCTTTTGAACTCTCTGCTAATGTTTTTTAGCCCCATTATTCTGACAAACTGTTTCCTCCTCCTTCTCTAGGTAAACAAATGTGGGAGGCATACATGTCTTCATTTTTGACTACCTTTATTTTGACATTTAAATTTAGCAATGCTTTTGCTAAACTTCTTTAAAACTCGAGTTCGTTTTGGGGCTCAGAAAATACATGAACTTTCCAAATAACATGGCAACTTATAACACAGAATCAGTTATTATATTAGTTGAGCCCGAGCTTGAACAGATTGGAAAGTTTGTCAAAGTGTAAATTGAAAAATAACTGCATGAGTTGTGTTGATTGACTTATGTTTTTCTTTGGAAACTGCTCACATTCATTTTAAAGCTATAGCTATAATGCTAATGTGGAAGGGTGGGGGGGAGCTCTTCATCTGTTTCTTATTAAGCATACATTATAAGTGAAATAACTTGACATGTTCAGAATCTATTCAACTGGCTGTCTTGCTGGTATGATTATGGAACAATATGTACACCCCTGTGAGTTAGAGAGTAATGGAAATAGATTTCATCATCTTCCTTAGCCTCACTGTTATACCACTCTTTGCTCTGATATAAGGGAGAGGTTTGTGTCTTCTGGCTGTGTAAGGGTGGCAATACTGCTCGTGGTCAAAGCAAAGAGAAGGGGAGTCCAGAGTCTTCTATTGAATTCCTGGTTCTGCTGCTGATACTCAACCTCTCCATGCTTGAGTTTTCCATATTGTAAAATGGTGATAATCTTTTTACTCACGATTTTACAGTGTTTTGAGATCCTGAATAAAAGGTGTTGTATAAACTGTCAGATTATTATTAATATTGTTCATTACACTTTAGCTAAAAAAATTGTTACTATATATATTGGTGTTTAATTATGGAGACTTTTAAAGCCAAACTCGCTATCATTTTTTCATTGATTTTTTTTATTAAGAGTTTTTCAGAGAAAAAAAGACATTCCAACTAATGATGTTTTCCTACATAGGATTTATGAACGAGTCATAGATCCTCCAGAAATGAATTTAACACCAGGAAGCAGTTTATGGCTGGGACAGCGGAATAGGAAACATGGTTTCTTTAAGGTAAGCAGATACACAGTAGCACCCAACACCCACCCCCCCATTCATAGGAATTTCAGTAGGGATTGTAGATGTCTGAGGAAAACAGCTATGGGTCCAACTTGTCACTAAATGGGCCAATCCTCTAAGGTGTGGACTGTGCTTTCAAATTCAATTGATCCCAGTATGCCACAGGAGATGTTCCTTCTGCCATGTATTGTCCTGGATCGCCTGTGGGTGGAATGAGATAGTGGAGCATGGTGACTCTTGCGAGGATTCCTAAAACTATCTTAAAAACCTTCAAAAATACATTTTTACCATGGTCTAGGTGACAAAGCAATGCGTCTCTTTAATATCCATAGGCCAGTTGGAGCTGGACTTCTTTCTTATTGCATCTAGATTATCCTCATGCTATTATAGTTGGACTCCATAGTTTCCATCTTTCAGAGTTTAGGTTCCTTTTGACTTCCGTCACGTAGAAGCCCTCTGGGCTTCATAGTCTTGACAGTTGTGCAGGTATTTGCAATTGTGCACAGAGCATGTGACCTATGAAAGGCCCAGGAGAGTTAACTCCTTTCTTTAGGGGACTTCCCCTCATATGAGAGGAAGCTGTATCCCTTACCACAGATTAACTAGTTCTCATTTGCTGGGCAGTAGGTTTGATCCATGAGCTTCAGTTTGTGCTTCATAGCTTCCAAGGGTCACAGCTGCACAGAGCTTGAATTGCTGGTAATAGAGAGCCGTACTATACTATCTCTCCCCATAGGTCCATGCATATTGTATACCGTTTTCTCGTATCTGAATAGTGACGGACACTGCTTTGACTGCCATTCGCATATAATGAACACACAGGTCCTGGAAAGCTGACAACTAGTTGAAAATGGTTCTGGGCACTTAAGATCAGGCTTTTGGAATGCACAAATGAGTCTGGAACTGGATGTTGGAGGTGTTCCTAGCATAGAAGAGTGAAGATATTGAAACTCTCCCTCCAAAGTTTTTCTTGATAAGCAATGATAAGTATGTGCCCATGGGTCATCCTCACTGACATAGCTGACAGAGAGCATATCTGCTGGCTGGTCTAGCCTAGTTGCCTCTTTCTGGTTATGACACACCCTAAGGTGTTCTTCTGGACTACACCAATATAGGGATGGGGACCAAAAAGTGCATAGAGAAGGCACAATTAATGTTGTCTTGGAGGCAATGCCCTAATGCCTGGGAATCCTTTTTGTTTGTTCCTTTTACCCTGACAAGTCTTGCTGGTACAGGCTAAGTTGTAAAACTTAAAAATTAATAGGCAAAGTTACAGCTGAAACTAATCAACTGTCATATCTAACTTTTTATCGAGTGCATCCACAGGCATTTCAATACATCAGTTATTGATTAAAGAGCATGGAGTAAAATCAGTTGGTGGGTGATACATAGCTAAACTCCTGATAAGTATATTGTATCTTGAGTAAGAGAACACAGTCTAAGGATTCATTCAAATCAAAACAGTGTTCATTTGATAAAATAATCCATATGATAGTGCTGTGCTTATTTACATCATCTTGAGCAGTGGTTCTCTAACTTTTTGTATTGGTGACCCCTTTCACACAGCAAGCCCCTGAGTGTGACCTCTTCCCCTCCTGCCCCCGGCCTCCATGGGTGCCTCCCCATTGCCTAGGCCCACTCCTCCCCCCACTCACCTGGGGAAACTGACCTGCATGCACAGAGCAGATGGTATTGCTTCTTGCTCCCCTGTCACTGCTCCTCCACACACTCCTAGGGGGCTGTGAGGGGGAAGTGAGGAGCAACATCAGGGCTCCCTGCACCCAAGTCACTTTCCCTGCCTGGGCTGTGTAAGGAGAGGGCAGAGAGCAGCAGTGCCTGATGCTCGCCTCACAGCACAGTCCAGGTGGGAAAAATGACCTGGATGCAAGGAGCCCTGACATTGCTCCTTGCTCCCCTGCCCCGCCGCCTCCTAGGGTCGGGGGGCTGCGGAGGAAGTTGGGAAGTGGGTGAACAGCATCTGTGCGTCACTACTTGCCCTCCTCCCCACTTGTTCCTCTGCCAGGAGGAAGCAGGGAGGCTTACAGCCCCGTACCTGGCCGGGGTCGGGGCTCATGGCTCGGAACCCCCCCATAACCACATTGCGACCCCCAGTTTGAGAACTAATGATCTTAAGACTGGCATGGCTTTGCATTATCAGGACAGTTGACCACCCGTCCAGTTTCCTTTTGAACCATTCATTATTTAAATTGATGTTGCCCTTACTAGTTTTTGAAGAACAGCCCCCTCTTTCAACCTTGTAGATTTCAGTGAGCCAGACAAAATATCAAATGCAGTATTGTTTAAATGGTGTGATCAATGTGGCAACTCTATTTAGGGGTGTGTGTGAATTCATACACGCATGCGTGAATTACCTCCATCATGTCTTTTTATTTTATATTTAAGTGAAGGTCCAAGAATTGCACCATACCTGAACTTCATTTCTTGTTGTAACAGCTGAACTGTCACTGTGAAGTGAAATTGACAGCATTATTTTATTCTACAGCTGTTGTTTTTTACCTCAGCTGCTTCCCATAATTCCACAGATGGTAAACATATGTTTATAACTGCATAGAAAAAAGGAAGTTCTATTGGATTCACCCATCTTTAATTCTTATTTTATGCAGACAGCCAGAGTCTAAGAACTCTGGGATACTATACGTTTGTAAATTAATATTTCTACACATTAACACTTTGGAAACAGCAGGGTAGCTAATGATATGCTAAAGAGCTGCCAGTTTTATTGATCATAATGAAAGTCGACAAGTGCCTTTCTTTGCTTTATGTATGCTTGAATATTTTACTAACTATCTGCAGGGCAGAAATGCATAATTGGTTGCATTTTTTAAACCTGCTTGTGAGTTTCTGAAGTTTTTGTTTTGTTTTTGTTTTGGTTACCCATTGTAAAAGCTTGGAATTTTGCCAATTTATAAATAGTACACATCTCCAACAGACATTTACATGCTCAGTAGGACCTCCCTTTCCTTTTCAAAGCAATTCGTTTCAGTGTTTTAGTGCACAAAAAATAGAACTATTTTCCTCAGTGTAAACAGAGATCTGCAGAGAAATGAGCGTTTAAAAAAAAAAGAATTACCATCTTTTGTATGTGTGGCATAACTGCACTAGTATTTCTATGTGAAAGAACTGGGTATTGTTTTGATCTTTAGCCTAACCATAGTTATTCCAAAAATATTAAAAATTTTTAATGGTGTAATTTACTGTTCATTTTGCGCCTCTTTCTGCCCCCTTTTAAGAAATGAGAAGATTTCTTAAACCAATTATAATGGTGTCTTTTGGGTGAGGATTCTCCTGATGTTCCTCATGCTCATTGATGGTAGTGTCATGAAAGGATTTAAGGAAGACTATGCTCATAAATGACAATGGGCCAGGTTTGGACTCTTATTTACACTGAGTTTGTGGGACTATTGGTGGAGTGAGGGGCTATTCAGCATAAGAGGGGATCAGAATCTGGCCCTTTATATGAACTTCTAACAATATGTAACTTACTGGGTAAAATACCTCAGAGCTCTGCCCTTCCAATGCCCCAGTTCTGCAAAGTGCTGACTGACTTCAAATCTCATTCAGGCCTGTTATTTAAGGGTGCTCAACACCACACAAGAGGTACCCTGCCCCTTGTGGCCTATAGCCTCAAGGTGGAGAGTGGAGTGAGCTTATAACAGAGACAACATGTTGTTTTTGTTTTTCATACAAGGGTAGTGCATGAATTATTCCTTTTGAAAAACAAGGATAGCATTTGTTGACCATTCAGGTTTCTTCAGTGTACCGCAGTAGCAAAGTCTTCCCTGTGTGCTACAGATGATGCTGGAGTCAGGTTAAGAAACAAGTTAACAAAACTGAAGGGAACAAAAGGAAAAATCTTTTCAGTAGCAGGCCCAGATCTCTCAAACAACCTTCATGTAGGAGATCCGGTAGAATGTTACCCTGCTAACTTCAAATCATGCTGCAAAACTCATTTCTTCAATAATTTATATAAGCCTTGTGCAGTGCCTAAATACAGTGTTGAATAGGAGCTTTGGAAATGTGGATTGATAAATAAATTAATAGAACGTACTTATGTGGCACCACATATGCACATGGTGCTTTATGTATAAAAAGCCAAGATTCCTGTTCCAAAGACCATATAATTTAAATCAAATAAATATGATACATAGGGCAACAGTTTAGATACAGGAAAATGATGTGTTTACTATAGGAAGGCTTTGTGAAAGAAGTGGGTTTTAGAGTGAGAATAGCAATATGAAATCAAGTGAATTAAAATGTCAAAGGTTAGAGTATCAGTGTTCACTGAATGTATCAGCCTTTCGATATAACATTAATTGAGTAGTTCAATATATAGAGCAATGAAAGGAGATATAAACATGTCAGTGCTTTTCTATCAAATTCTGAGGTTGATATTTAAGGCTCGAATCCTGCATTGTGTCCACTAACTTGAAACTCTGTTGACTTCATTGGGACTTCATGCAGATGAAAGAGTCTGCCTTAGGTTGTGATTAGGTAAATATTTCATATGAAAGCCATAAATAGTGATACCAGCTTTGAAGAGGAAAATCCTGACAGGTGCAGAGTACTCACAGCTCATACCACAGGATAAAACCTGAGGTCCTTTCTTAGCTTTTACTCAGTCCTTACTTAGGTAAAACTCCCACTGATGTCAAGGATCAGCCCTAATGGGAGTTTTGACATACTCAATACTTCTCAGGATGTGGCCCATGTAGAAAACTCTGATATAGTAAAACTTCATATGTAATGAAGTAGAATGGAAGTCCAAGTTTGTTTAAATGCTGCATTGCAACAATTCTGGTTATATTGAACTTCCTTCTATAGTCAAGTTTTTCTGTTACAAAAAATGACATTGGGCAAATCCTGCTCCCATTGAAGTTAATGGAAAAGTTCCCGTCTGTACCCAACCACATTATCCCATTTGTACCCATGATGTATATCACGGGTGTCAAACTCGCTGATGGTGATGGGCCAAATTCTCATAAACTGCACTTCACAGGGGCCATGCAATACCCTCCGCCGAAAAATTCGGGCCATCTTCCCCTTTTCAGCGGCGCGGCATCAGCCCTTTTCGGCAGCGGGATTTCACGGGGGACCATGTTGCCGGACTGAGTGCATTGCTGCTCTAAGGGATTTCTCTGCGTCTGGCATCGACGCTTTAGGACATTCCACGGACTCTTAAACCAGCAATGCCGTAGGCAGAGGAATCTCTTTAAGTGCCAATGCCCTCACTTTGGGCGGCAGCATGTCTCAAAAAAACTGGCCGGACGCAGGCCAGATCAAAAAGGTTCGTGGGCCAGATGTGACCCACGGGCCGTATGTTTGACACCACTGATATATATAATTTTATATATATAAATTTCTGTTCCAGATTAATTCTGTGTTAAAGTGCTTAGAGCCTTTGATAGGCATCTTTTAAATTATTTAAATTGAAGTAAATGAATAACATTAATATGCATTTTTATATTTAAATATAAACATATCTAAATTGCAGTTATGCACTAGGACCCCTGTTCCAGCAAAGCACTTAAACATATACTTAACTTTAAGCACATGCCATTCTTGAATAGGGATTATTTCATGAGTGCTTCCTATTTCCTATGTGCTTTTTTGGATGGGCTCGTTAGCATGGTGATATGGTGTGGCGGAAGTCTGTAATCTAATATATCTTCTTTAATCTTTTCAGTGGAGAGAATTGAGGCTTAAAATGTATTTTTGTGCTGTAACTGTTCACTGTTGGTCACTGGCAAGAAGTAAAGCAAGTAATATTCAGTATTGCTGTATGGGCTACTTCCCACCTAGTGACAATATCACTTCTCATTAGGGTGATGGCTTCATTATTCTCACAGAGGAAAAGGTTAATAAATATATATTCTTCTGCTTCAGAAGTGGTGTGATCTGGTTATTTCTATTAATATTTTCAATTAATATTTGATCTTGAAATAACAAGCAAGAAGCCATTCTTGCTGATTACTTTCTGCTGTTTTAGGAAATGAACACATAAATGTTAAATGTTACTGCATTTGCAAGGCTTCAAGTACTATCCAAGGCCAATATTTTATTTATAGATTAACCTTAGTATTCTGAACAAGCCACTATGTCTTCTATCTGCTTTGCAGAATCCATTCTACCACAATTTAACTGGGAATAAAACCTGTACACACCCCTAATCCATATTTTCTTTCTAAGACAGCAACCCTGATTACAAATTTCTTTTTAAACTAGAGAGGTTCTTCCAGATCAGGTAGGAGGCAGAGCCATCTACCCTTTTTGATTTATGGTGAGATACTTGGACTTCTCCAGGAAAGCTCTGGGTTCTTTTTAAGTTAAGTAAGGGACGAGATCATCAGGACATTCAGCACCTTAGAACTCTCATTAAAGCTAGAGGGTGTTGTTGGAGCTTAGTGCCTTGAAAAGTCAGGCCCTGAGCAAGAGCCTCAAGATGTGACTCTAAGGAGCAAACCCAATCCCCAGCACTGATTGTATGTGTTTTATCTAAGTGCTGGGGAGATACACAGGAAAGGGGCTAAGATTCCTCTCCACAAAGATGTGAAATGACAACAGGCCTGTCTGTGTAGAGGGTTCTTCAGCCTAGAATGCCCTATATGTATGGAGAAATGACATGGGATTCAACAGTGGTGGATCATTTAACCCTTTCACTTCTCCAGCCTACCACTGACCATCTCCTAAAACCCCATGTGTGCTGTTGCAGAGGGACTTCTGCAGGGTGCCTTATATGTGATTCCTAAATCCTGTCCCCTCTCCCTCTGTTATGCACAGGAGGTCTTCCTTACCTTTTGGGTTAGGAACAAGATTGACTCCTAACCGAGCAGCAATGAGAATTCATTGTGAAATGTCCTTTAAATATGCTTTGATCTCTTAGGCTAGTTTGGCTAAATGAATCAATAAGAATCAATTTCTAGATGGCATGCGATTTTTGCATATGTTTTATCAAAGCCAATGCCTGGTAAACTTTTTTCTTGGAGAAGGGGAGGGTTTTATAATCTTTCACATTTTGTCCAGCTTCACCTGAATTGTTCAGTTAGGGTGAATTGTTCAGTTAAAAATAAGATCATCAGTTATTCGTGGCCTCTTGGCAGAAAACTTGAGAATAATCTTGTTCAGTTTTAACTGGATGACTATAATCTATATTTACCAGCAATCTCTTCTTCTACAAAGGGTATCATTCAAGACGTGAAAGTCATCTTTATGCCCAATGGATATATAACACAGTGCCCTAATCTGAATCGCAGTAAGTAGCAATTTATTTACTTTGGTGGTTGTAGATTTACATATTTATGATTTCTATATTTTAAAGTCGATAATGCTTAGCTTTGTCCTGTATCATCTTTGTATATTTTCAGTATGGTCAGTCCAGGGAAGCAGAAACTATTTAAGCAATTGCCTCTATATTTAGGTAAGCAACGCATTAATGATGTTTAAACATTATATCAGTCTTCATTCATTTGTTTTTTTCCCCTCACTTCCTTTATTGAGCATGCCCAACCTGCAGTGATTTCTTAAGTCTGGTGCAAGGAATCATGGATTTACAAGAACTCTTGGCAAAAATGACTGCAAAAGTAAGTACCTGAACTGCATTACCAGTTTCTCATCCTGTTCTTCATTTCCCTCATGTTGACAGCAATATAAAAGCATTTTTCTCTTTTGCGTCTATGTTACGCTATCATATTAAAGCTTTATTCTTACTTCCAGTAGAGCTACCTGTAGTGGATTTACTAGATAGCTTCACTAGTGCCATTAAAGCCTCATCCAGCATCTATAATATTGTAGAGGACATTTACAAATGCCTATTAATTAAAAGAATGTGGAATAATACATATGCATTGTACTAAATGGTCTGATTTTTAAAGAAACCATAGCATATGTCCCTTCATGTGTCAGCAGATAAGTGCAGGTACAGAAAAGGGTAAAATCCACTATGATCTTACTGCTGAGGTTTCCCCAAACTGTCAGTATGTGTGCGTTTGCCCCCAGTGCAATGGGCAGTGGTGTCACCCACAAAACCTGAGCGTTCATTGAAATCTTCAGGAGGCTAGAAGGGACCTTCATACAGAGGTCTTCTCTCCTTGCCAATTCTGGAGCCCTCTGTGGCTCACCCGAATAGCCAGGCAGTTCTATTGGAACCACTGCATTTGCTCTCTTCAATACACTCTTTTAAGGGAAATTTCTAAAGTGTGAAGATACTAATGGAAGAATTAACACAGTTCCAGGCTACACTAATTATTCGCTGCTTTGTGGTGGTGAATGGGAAGATCTGCCTCTCCCTTAGCTCTGCTACAGCCCACCGCCAGCCTTCATTTTAGCCACCCTTCAACTGAGAGTGCTTGTGCAGTCTGGGGCTAGGTAGGGAATGGGAGTGATCTATGCTGAGGGGTGTGACCCAATGACTTCTTGATGTCCACTGGCAGAGGACATAGGTTGCAAGGATCACCAAAAGGGGCTATGTAAGGTCTTTATTGAAATGTGTCACACTGGCCATCGTAATCATTGTGAAATGTATGAGCAGATACTGTATAAGGAGTTATGTATGTATACTGAAAATTATGTTTTTAAGGCTTTGTAGTTAAAGGCAGATCACTCAAAGGTAGCGTGCATTAAGACAGACTTCTCTAGACAAAAGGTGGGGAGACACTTTTATCTCCCTGCTTGGCCATTGTGCATTGTGTTTCTTACATTGGAAGTCTATTTGCATATTGAGTCAAAGGCAAATAGCAACTGCTGCAGGAAAAAACAAAAGAAGCCTGGGTTATACTTTTAGGGGTGTAACTGGGAGTACAGTGGTACACCAGGAATCCTGTAGTCCGGGAAGACAAGCTGCCAGCATGCTTGATCTTATCTCCCCCTTCTCCCCCCCCCCCCCCCCCCCCCAAAAAAAAAAAAAAAAAAAAAAGAGGTTCTCAGCCATCCTAGTTGAAAAATGATGGGAAAAAGACTTGAGGTAAGCTATCCTGTGGGAGACAGGGAAGTGTCTTGTGAGTTAAGTTTAGGCTCTAGAAAGCATTTTATGATTTTGTTTGATATGTAAGCATTTGTTTCCAGTATTCTTTCTTACTATCATTCGAATCTCTGTTCTTTGACAATAAACCTATTTTTGTTTTCACTATAAATATATTTAAGTGCTGTGAATAGCAATCCTGATTTGAATCTAGTAAACTGGTGTGTATTATTCCTTTGTGAGTACTCTGTGTGGTTAATATTGGCAAAACAATCTGACCTATTATTAATTCTATCATCTAAACAGGAATTAGTTACCTCACCTGGTATGCTGCTTATTCACTAATTACTTTTTGATCTTTGTGTAACTACAGAATCACCTGTAGGTGCATTTAATTACATCATAGTTACTGAACATGATGTTCACAAGGTGTAATCTACACAGTAACCCTGTGTATGTAAAGACAGTAAACTCATGATATTTTTTTACCACGTGAATTGTACCTCCTCAATTGCCCTTAAGGATCTTTCCTTCCTAAAAACAAAGGCTTTATTTTTAAGCACATCTGCATTATACTGACACTCTGTTCACCCAACCGGCGTATTTTGGACAGGCTCACTCAGATAATAAGAAATGTTAAGCTTTTAGTTCCCTTTACTGCTGGAAATGTGAAACAGAGGTAATTATTTTGAGCCCTGCTGGTGGTATGAGCAGGTCCCAATTATGCGCTATATTGAGTGACTTGTTCTCTCTGCTGTTAATTATATTTTTGCTTGCTAATACATTTTTTAGGGCCAAGTTAACATGCTGTTGATACTCTGAAGATTACATGTTCCCATACAGCAGTGCTGGGATGACCTTTTCTTGCTTGTTCCTTTTCCCTTGGTAGTTTTGTTTTGCTCTCCTTAGTAATGCATTAACTAAGTGTTTCATTACATTAGCTGTACCAATACTGTTGTCCAGAAAAAACGCACATAGCAGTGTAAGAAGTTTTAATTGTGAGACAAAAGCAAATTCAAGATGGTGGGATTAATAAACAGACATTTTAATGGTGGTTTTTCACATCACAATCCCAGGGGGCATATTCAGACCCTGAGTGATATTTGTGCAGTTTTAGGTGTATACTAATGTGGTGTTAGTATATGTTTGGGCTAGGAGTGGGGCTGGAATCAGTGCACAGCTGCCCATGGAGATTACTTTTGCCAAGGCAAGAAATCAGAGGGCTACTTACTGAAATACATACACAATGACCCCTAACTCCCTCCCCCATTCCGCGAGCTGCATAAATTGTGCCCCATGTTTCCACATCTAGCTGTTGCTTTTAGGCTGTGGTATTACCAGAGGCTTGAATTTGTCTGTAGGTTTGCATTTGGTTACAATTTACTTACAGACTCAAAAAGACCAATGAATCGTTTTTGCAATGTAGGTATCTTAGAGAATTACAAATAAGTAAGGTGAATAGTAAGCTAAGTATCATTATGCATTCTTTCCCTCCACATTCCTCAAAGATTTGAAATCAGTTTGAACTAGTCAGTGTGTTGCCTTTAAAGAGTATAGCTTTTCTGAGTCTGAAGTTTCTTTTCATGGTGGGGAAGGGATTTGAACTTTTTCCATCACCAGAACCCTTGTACTCTCTGCTGTTTCATCTCTTTAATCTTGCAGCCCTAAATAGAAAAAGGTAATAGATCAGATAGTTAAAACATAATTAAAATATAAATTACCTTGGGACGAGAGGGACAGGTTTAACTTTCACCATGCCTAACTACTGTGCTAAATATGGAATTTTAGGTGGTGTTGATGACTCTTTAAATACAATGGGTCAGCTCCTCAGCTAGTGTTAATCAGTATATTTAAAAATGGAATGTAGTTCTTTTAATAAACTAGGGGGTCACTGTAGGAGATGAATTCTTCCATTGTAATCAGATGTGTTTCTTTTAGTGGCTGGAAATAGTTACTGGAAATTTCCAGCGCAAATCTTCTGATTAATTTTACTTTTTGCCAAATCTAAACTGGATAGCAAAAGGTTCAGTGCTTGGTCTGGTTGGCATAAATACTGAAAAGTTTCAGGGCAAAATTTGCTGTTGACTTAACTCCATTGGCTTGGTTGCACCACAGATTTATTTGGTCACAAATATTCATCTGAAGTACATGAACTTTTTGACTCCAAAAGTTCTCTGAAGCTTTCATGAGAACAAGAGTGACTTGGTAATATTTCTGGTACTTTGTGCATCTGGATGGCCCTGAAATAATAATATATCATAAGAACAGTCTTTTTCTTGGTATCTTAGTCCTTCATCTTCTGGCTTGGAAATGCTGATGGGAGAAATATTTCTGAATCTTCAAATAACTTTTTGGAATTGAGTTCATGCTAGAAATGAGTGACTCAGCGGTGGAGTGATGTTCCACACTCCCATTGGTTCATTCCTACTCCTCACCCATAGAATGTCAAAATTTCCTAGCCTGGGAATTTCTACTGAGGTTTCAAATCTTTGACAAAGCTGTGCAAATTTGGCAGCATTTGGAATGGCATTTCAGTTTGTAACACATTTAATTTTGACGATATCATTGTTTTGTTGCACTTGATGGTGATTTTTTTCAATTATTTTTAGAAGTTTGGAACATTTCTATTTGATTCCATACGGCAAATGCCAACTAAATAGTGTTTCAGAAAAGATGAAAAAAAACCAAAACCCATGTGTGCTGAGATTACATCCATTGACCTATTACTATCAGAAAGTTCATTGTTGCATGTCTTCATATCTGTAAAGACAAAACTGACATTTTCTGTGTAGTTGCAAAGATAAATGCAGGCCAAAGGTAATACTGCTCATACATATATTTAATTTACTAACAGATTCATTTTACATCCAGAGACATTCTTCAGAGTAAGAGGTAGATGGTGTGTTATCAATGAATTGATATAAATTGTGTGACAGTGAAAATGATAGAACACATAATTTTTAGTTGATTGGTGTTAGCATTTGCTTCTCTTCTTTATTGTTACAGGAATTAACACAAAAAAAGATCAAGTATTAAATGCCTTTTTCTGGCTTTTGTATAATCTCCTTTCTCTTTTTTTGTGTGCAGTTTATACAGTATCATTAGAAATAAAAATGATGAATTTTACTTTTTTGTGTTTTAAAAAAAAAAAGACTAAAGAAAGTTACAGGTAAATAAACTGCTAAAATGTATAGATTAAACACAATTTTAATTCAGTGAAAATATATTCCCTCTTTTAGATTGTAAATATAGAAATCCTTTTCAGGGTCACTGCTGAAAACTGGCAGGATTAGTAGTTCAGTAAGAGAGTGCTTTTTGTCTTCAAAGTGTGAAAAGCATTTTTGAAGTCACAAGATCACGCTGGCTTTGGGAGAGCTGATGGTCAATTCCAGGAATATCCCAGAATCATGATTTAAGGAAAATCAAAAGCTTTTACTCAGGGCCTTTTACTCTGGAGGATTGAAGACTGGAAAATAAGGAAGTTTCCCTAGTATCTTCTGCTTGTTTTTGTTCCTGAATCTGTTGCTGTTTGAGATTTACCTGGCAGAAAGTATAATGAAGATTGATGGGCAGGTTGGAATATTCCCATTAAAATGGATACTGGTGGAAGTCTTGAGAGCCTTTTGGAAAATTTATAAAATGCAGGTAGCTGCAATATAAAAATACTATAGTGATCTTTCCAAACAGTGCAAAAATGCTATTGTAAACTGTAGTATTTTGGACCATAATGTCAAGAGAGTCATCCCCATTCTTCTTCATGGGTGTGAGAAATGGGTGACATATTGAAACCATCTTAAGAGTCTGGAGTGATACCAATACTGCTGCCTTAGGAAGATTCTCCATGTCAGGTGGGCAGACCGTTGCACCAATGCCAGCATTCTCTCTGCAGCTAACATCACCACTTGTTGAGGTGAAGATTATGAAACATTAACTTCGCTGGGTTGGTCATTGTGTGCAGATGGCTGATGCTTGTCTTCTGAAGCAAGTCCTCTTTTCTCAAATTAGTCATGGTAAGAGGACCCATGGGGGACAGAAGAAATGCTCCAAGGACACACTGAAAGTATATCTTAAGAAGGGAAGCATTGACTCCATCAACTGGGAAGAGCTGGCTGGCAATAGACTGCAATGATGTTACGTCATACATCAAGCCTCAGCCCATTTTGAAGAGAATTGCCTCGCTTAAGGGGCTGAGAAATGGCAGAGGAGGAAGGAAAGTATACAGCATCCCAGCCAGAAGTTGTGCTCTCTCCACGCAACCACCTGTCACATGTAGAGCATGAATTAGACTTCTCAGTTTTCTTAAGTCTCAGCTGTGATTTTTCACTCCGCAGACTTCCTTGAATCGAGGAATAGCCAACAATGATTTTGGATCATCCTGTAAAATACTGGAGCATGCCACTTGTAAGAATGATCAGGGCTAGCCTTCATCTTACTTTGGGCTGGATTCTGATACCTCACATGGAATAACACCCAACTGCATGAGTGGTCCTATTGGCAATTGGGACAATTCATGCAGTAATGTGGTGCTTAATGTGAGTAAAAGCATCAGGCTTTGGCCCTTGGAGAAGTTCCCACCTGATCTGGGACTTGTGGATTTCTGAGAGATGGCCATTCTGGGGTTTGAACGATGTGGAAGTTAAGTCCTGCCAAGACGTTTGAAGAGTTAGTAAATGGGACTGATTAATTTGGATTCTTACTATGCATTGCAGAGAATCTTGCCTGTGGCAAACATGTATTGGGGGGATATTGTTCTCTGTCTTGAATTCCACCACAGGGTAGCTGGTCTCTGGACTCTGGTCTCTGGACCAGCTGGTAGCTGGACCAGCCACCACCCCTTTGTCAGAACAGATGGGTTCAACTGAGCCAGTAAAAAGTGTCAAGGATACATGTAGAGCTATAAGGGCCCTCTGAGGGCAAGAGGAGGAAGAGTGATTGGGGCAGGCTGTGGCTGGAGAGAGGAACCACAAAGGAGTGTAGCCAACTCTTATGGAGGGTCTCTAAAACAAAGGGCCTGGTCTCGGGGAAGTAGTCCTGAGACAGGTGTTCCAGAAAAGGAGCAGAGCTGGCTGAATGAAAACTGGCTGCAACAAGGGAGCTGGCTGGCATGGGGAAGCTGCAAGAGATCCCTGAGAAGGGAGATTGTGAAATCTTAGGACAAAGGGTAAACTGAGGAACTGATTTTTTTTTTTTTTAATGTTTGGACAAAAATCTACTTAAAGGAGACTGGGCATGGCAACAAGTACTCGGTAAGCTGGGGAGAAACCTTACCATGTCACATACGGTGCAGAATGGGGGCACTTTGTTGCAAGAGAAGAGTGAGGAGGATCTTTGGTGCACAGTGGAGTGAGGGAAAACGGAGGCAGGAAGCAGTTGGGTGACCACCATATTACAGATTCTTTGGAAATCTTCACTTTCATGAAGTATTCTTTGTTAGGTCATCCCAGTTTTTTCCAGTGTGAACACAATAATCTGTGTTGGGGAGGGTGGGAACATTGTGAGCAGAAGAAAAGTATAAATTACTCATAGTAATTTAAATCACTCAACTCAAATTACACAACTTGGAGAGATCACCTTCCCTCATTTTTGCCATTGCATGGACCACTTCCCTCCTGTTTGCTCTTACACGGACAGTCTCTCTTATTCACTATTACATAGCATTCCTCAGGGAAATATAGCGATTGCTTGCCTGGAAAAGTACTACTAGGAAAGGATTATTTTTAGCATTTGTTAATTCTTTTTAGCAACTGGCAATGAGAAGGTGGTGGTGGTATCGTATGACCCAGACCACTCTCTGCTGTCTACCAGCAAGTGCTCTGTGGCCACCAGTGTTTCATGAACCATAGTTTGGGAACATCTTTTATACGCACATTTGAATGCCGTCTTTTTCTTGCAAATTATATTTGCATTGTCAGGGGGTTCTTTCCACACCGTGTTAATGTTAAACAGTGTGGAGATGGGTTGAAAAGAAGGAATCAGAGCCTACCAGCATTCATGCTCTTAAATTATATATATGCAGGCAAAAGAGTAATTCAGAATATTACAAAGATTTTAGTGTTTGAGGTTTGAACTGAAAGTACTCAATTAATTAATAATCAATGAGGTCCCCAAGAAATACACTTTTAATATCCTATTGGGGTTCCTTAGATTAGAAGAGCCAATCATACAGTTAATCAACTGGGATACATTACCCTATCTCCATTGAAGTAAGTGGAGTTAGGCTGATTTACACCAGCTGAGGTTCTGGCTCAATGCATCCTATATTTAGTTTGTTTTTTCAACTGGTGTAATGAAATTTGATTCAGCTAAAAGTCAGTAAGTTGCTTCTTTCCTTCTTTGATTTGCTCCAACCATGTGTATGAATTACAGAAATTACATCAAGTAACTTTCACTTATAGCTAAATTATGCAGAAACGAGGCTTAGTCAATTGGAAAACTGTCATTGTGAGAAGACTTGTCAAGTAAATGGAGTGATCTATCGAGACAAAGACTCATGGATAGAAGATGATCACTGCAGGAATTGCACATGCAAGGTAAGAATCTTCTAATGGGTTTAAGGGGCAGGACACCTAATTATAGTCTGACTGGTTGTTGAATGCATAGTGCCAACTCTGAGATTTATTATCTTTTTTGTTTGCACCCCGTGGTAATGTGAACAATTGAGAGGGAGGTGTCAAAGAATTGCCATTTCTTATATGAATATTTAGTAAATAAAATCTGCTTTCCCTTGACAACTCTCTCATTAGTTCTAATTGTATCTTTAAGAAGCTTGCCATTTTGTGGGGGGAAATCGTAGTGCGGTCTGTGTTTGGTTCAAAATAGTTTCATGGGAGGTTTTTTTTGTTTTTGTTTTTAAAGCATTATCTTAATTTTATTCATAGGTGCTCAATTGCATCCTGCATGGTAACAACATGCAGATTCTGTTTTGAGTATTTATCATTTTGAAAACCAGTAGAACAGAAGAGAATTAGTATGTAAATCTTGTCTGGTTGAAATTATTTGATAGATATCTGAAAAGAGCTTTTGTTTGCCCAAGAAAATAGAAAACTGATTGTTAAAATCTTTAAGATGATTGGCAGAGCCTGCAAAAGGTGTTGTTTATGTTCTTGTAAAGAGTCTTATTTTTTGTCTAATCCACTTAAATAGCATGGGCAGCGGGATAAGATAAATGATGTATATCAAAATGGTAATGGGGGTGGCTTGGTTCACATTGGTAGCGGTCAGATAAGACTTGTTGATGCAGGATGGATCTGAAATCCTTAATGCTGTTTTCATTTTCTTTGTTTTTTTGGTACAGTATTCATGCTTTTGTACAAAATATAAACTAACACAAACACACAACTGAACTTAATTTTTCTAACCTTTGCTTAGAGCGGAGTAGTGGAGTGCCGAAGGATGTCCTGTCCCCCTCTGAACTGTTCTCCTGATGCCCTCCCAGTGCATATGGGAGGCCAGTGCTGCAAAGTATGCAGATGTAAGTACATTACATTGATATTTTCCTCCCACATTCTTTTTAACTGGAGTCACACTTGTCTTGAAAGTAGGAGCAGTTGATTTTTTTCATCCCTTGATTTTCACGGGTCCTGATAAATTAATGCAGGGAACATTAATCACAATGGCAGCTTTGGTTAAAAAATGAATAAATAACTTTTTTGAAAAATAAAAGAATCACCTAGGAGCTAAAATGCAGCACTGCATGTTTCCAAGACTATATTGCTGCATTCTGTTGATCTTAAAAAGGCTGTGCCCTTGTTTGTACCTATCCAAAGGACGAATGGTCTGGCTTCTGCTAGTAGCTGTTAAACTACTACTGCACACAATGAACATCATTCCAGGCTAGATCAGATCATGAATTTTCCTTTTTCTGCTGATGATACCATTTTAGTTTAAACAATAAAAAAAAAAACAACCTTCAGTTCTGAACAGGATTTCCAATAACCAAACTTACTACCCCTCTTTATGATAAGTACAGACCAACTGCTTTGCTCTAATTAACATTAACTGAGTTTATGTAATTAATTTCAGACCAAATGAATGGAAAAGAAGATAAGTAAATTCTGTAATTGGCCCAGTTGCTGCAATTCTCTTATCCGATCTACAAATGTGAAATTCCAGAGGCAAATGTGTATTGTTCAGGACTTAAATGGGGCTAAGGGGACAAAGTCAATTGACATATGGAGAGTCTAACTCAAGGACACAGGACTAAATTTCTTCCCACTCTCATGTATGAAGCAAAAATGAGACCTTTCCCCTTATCTTGCAAACCTCTACATTCTGAGCACAGCTCTTCTCCATTTAGACTAGTCAGTGATGTAGTTGTTGACTGATTTGAGATGAATTAGAAACCAAATATAATATTTTATCATCCACAACTCCCATTCTTTCCTCTGTTATACAATGGCTCTTGAGTTATTTGTGCACAAAGGAGTGTGTGGGGACAGGAAATTTGTTGTAAAACTCGTGGACCAGGCTCCGACTCCTAATTTTCACCCCCCACAACACAAGTTCTGATGCATCTACTGAGAATGTGTGGAAGGTTCTCTTCATGGATCTGAGAGCTTGATCATCTCTCTAAATGTGTCTTTTCTGATGTATGCTTAGAAAGAAAAGCCACTCAGAATTTGGCCCAAAGGAATGTTGAAAGACTAAACTGTAGATTGAACAAAAGTCCCAAAGTGTAGATTGCGTTTCTGATCCTGTAATGAAAAGATGAACAAAATCACCCTTAGTCAGTGATTGGCACAAACTCAACTCGTTATTCTGACAAGGACTCAGCATGTCAGTCAATGGAAAAAGAAGTATGAGAGTTGATTGAAATTGATTGTAAATGCCAGCTTCTTGACAGAATGATATGCTAGGGCCACAGTTAGTCATTTTTGGATATGTAGTACAGTCACTGAGGCTATCCACATTATTACTCTGCGGGTGTTGATTTCTCTGCAGTTTCCCCATTTAGTCGTGGGTAGAATCCTCAATTGTAATTTTCTATCTCTAGGAGTTATTGAACAGCATGATGGTTCTCTTTTTTGTATCAGAGTACCAACAGTTCTTGCGTATAAAATGTTGAGGGATTTTAAATTGGGTGTTTCTGCTTTCTTCTCTGCTATCTGAAAATTTGGCAAAAAGGCCAAAACTGTATCTGAAGCCCTGTCTCTTCTCAGTTATAAAATTTCACGCTTTCTCTTCCATTCAGTGTAAGTCCAGCCCTGAGCTACAGGCAGTCGGGTGAAACAGTAGAGAGAGTAAAAGTACATCACTCTAATTCACCTTTTCCCAAAACAGATGCAATCTAGACATACTTTCTTGACCTAGTGTTTTTCTCTCAAGTGAGATCACAGTTGGACTCCTATTGAGAAATATGAAGCTAGGGCCAAGTTTTCAAAAATAACTTCTGGGTCCTTTTTGGGTACCTAAATGAGGTGGCTGGAGTTTTAAAAATGCTCAGTACACAGCTTCTCACAGAGGAGTTAGATTTTCAAAAAAGCTCAACTGCTTTATATACAGTGAAAGTTATTTAGACTCTCCCGTTTCCAGCAATATGAGCACAGAGAGAGAGAACTCCGGAGGGGTTGAGGAGTGGGGGAGCAGGGTAGTGATTGAGAGAATTTGTGGGTTAATCTAGGAGTTAGAGATATTTGGAGGGAAAGTGCTACGAAAGTAATTATTATTATGTAATACCTCTTTGGTGCCAGAAGCAAGGGATATATACAATTCTCATCATAGTATTCAAGAAGGCAGGTGAGGTAGGACCAATCCTGAATGTTCCATAAACTGCTTCATTGAGAAGCAACACTTTTAAGTCTTTCAGTTCTACTGACAAATGTCAAGTCTTATTGGCTTATTGCACAGGACCCTAGGTCCACATCCAGACAACACAGCGAATACAGGCCATACTTTGCAAGTCATTCCTCAAGAGCGTTGATGACGGGACTTTGGAGCACTGTCTAGTACACAGAAGAGAATGATATCCATATAGGCCAAGAGTCATGGGCTTATATAGAGAGTGTGTGTGTGAGAGCAGAGGGTCTATTAACATTGTGAATGTGTGTGGACTTAGTATTGTTGGTCAAATTGCGCATGTGTTTACTTCACATACCAATGCTAGCCCACTAGAAGGAAAGGTGTACAGGACCTAGGAACATTCCTCAGTGTTCCTCAGAATGTAAAATCACCTCTAATTTGGTGACAGTCCCCTCAGAATGTTCAGAAAAGAAGGAAGTTTGGAGCCATCAAATATAGAGACACTTGCCAGGATGGATCAGTTTTTCAAAAAATGACTGGAGGATTTAAGAAAGAACTGAGCAGCAAAAGTGTGCGTCCGTGCGTCCGTCCGTCCTGCAACAGGATGGCCACAGCTGTGTACTTAAAGAATAAGGCTAGCACAGAGGGCGAGAGGACGATGAAAGAAGTGTCTCTTCACTGCAGTGGAGAAACATCTGGCATAGACAGAGAGGCATCTCTTGAAGTTAAGTGTTGCACTTAGCAGTTGGTTGTATAAGCAGGCCAGCTGGCTTAGTTGGTATCAGTTGTACCTGTCAGAGTGGAAATTAAAAGTACATGGAATTCCAGGCTCCCTGCTGCCATGAGTGTGCCACAGATTGTTTTGTTTGCTACTCAGAAAAATTGGAAAGAAATTCTCTGTCAGCAGATGCAAGGAAACACGGGCCTGGGCAACAGGTGCTGGGATTGGGAGCTAGTTTACCCACAAGTCTTTAATATTACAGACACAGTGATGAACCAAGATGATATTTGTGGCCAGGATGAACAGGTTCATAGAATTCCTGTAACTTGGAGTGGAGGAACCCATGATGTTGCTGAGCATGGATGATGAAGATAATTTATTTAGTGCCTTTCATACTAGGATTTCAAACTTTCCCTTAATCTTTCATGCCAGTCTATCAATTCTAAGGTATTTGATTCCCTTCATCATAATATCTCAGGACCTCACAATTACTTATGGATTTTATCATCACAACTTCAAGTATTATCCCAATTTTATAGTTGGGGGACAGAGGCACAGGGTAGATTGTGACTTGCCCAAGATGATACTGGTAGTCTGTAGCTTAGAATTGAACCCAGGTCACTTGAGGGTCAGTTGAACGTTTTCTAGTTCTAGCAACATTGTTACCAAATAGCTATTTCTGATTTAGAGGAATATTTGAAGAATCTCCATTCAGTCTAGAAAGCAATCTGCTTCTTCGCTATAGAATATAGGGGCTTTCAAGAGCTTTTACTTAGACAGCTCTAGGAGCAGAAGAAGGAAGGTGCAAATATCTGCAATTAGGAATCTGGGGGTGGAAGGGACAATAGAGAGATTTTTTGGGTCACGTACCAATGCTCTTCATATTAAAAGGCAGTCCAGCTAATCAATAATTAGATCCATTGTGCTCCTTTGGAAATGAAATTCTGTGTTGCAGGCTCTCTGTCCCTCCTTTGAGCCTTGGCATAAGACCTCCTTGCTCCACATATCTATTAAGATGCTTTCTGACAGTGATCTCTCCAGTTTGTAGAGTCAGTGAGTTTCAGGCTTTGTCTGTTTCTGAACAGTTTCTGCAGTTCCACAGACCAAAGCTGTGTTTGTTCCCATGTACAATCTGGAGCCTTTAATGCACCTGTCGGTCTCTTGACATACAATGCACCAATGTCTGTCTGTCTGATTTTTGAAGTGTTTTGGATAACCTAATGCAGACATATAGTAATATAAATGTACTGTATCTAATCTATAGGATATCTATGTTGTGAGTGATTCTGTTAATGAATTTAATTCAGTATCTACTAAATAATGCTTTATTCCTGTCATCACTTCAGGTCATTAATAGGCTCGTTTGTCAGTATGAAGGGTACAATGTTTCACAATAGTTGTTTTAATGAATTAAAAATAATTGCAAAATAAATTAATGCAATCAACACTTACCTCAAGTGAAGGCAAAGTGGCTCTATCATATTTACCACAGTAGATCCATATTTGCCTATGTATATATGTATTGCTTTTACTTATATTTATGCTTTGCATTCATTTGCTACTAAAATACTGATTTTTGGATTTATTTATTTTTTTAAATTATAGCTAAGTGTATCTATGGAGGCAGAGTGTTAGCAGAAGGTCAGAGGGTTTTAACCAAGAGCTGCAAGGAATGCCGAGTAAGTTTTAATCTTATAATCTTCTACTGTTTATATAAATACGCAGTGCCCATAAGTGACAATGATAACCTGGTATATTACTTTAGGCTTCCTTCATAAACATGTGGTATCCATTCTTTTCAAAAGCTGACGGTAACTTCAGGGGAAGCCAGATACACACAGACAAAGCTGGAACATGGTCTATTTAGGATAATAAAGTGACCAATAAAGGTATTGTCCTTTCTCTTTGGTCCTTACCTGGGTTGTAGAAAGAGGTGTCATTTTAGGGCCAGATTATGATCTCAGCCACGCTGGCTGAAATCCTTGGAGTTACTCTGGATTTACACAAGTATAACTGCATGTTTTCTGGCCCATATTTAAGCCTTGACTACTCACATGCTGAAAGTTAAGAAGGTGCTTAAATGCTTTGCCGTGTTGGATCCCACTCCAATGATCCACAGCACTTCTGCTGAGTAGAGCCTCTTCATGTGAATAATCCCATATAAGGAAGCCTATGTTTGTTCTCTGGAAAATTCCTGTTCTTGTTTATCTCAGTGGATTAAATCTGAAATCTAATGACAATAATTTATATCAAGGGAGCGACACCACTTTACACCAACAGATTTTAACCCCCAGAGTATTCGTTTAAACATTTTCTTTCTATCAAAATAAGGCCAAATGAACTCCTGGATATGCTAGCTTCAGAGTTACCAGTCACAGAAAATGGGGAAATTTTAGGAAACAAAACTGTTGTTGATATAAAATAACTATGATCAGACTTAACCACATTTCTTTTCATTCTGTGGTTCTCTACTGAAGATGTGAGGTTGGTTTTGAGCTCTTTCTGAATGTTTTGATTTTCGTCGTCTTTTGATTTCTTGCCATGTGTTTGACCTGACTTCTTATCATCAGCACTTGCTGTTCATGAAGTGAAGTTTTGCCAGCTGTCACATGCCTTGTATGCTACTTATGCTTTGTAGGCCAAGCCTTTCATGCAACCTTTGTCTGCAACCATGAGGGCTAGAAACATGTGTTCTTTTTAAAAAAAAAACTGGGTTCCTCATGCAATCTCTTGATTTCAGCATCTAACGCATTAAGAAAAAACACCAAATATAGCAAGACCTACCATAAAACTGTGACAGTTGGCAACACTGCCAGTGGCAAACCTGCTCCCTCAGTGAGGTCCTGCAGCCAAGGCTGCATGCCACACATGCAGCAAGGTACTGGGAAGCTGGAAGACTTGAGCTGTAGCTGGGCCCCCAGTGCTGCTGTGCTCCCCCTCACTAGGGATCTTCTCTGTCTTCCTCTTTGGCTGCTGTCTCCTCTCTTTTCCGGTTCTGAACCTGCCAGGACCAGCAGAGAGGAATGAGGCAGCAGCAATGCCACCCAAGCCCCACTACTGAAAATCAGGCCCTTTGAGGTGCTCAAGTTGGGCATCCCAAAACTGAGGCACTGAAAATCACTGTTTATGCTTAAAAATTGCAGCTATCTAACCTCTTTATTTTGTCTCATTGGTAGTTCACTTACCACCACAGTATACAAAATCTAAAATACCTAACAGAAGAGAAACAAGCCTCATGTAAAGCAGAAGAAAAAATTCTTAAATGAAAACCTGGAGTGAAATAAAATACTTCAATTCCCGCAAGTGCTTATGTAGATTAAAAAAGGAAAAAGCAGCTATCTAATCCTGAGTTTAAGTGTAGTCTTTTCCTTAAACTGTGGGAATAGAAATATCCAAGTAGATTAATTTTAGATTTGATGTTCTAGGGTAAAAAAATGAATCTAGCTCACTGCCTGTCACTTTACTACTGTTGTTGCTAAAGATTGCTAGAGCTGTGGATTGAAAATTGTGACCCTGACCATCAGACACGTTTTCATCAGTGTCATTTTTTTAAAAAAATTATTTATTTCCAGAACGGAGTTTTAGTAAAAGTAACAGAGACCTGTCCTCCATTGAACTGCTCAGAAAAAGCTCACATTTTTCCAGAGAACCAGTGCTGCCGCGTTTGCAGAGGTAAGCGGTACATGCTTGGATGGAATGTTAGTCATTGGGTAGTTTCTGAGATATGTTGTAATGAATTACGCCTGTTTAATTGATGAGAAACTGGCTACTTACATAAACCTGTACCTGTAAACAGTGTCCTGCATAAACCAACCCGTGTTGTTCCTTTGGGAGGAAAAATTAACAGAGACAAGACAATAACTTTTCTGGACTAAGGAGAGAGAGGGCAATGGACACAATGTTTCCTGTTGTCTGCAAGACCCTGCTGCTAAGGATTAATTATGTTAAAAATGGGTATGTTCTGAGCTGCTAAATTCAGATCTGAATGTCCAGAGTTCCAAGATGTTTGGATGTGGGATTTTGGGTTGTCCTATAATAGAGGTAAGAACTAGTGTGAAGTTGAGATCTCACTCCAGATCCAAACTTTGAAGGTGCTTGGATCTAGGGTTTTGTTTTCGCATATTACTTCCTTAAGAGAAACTTCTATATTACACATTAAGGGAAAACTCTGTTTCTATCTCTGTATCTAGATATATAGCTTGCAAGATCAGGGTCTTAGCCCATAAATATTTAATTAGTGTATATAAGTAATTAAATATTTACTGACAAAGGCCCTGACCTTGCTAGCAACTCCATGTGGTAGCGGGGGTCTGCACATTTGAAGCAGCTTACAGGATTGGTTTCTAAGCATATAGACATCATTAATTTTTAAGCCGTTTCTAAAAACACTTGTAGCTGTTGAAGTAAGCTGTAAATGCTGATGTTGCTGCTTCTCTCTGAGGGGCCGCTGTCTTAATGACGCTGTGTAGCAGATGCCTACAGTTTGATCCAGTGCAGCTTCATTACTTAAAAGCACGGAAATCTGCGAACCTCAAAGAAGAAAGAAGTTCTATAACTATATAGATTCTATATTATTATGTATGCTTTAATGAGTTACCCTAGATATGTTTTTATTATTCTATTACATAATGCCATGAATTTACATGCCTGCAGGTGTTTTTCAAACATAAAAGAAGAAAAAGTCCCCTGCCACTGCTATGAACTCTGATTTCTAGGGCTTTTCAAATGGTGTGACTTTGTCCATCCTGTTCTGTATTATCAGAATGTTAGGATGGACATTTCCTCTCTGATTGTTTATTTTTTGTTCTTTTATTCCTTTTGTCTTATTTACAACTGGATAGACTGATCATAATATCTAATATATTACACTGGGCTTTTCTTTATACGGAACATGTCTTCTGTTGGGTTACCCCTTGCCTCAGTTAGTGAAACCTGAAGAAATATCAGAGCTTATGATGATGTTTAGGACTTCAGCTCCCACTAGTCTGAACCAAGTGGTGAGCACATGGTTGTCTCTCTGAGTGTGATTTGCAGTGTTTTAGCAACTGACCCTGGTTCAGCAAAGCATTTAAAAACTTGGATTGGGGGCAGAGTGCTCAGTACTCTATGGGATCGACCGCTCTCTGAGCTGGTATTCTGCTTTTATTTTGTGAGAAAGAGATTGGGGCAAACTTGAAGAAATACAATATTTAATATAGTCATTTGGAAGTATTGTATTAACTGAAATCCTAAATGGAGTGTTGTAGCAAATATGCAAAGAAACATACAGTAACTTACATTTGCCTTTCAAAATATATTTAGTTTAGAAAATGTCAAAAAAAAAAAAAAAATCAGCTGGATTTTTCCAGTGGATGTTTATCCGTAACCAATAAAATGATTGTCACCTGTAGAGCAGGACTTCATTTTGCAAGTCTCTCTCAATTTATGTTTTCATTAGGGTTCAGACATTTTTTTCTAAATGCTATGTTAGTACAGCAATGCGCAGTATGAAAATCCCTGTCGTAGATAGCACTGTGATAGGTGTGGTTCAAAAACCTATCATATGCTTCCCCCCTTTTCTCTTTTTCTCCTGACTCTCCCACTCCCAGCAAAGAAATTTACAGTCTGAATGAATGAATGTGAGGGAAATGAGAAAAGAGGGAAGAAAATATTATATCGTTGTGATAGCTAAATTCTTACACCATGCCTGTCTACCGCACGGTTTTTCATAGTGTCCATCTCTGTACTAATTAAGTACCTAGAATAATATATAATATCCCATGGGAGAAGAAAAATCTGTGGTGTTTTCACCGATTCACGTTGTGAGTCAGCAAAGTACAGTAAAATACTGTAATAGACCCAGCTGATAGACTTGCTACTCACTCATTTTTTTTGAAAATGGTTAGAAGAGTAATTACTAAAAATGATACCCTTTCTTTCTTTTCCTCCCTCACCACAGGTATATAATATAGTGGCATCTAACTTATTCATATGACATCATTTCTGTGTTTCATTGAAATCACTTTGTATGGTGTACAGTAACAAAGATGCAGAAGAACAAATTGAATCGATAAAGGGTTGTTCTGTACAGTGACACTCTAGCATTAAACATGAGGGGCTAGACCCTGCAAATGGATTTGCTTAGATGCAAGGGTGTGCCTGACCAGATCCATGTGCAGGATTTGTCCTGACCAATTACTAGTGATATATCCAGGGCATGTTATACTACAAACTTAAGTCAACCTAAGTTAGGTCGACTCACATAACCTCCAAAGTAATTTCTGTGATGGTTCATGTCCACGCTACCCTCCTTCTATCAGTGGTGCATGCCCTCGCCAGGAGCACTTCCACTTACTTAAAAGGGGCGGGGGGGGGGGGGGGGGCTGAGACCCTCTACACACAGCTCTCTCTGAGAGCCTGGTCCCCTCCTCCCACCTCCGCTCTTGGTTCCCTGTTCCCCATCGGGAGCCTGGCTACCCCTCTCCCCCGATTCTCCATTCCCCACTGGGAGCCCTTGCTCGCTGCAGGGAGCTGGGAATCTTGATGCAGTAGCTGGGGTCCCTGCAGGGAGCCTTGGTGAAGGGAACCCCCTCTCCCTGCCCACCTGCTAGCTAGCTGGAACCCCCACCTCTCTGGCTTTTTTGTCAATTTCACGGCTCCAGCATGGAGCCGTGAAATTGACAAGAATGACAGCCAACAGTAGATGTAAGTAACCCGCAATGTCTACACAGACACTGCATCACCTTAACTACACTCTAACTAAGCCTCCCCTCTTGTGGAGGTGGTGGAGTTTTGTCAGTGTAGCAGTGCACTTATATCGGCAGAACTAATGCTGTAGTGTGCACACTGACATAAATAAGTCTGATTTACCTTGACTAACTGATTTACCTTGACTAACTTTTTGTAGTGTAGACCACAGGCCCCAGCTATGTGGGTTCCTCCCCTGACAACGCACTAGCAGAGTGGACATTGATGTAAAAGTACAGTTGTAGTGTGTAGTTATTTTATAATCTTGCCTGGGAAAATTCACAGCTGTTCCATTAGACACAAATAACTTGGGATTGTTTTTAAAATCGAAGGAAGGTTTTCAGCACAAATCTTCATATTTTTTTAGTAGTCACTCTAGGTTTATTTTTATTGTCAAAAAGCAGATGCAATAATAACAATAAAATAGTTTGGCGAAAATGTGTTGTGCTTCTTTTAACTGTTGGCCTCCTTGCTAGAGAGAGTGAGTAGTTTTGAATGATAGGCTGGATCCCACATCTCCTTCCCCTGTCCAGTGAATGGTTCAAATAAAGTTTCACAAGAGAACTTCACGTTGCTGCTACTTAGTTTCTGGTGTGTGTCAACTGCCCCAACAAACCCAGATTATTCAATCGTCCTCTCTTTCTTAAGAGAGTGGGGGAGAGAGAATAATGAAGTGGTGAGAAATGCTCAATTTCTATGTAAAGTAATTTCTTTTTGCTGTCCAATCATATGCTTTGGCTGATGGGTTTAGATTGGCTACTGACACTGGTTGGCAGCAAGTGTGAAATCCTCCTGATGAGCTGAAATGTGCATTTTATAGAAGAAAACAGAGGTGTAATATAAAAATCTGGCTTCTGTCACCCTTACATTTATTGGTTATCTCCAAAAAAAAGTTTGATTTTCAACTGCAGCTCAGAGAGGCACTTCAATTAGCATATTTCTCATCTTTCCCTGTCTACCTGTGAGACTCAAGATTTTTCTGACTTGCTCCATCTTGCGCACATCCCTTCCTCCAGCCAATACAATTGGAGTTAAGCATGTAGGTACTTTTTGAAAAACACACTAGGGGCCTATCTGCATCTTTAGGCACCTTGATAGCTATTAAAATCTGGCCTGTAGGCCCATATCTACAAAGGTCAAAGCAAGTTATGAGCCTAAATACCTTTATGGGTCTGGGATGTAATGTCTAATTTTAGACAACCTACTTTGAAATTGTTAGTCCTAGACATTTGTGCAGTTCCTTCCTGGCACCACACAGGTGATCAGTTCATGCCCTGAAGCATTAAATTTGATTACTTTTATAGTTTGCTTAATTTACTGGTCACAGTGCAGTCAAATAACATCAAGGGGCAAGCTCCATTTATTAGAAATAGTAATACAAAACCAACAAATATGCTCTTAAAGGGAAAAAAATCAACTGTAGATCAAGCAAACAAACCAATAACCGTGACAAAGGAGGTAGTAACATGATCAAAAATATTTGGAAAAAGAGGTCATCTGGCCCAGCAAAAATCTAGACAATCTCTTCTGTATTTAATTCCCTTCGTGATAGTATTTAATTGTATTGTGAATGTCTTCAAAGACTTTGGTGGACTGTTCTGCACAGTTATGACTTTCTGTGTGGGGGGAAAAATTGGTTCCTGACATCCATTGTGAATGTGTTTCTGTAATTTTAATTCATGCTCACTTGCCTTGTCATCTGTGTTAGACTGACATTAGTTGAGATTCAGTGCTATTTAAGATTTTATGCGATGGTTAAATCCTCTCCAAGTGCCTTTTTGCTGGGATACAATTATTTTCCTTTTAAGCTGTTTCTTATATCTAGAGAGTGGCCAACAATCTTCTGTCAGACATTCCTGAATATTATGAAGCTTTGACAGTTCAGTTTTTACCTACCCAATGTGATTGTATGAATTCTGTTATTCACTAGCCCTGTTGGAAGCTGGGAATTCTTTGGTCACATTGCAATTCTGATGATGGTTTCTACTGCTTTAGATATTTTAAAGGAACTGGTAAAATACACTATTACTGCAGAGATCTACTCAAAATTTGAAATTTGTATTCTTTTGCATTCATTATTTACTTGTTTAGTGCTCTGTAATTTCCATCATGAATAAATTTGTACCAGCCCCAATTTATCATAGCAATGAAGCCCATGCTTAAATCCATCCCTCTTTAGTAAAGTATTTAAACACATACTTGACCAGCTAATCAGTGGAACTTAGGTATGTGCCTAACTTTAAGCATATGGTCAAATGTTTTGCTGAACTAGAGCCTCTAGGGCTGAGAAGAGCATAAGAATCCCCGTTACCCCACAGTACATCCACACAGTAAGATCCTGTAATTTGGTTGCTAGCAGGAGCGTTCAAGAAGCAGTCAGGCCAATGTTGACTGCAATGCTACAGAAAGTGTAGCAGG
This sequence comes from Emydura macquarii macquarii, assembly GCF_026122565.2. NCBI lineage: Eukaryota > Metazoa > Chordata > Testudines > Chelidae > Emydura > Emydura macquarii. The sequence goes on along the minus strand of NW_027132013.1, from coordinate 1,266,494 downwards.
AATGTAGAAATGGTTTCATTCCCCTACAGATAAATCCACAACTGCAGAGATCTAGAATGTAAATGTGCATCTAGAAGAGACATAACTGCATTTTTCGTTGGTATGCTCCCCTAGCCAGACTCATCTGCTTTTCCACTGCACATGTATAATGGCTGCACCGTCTCTGCTTAGGTGATGCTTCTAGCCTGACTCACAAAACCACAGTGCTGCACTTAATATTTTGTACTTTAATGTACATTCCTTTGCTGGCTAACACTAATTTTATTTGCTCTGTAAAAGCCAAGTGACATGGCGTTGAAACAATATATATATATATGCCTTCACAAAGATATTTTGCCACTTCCCATTTCTGAATGTTCTTAACAAGTTTAGTCAAGTGCTATGGGAAACCGAGATGTTGAGCCTAGCAGCAGGCAATATACTTTAAAATCCAGGTCTGATGATGGTGCTTCACAAGTCACTTGTAATAACAAACACTAAGCCAGCCTACAGATGGAGGAGGGTGTTCTATAATTAGGAACTTACTTTGACAGAACAGATTTCTCTAGATTCTCGATTTCTCTAAAGTCTCTAATTAAATGTAGCTAAGTTAGAGAACTGGAACATTAATTTTTTTGTTCTGCAATCATATCACAGCCTATAGGTTTGGAAAATATGATATAAGATAGAGGCTGATTTTGAGAACAAATTGCATCTTGATATTGTTGATAACTAGAAAAGAACAAAAGAATTAAGGACTTGCCTGTAGAACTTGAAAAGGTAGCAATTATTATGGTACAAGATGGATAAGTAGGAGAGTGCACGTCTATATCAAATTCCTTCTGAATTTCAGAGGTGGCAAATAAGCAAGAGAGAGAGATCCTAGAGATATTCTGTGATACTGAGAACTAATCAAGGACTTTAGACTTTGGAGAAAATTCTGATTTAGAGATGGAAAGTTGAAGAGATGATGAACAAATCAATCTCAATCTACTGACCCCTGACTGACCAGAAAAGGGAAGTATCACTTTTGTAAGTGTGTCTCTAATGATGAAAAGTGCAATCACCAGGGTAAAGAGAAAATAGAAACCATGGTCTTTCAGGGCAGAAAACCAGATAACACCAGATAACAATAAGGAGCACTATTCCTAGAGAGAAATGCTGAGGAAGGTAAAATGTACTAAGTGTACATATTTTGGATGAGAGAGAAGTGGTATACATAACAGAAAATCCTAGCATAGTGTTAATAGCCCAGTTAAATATTTTCCTTTACTATTTATGAATGTGAAGGGGGTTTAGCACTCTAGTAAATTCATAATGCAATGTGTAATTCCATCCCTGTAAAATACATGGTAAATCTCAAAAGTGATCTGTACATTTTCAAAAATCCAAGCAACCTTAGTTTTCAAGAATCCAGAGTGAATGTAAAATTTCAGTCAGGTGGGTTTTTGTAGAAGGAATTTAGAAAGTTGTGAACAAGTATGGAAGAAATATTCTAAGGTTGGGCAGTGGGGTGAATCCATCTTGATAGAAAAGCTCCACTGCTGAGTCACAGCAAAAGTAGAGATAAATCATATATTGTAGAGGGCTCTTTTTATTTGTATGGTTAATACTATTTTTAGGTTAAATGGTGGAATGGAAATCAGAGCTGGTCTCGCATGTTAATGTGTAGTGAAATATTTGAGGATGTCATCCTTTTCAATACATCTTCTTGTTCTGGTGCAAAGTCTCAAATGCTGCTTACTCTCTTCTAACCAAACTTTTGATTCTCCATTATCATGTACAAATTTGTTGAAAAATAGCAATTTTGAATGATGAATTGAAGGATGAATTGTATCCTGGAAAGGTGAATAGAAAGGAATGCATAGCATCTTCTCTTGGTCAGTATACATGGTTATCATTAATGCTCACTTGAGAGTTGGCTACCCTCCTTACCGAAAAGCTGAATACTGTGACCAAAGGCATCTAAGAATGAAATGACATTCCCTATAATGAAGAGGATTCAGAAGAGCTCATTTAGACGAGTCTTTGCCAGGCACAATGAAGGAGAATTTCACATTAGAATGCCTGGAGGATAGTGTCACAAAACTACACAGAGTATGGCACAATGAGGTACATATTAATGCTGATTATTTGAATTCCGCATGTTTTAATACAAGATTGAATATACTTTGTATTTCAGGTCATAACTTTTGTGCAGAAGGACATAGATGTGGTGAAAATTCAGAGTGCAGAAACTTGAAAACAAAAGCTACTTGTGAATGCAAGAACGGTTACATCTCTATCCAGGGGGACTCTGCATATTGTGAAGGTAAACAAGATATTCCACAAAGTAACTTCTTAGCATCCACTGAGAAATTTACTGTAAAGTAAATGGCTGCAGAATGAATTTCATTATGAAGTCCAGTATTTGTGATACTGGCCCCTGTCAGAATTTATATGTGGAAACTTCAGATAACCAAGATAAGTGGATGATATGCTGGAATACTGACTATCCATGGGCATCCCCGCTGCCATGCTGTGATCTTTCTAGGAATATCACTTTCAAGCAATGGCACTTATGCTGGCGGTGTTGTGTTGGGGCTGATGCATCTTTCAGAAATAGAGCTAATTATGGAGGTGGCAGTTTTGGGAGGGATGCAAACAGCACCATTAAAGAAATCCACAATGCCTCTCATGGTTTGAAATGTTATGGCCGTGCACAGAAACATTAATCTGTAGTCCTTCCTTCAACTCCTGTGAGTCAGGTAATTTTCCAGAATGGTCTTAATGTTGTATAGAAGAGACATACTTCCCAGGAGGCTCTGTTCTGTGTTGCTGCACTACTTCTATTTGCTAATGAGGTATTATTTCGCCTCAGGAAAGAATGCAGTATGGCATTGCTCTCATTTTCGTCTTTGTGGTGGAGAGAATCCAGTCCTGTTTCCTGTAGCTTGCTCTTACGTGTTTGATGGGTTACTCATTACTGTATAATCCGTTAGTGTGATAAATTAACATTCACAGCATTCTGTTTTGCCTTATCAAGTTCGTGAGTTTTTAAAAAAATATAATGTCCATGCATTTTGGGTCTTAGTGTTTGATTTTTTGCCTTCATGAGCCTTTTTACACTATTTTCCAAGCATCCCCCTTCCATCAGAGCTGATGATGGAAAAGAAATGACATTTTTGACAAGCTGATAAAGTATACTGCAAGAACAGGGAGATGAGACTGAGGAATACGAAACAGAGATGTGTTGTGCTGGCATCAGCTGATTTTAAATAATCCTATTGTTAGGAGGAGAAATTTTTTTTACCATGTATAATGACCAGGACTTTTTCAGACATGATGAACAAAGGTAGTCTGCAAATTAAAACAAAAATATTCCAAGTCTTACAGCATTGTTGGTGCATCTCTTAAAAGATCAAAACAAAACTCTGAATTCTTTACATGCTTTCAGGGAATACAAAATATTTCCAATCATTTACTACATGGGGTAACAGCAAAGATACAATATATTATGAAACTTCTTCTGTACTATACAGATTGTGGGAGTAGATAGATGCTACCAGGACTACAATAATAAATGTCATCAATGATACAGTACAATATTCTTAGGGTTTGTTTTTTTTTTTTTGACTGCTCAAAATAAAACCAGAAGTCCCCATTTTGAAAATGGCTTTATTTGGGTTTTATTGTTTTATATAGCAGTTTGTCTAATTCCTTTATCTGGCAGCATTTTAAACGTCTTTGCTCAAAATAGTATTTGAGACATTAACAGTATTGGAATGTGGGAAAAAGCCTAGAGAGCTGTCTGAACAAATTAGCTGAACTTGTAACGTCGTTGGTCTCAGAATATCTAGCTGCACTATTTGAAAGGCAAATCCAGGCCTTATCTTTTACAGATGTGTACTGAACAAAAGATGACAGAAGAAGGTTGGGACTACTTCTTGAGGTCAAGAGACTGATGCACTGTAGTTCTCTTCATCCACCTAAGAGTTGTTTCACTGGGCTAAATCATCAGTAGTGCTCTGCAGGTGGCATCCCCTGTTGGGGATCTATGGCTTGACATATTCATTAGCCAAGGAGCGACTCCCTTACGCCCTGTAATAAGGAATCCTTAACCATCCACAGGAAACCCCTGTGCAAAGCCTGTATATCTCACAGATCAGTCTTTCTAATCTAATTACTATAATCTAGCTGCCTAATCTATTGAATAGCACTCAATTCCTAGTCATTTGACTAAATTCTGCTCGCAGAGGCATGCACAGCTGTCATTGAAATCAATGGGGGCCATATGCATGCCTCTGAGGGCAGAATTTGGCTTAGTATGGGGGCACAATATCAAATTTCATGCGAATTTGTATTCATAGGAGTTTATCAGATTCCTGTATCTATTATTTAAATGTTAAATACAAATATTTCTTAGACTGAGACACAAATCTGTTGAACCAGGGAAAATTCTCATGTTAAGTGCTGATAATTCAGTTCTCTTGTTTCTAAGGATTGAAATATAATGGCATATAAGATCACTTCTTCTGAGACATGTAGTTTAAAATATCTCTTACTGAGATATCTAGGTACAATGACACTTTAGTTCAGAATGCTGTGGATTGTTAATTCTGAGCTTCCAGGTTTCCTATCTCCTCCAACATTATTTTAACATTTTTGGTATGTTTTAATGTGTGGTATTGTTTTTCCTTCCCCATATTGTATGGTCATTGCTGTTGACTTCCACTGATGTAAGTTTTTTGCCTTTCTTCACGTTACATTGTCATCCCTTATTTGCTTGCGGCATTGTTTTGACATTGTAGCATCTCCTCTAAAGACTTGCATTGAGCCTATTTGATTTAGTTTCCTTATGTGTTTTTGTAACTTTGTACCATTATATTTTCAAAGTAGCATTTACTTTGTCAGGGGAGAACTTTACTGTGGTACCAAGGCCCATTAAAGATGTTGATGAACATCACGTTTTTAAAATGTCTGAAACACATCTATGGTTCATTCTCCTCAACATCTTCTTTTGAAATTGCCATGTTAAAGCATGCATCATCTATGTTAATGCAATAATTTTAAATAGGAAGGGTCTGGTTATGCCTTCGGAATAACCACCCATTAAAAACTATAATTTTTTAAAATCAAGGAATTTCTTAGCAAAGGCTAGTTTTAAAAAAAGTATACAGAATGAATAAAAAAGGTGATTAGAGGTACTGTATTAAAGAGAAAAGAAACCTATGCTTATTACTCATTAAAGTAATAGGTTTTTGTTTCACTAACTCTTCGTCTACCTGCTTTGTGCCTCTATAATAAGCATAGAATTCAATATTTTGAAAGTGATCTACTAACGTTAATTACGTACTCTCACAGGGCCTATGGGAATTAGTATTACCTCCTTTTTATAGATGGGAATATCGAGGCATGGATAATTTAAGAGCCTCGTGTTGAACCCTGCTCCTATTCAGTCATCGTTTGCAGCTGTACAAAGCTGCATGCTTGAGGTCTTGCACATGTGAGGATTTGCAGTTGTAGAGTGAAAGGCTAGAAATCAGACTCTTTGTGGTTTGCCAAATGTGATGCAACAGGTTAGTAGCAGAACTAGGATCAAAATGAAAGAGATCATGAGTCTCAGTGTCATGCCCATTCCTTTTCTAGGCCATGCTGCACCTAAAATTAACATTGTAATACTTCACACTTCTGTAATGTCTTCTGTTGAAGAATCTCAAAGTACTTTACAAATATTAATGAGATAATCCTCACAATGAAATATGTGGGGATAGATATTTCTTTCTCTCACAACCCAGATTACCTAACCTCCTAGTCCTGTGTGTCAGCCACACGATCCTCCTTATCTTCTAGATGCTGATAAGCAAGGGGATGATCTTTCTCTCATTGAAGTCAATAGGAGTTTTGTCATAGATTTCAGTGGGGGGGACGGACAAGATTGTTTATAACTTTTCTCCACCATTTCAGTTGTTTCTCTCATTTTTTTTTAATTTGTTGGCAGCAAGGAGCTGTTTATATGTCAAAATGATCATAATTGTGTAAGATTTGTAGTAAAAATGTACCTTAAAAAGAAGTATTTGTAAAAAAACAAACAACCAATCACTCTTCCCCCACCCTCCCACCCCTGGAAAACCCCAGGTAAAAATGATAACTTGTGATTTTTTTTTTTTATCTTGTCATACTGCACACCAGTGCCCCTTTTCCAGCTCTGAATGCCACCCTGAAAAGTCTTGTGATAATAGATAGAATATAAAAAGTGTCTATTGACCAGCGTAAAGGGAGCCTGTATGATTCATATTCTCATTCTGTTACTTTGCAAGCTATTTTTTTTCTCATTTAACAAAACTGAGTGACGGATGCACTCCAAGTCTTCTCCCAATGGGTCATTTAAAGAACATAACTAGCAAGCTTTGTCAATTTAATTGATCTTTTTTAACCAAATAACATAACAGCGATATTTTATAGGAGGAAAAATAAAATTTCCATGGAACTAACAGCATTAATTGGCCTATGATTAGGACTGGACATCCCAGCCAGAGTTTTTAGCCTTTGTGAAGGAGGTAAAAGTTTCCTCAGGTTAAATATGGGTCTGAGAGTGGTTAGTATTTGTTCCCCTTCCACCACCAAAGTTGGCGTAGGTTAAAGCTGGCAGTATAGGAAGTTCTATTTGGTCCTGGTATAATTCTGATTAGTTTCCTTATATGACTCATTAAATAGTACCTTGATAGGATGTCCTTGAAGTTCATTTTGTAGTATATGGCTAAAGCGGAAAGACTACAAATGTTTCCAAGGCTGCCATTTCCTGGTGAGTAAAAGAAGTCTATATTAGAATCCGTAAATCCCCCATCAAGAAAGTTGTGCTCATTCCACCAGACCAGTGTCACAGGACATCATAGAAGCATCATCAGCCAGTACGGATATTGGTTGCTAGATTCTCCAGACACTTCTTCTTGTATAACTTATTTATATCTTTTTTTAATTTCCATGAGTCCACTCATGCAATAACTACTTGGATTGGTGTTGGCTCACTTGATGGAGAATGAAACAGTGTTGTTTTATCTGTAAATTCATCTGCTCTTGTGGATGAAGTTCACCCAGTCCTGTAACTGTTGAGTTTAGTCATAGCAGTATGCAAATTATGGGCAGTCGGTATACAAATGTTGGCACTGAATGTGGTTTCTATAAGAGACTCCGATATGGCCACCAACTCAGAGAATGGTTCCAAAGCTAGGAGAAAGGAAAGGCAAATAAGAGAAAAGAAGGATAGGGATGCATATTATTAATGTATATTCATTCAAAGCAAAGACAAACTAAGAGATAAGACAAAATTATCTCACTCTATGATCTTCAAGCTTTTATAATATTTACACCCTCTACCTGGCTTTACTCTGAATCATTGATTGAGTTCCTAATTCAAATATTGATGATTGCTAACTCCCTACTACAGAAAATACTTTCATCTCCATGTAACTTCTTGGCTTTATATGTCTCTCTACATATCCAGTGTATCAAAAAGGCTAGAGGTAAATAAAAATACATATCAAGAAGACTTAAACATGTTACTGATCTTTAGTTTCTATTACGATCCTTGTAACTCACTGCAAATAAATTAATTCCAATTGAAGTACTTCTTCCTTTTTTTACTTTGATGGAGGAAAGACAGAGGACCTAAATTAAGGGATTAATTGAAACCTCTTAGTTGCACTTGGTATCTGATTGACTGAACCAAATTCTTTTCTTGAAAGGTCAATGAGTGATTCAGTAATTCTTAACTGCTTAACAAAAGAAACTAAATCTCTTTTTGTTTGCTTTGTAGACATTTCTTTGAGAGAGCGAGAGAGAGAGTGCAGAATTGTGGACATGAAGACTGTATTCAAATAGTTACCATCATATTATATTAACATGGAACCTTAACTTGTAGAGTTGGTTGGAAAGTTTCAGTGGAAAATAGCTAATTTCCTATATATTTCATAGTAAAAAAAGCCTGCAAGTCATTTTTTTTGTGTATTGAATTTTTCTATATTCAGTTTATGCTGTTAAGTATTAATACTTTAGTCTGATTATTTGCAGTATTTAAGTATTAAGTATTTTAATTAGATTCCTTCTTATGGATTGGATTACTCTGAGAACTGGTAGGATGAATTGGGGTCTTCAACTCTAGATTATTTGTTTGTCTGTCCATAGTGACTGAAAGACATTATGATCTGATGGCGGATAAGCTGACAAAGTGAAGAGAGGTTCTGATTTCAGTCCTGTTCACAGTTGGGTGGGCATCTTAGAAGCCATTATAATAATGGACTCTAATTGAGACCATACATGGTAATCTCACTTGAGAGGCCAGGGATTGAATGGCATGGAGATTGAACTATCCTTTCAGTCTTTAGATAGTCCATCCAGTTAGCTTTCATGTGTTTGGTAAATTGTATTGCTGCATCTGTTTTGTGGTGAAGTAAAGGACTTTACAGACAGCCTGCTCTTAATTATATTGGTGTAAATCTGGATTGATTTAATTGGGGTTACCCTACATTTACCTTGGTGTAAGTGAGAACAAAAAGTTTGCCCTCAGTTTTTCTAATGCTTTCAGTTTGCAATTTAAATCAACAGTGAAGTATTGAAGTGCTGCTTGCATAGTATATCCAGTAAGGACCGGATTCTGCCACTCTTGCTCATGTTGAGAACTACCTTACTCAGCAAGTAGTTCCACTGATGAAAATAGGAATACTCAGGGAATAAATATTATTCAGTGAGGTTAAGCATGGCAGTATCTGGCTCTAAGTGACTAATGAATAAAGTATAACTATCATTAAGACTTGTAGTGTCATTCGTTACAGAAGCCCCTTTTCATTGTGTGTTATGCTTCCATCAACAGAGATGTGCATTTTGCTGAAAGAAATTAGCCTTGCCATTTATTTTCATTCCACCACAAGCACTGCATTTGGGAAAAAAAATATCAGTCTGGAGATGGAAGGTTTTGGGTACGAAGGACACTGCATCACTGCCTTTTTTTGCTTCCTTCCAAGTTTATTTAGACATGCTAAAATGCTGAATATGTTTAATTTGATGGCATTTTTGTGGAAACAAAGAAATTTACATACTAGATCATGAATTTGGAGTTGCAGTCCATTGAGTATATAGTAATAGTGTTTCCTGGAGCAACTCTAGTGAAATTCAGGTGCAGTATCTGGGGTTATTGTGTTCTTCTAGGACAACGGATAAATTCAGTTCAAATGAGATCTCAATTATAAAATGGCATTGAGTATTCTGATTTTATTTATTTTTCCCTTATTTTAACGGCCAGTCCTTCCCTTTCACTGACCTATTAGCACATTAGGATTTAGGTGATCCAGATTAGAGTATTCTAATGTTCAATGCATATTTCAATGTTTGAGTGTTCTCAATATTTTCTTTTGGTCTTGAGGGGTTTTGCTGCTGCTGTTCTGTAAAAGGCATACATTCAAATATAATACTTTTCATGAAAATGTCAACACTGACCAGTTCTTGCCACACAGTGATTTTTTTAGGTGGTTTTGTAGTTGAAACACTGGCCTCAGACCCAGGAATTCTGGATTCAATTTCTAGCTCTACCACAGACTCTCTGTGCAACTTTGGGCCAGTCACTTTAATTTCTGTGCCTCAGTTTCCTATGTGTAAAATTAAGGTGGTAATCCTTCCTTTCTCCCATCCTTGTGTATTTCAATATTCAGCTCTATGGGGCAGGACCTGTCTCAGACCCAAAGACTTCTACAATGCTTAGAGCAATGGGGCCCCAATATCATATCCTGTAGACACTCCTGTGTCTACTATCTAAATAGTAAATGAGGGCAATAATAACAATAGCAAAAACAGTTAAAGTATCAATTACTTCCTATTCTAAGTATAGGGAAAGTTTGTGGTAGCTCAGAGTACGTCTGCCTTACAGTTGAGGTGTGTGATTGTAGCACACACATACATACCTGAGCTAGCTTTAATCTAGCTCTCTGATACAGCAGCAGTGAAGCCATGGTAGCATGGGGTTCAGTGCAAGCAGTATGAACCTGCCTGGTCCCCTGGGTACTTACTCAGGCCAGTTAGCCTGCACTGGAGTCCATGCTGCCATGGGTTCGTTGCTGTTGGTACCCGAGCTACTTAGAATAAAGCTAGCATGGATATGTCTACACATGCTACAGTCAGCCATCCAATTGCATTGTGGACATACCATCTGTTATAGCAGAGTAATACTTTCTCTACAGGACTTACACCAGCCATATTCTTCCCAAGGCTCTACTAACATTTTTACAGCTGATAGTGCTCCAACAAGGATGTACATTTAAAGGTGATTGGTTAGTTTCAAGTAGAGCTAGTCAGCAATTTTCCAGCAAAACTGAGTTTAATTGGAAAATGCCGATTTATTGAACCCCAAGAGTTTTGTAGGAACATCTGGGGTTCGACAAACTTTTGTTGAATAACAGGGAGTTTTCTATTGGAAACCTACCTGGTTTTCTGGCTGGCTTCTGGGGAATCTGAGTGTCTGGGGAACCTGGCCCCAGGGAATCCCTGCCATGTGGACTGCTCTGGGGTTGGGGAATCCAGGCTTCCAAATAGCTCAGGGGCAGCCCTGCCAATTGGGCTCCCCGGGTTGTAGCTGGGCAATGTACTGCTCAGTTTTGTCTGGGACTGGTTTCAAGCCCAAACTTGGGGTATGGAGCTGGCTGGAACCAAATGTTTGCCACGTTTAAAGTATATAACAAAGAAATTCCATGAAAGAAGAAAAAAAAACCCTCATTTCTTGGGGCATTAGAAAGGCAGAGAGATGCATTCCTAACAGAGGATTAAAATGTACTTGATCTTTGAAACACAATTGTGTAAACATACCTCTTCAACTCAACTTCTTTGTGTATGCATTCAGAGTCCACTCTGATGACAGAAAGACACAGAACAATTTTTACTGCTTTTTTTACGCCTGTTTTGCCCTTCAGAGCCTACAGTACTAAGAGAATCAGCTGGAATATAATCCAGCTCATGTGTCATTGACTGAACTGTTACCATAGTTTCAAAGCATTGGGGTTGCACAGGTGCTTCTGCCGTCAGAATTTGAAGAACAATGGGTTTGCAACTGAACTGGATAACTTGCCGTGCAGAGCCTTTGTGATATTTAGGAAGGAGAGAATCCAATTTGAGTCTGAAATTCCAGATTGCAGAGCTGGCAAATGGAACTCTCCCCCATCTGTTTACTTGTAAACTGAGCACATTTGATACGGAGATGACTGAGGAACAGATTCTTATACCTTTTCTCTTACAGAGTTGTGTCTTACCCTGGGAATAGTCAGATATCCTTAGTTCTACTGAAGAAGTGCTATCAGGACTTGGCCCTGAGATATAATAAATAATGGATGCTTGAAATGCCGTCATTGCAGTTATTTTTCCAACTTGAGTCTCATTTCTTTTCAATTTGTAAGAACAAACTATTCCAGGCTCTATGCTCCCTTAAGACTTCATTAGAAACATGAATAGTACCATATAGACTACATCTACACTTCTGGTGGTGTGTAAAGTATAGATACTGCATGCCTAGCTAGCACAGGTATAAATAGCAATGTAGACAGTGAGACATGGCTTAAGTGAGTGGAGCTGAGTGCCCTACATGCTTGAAACCCAAGGGTACATACCCTACATGGCTCTCTATGCACAGTGCCTCCCATGTCTACACTGCTATTTTCAGCAGTGTAGCATCGCATTGCCTGTTCTCTGCTGAAACTTTTCCCTGTCGCAATGAAAGGCTCTCTCAACAGGGAAGGCTCTGGCACCAGGGAGGAAGCAGGGGGAGCTCCCCTCTTCTGGAGTCTTTCCTCACTGCCAGAGTCTTTCATTGCGGCATGTAGCTACACATGTCATGTCTGTGCTCCTACAGGCTGTAAGTGTAGACCTAGCCACAGACAAATCCAGCAGCTGAACCTCATCATATCAGATATAAACAGACAACTCCTTCCAGTAAAATGAACAAATCAATACATTGTAAATACCTCACTTTCCCCAGATTTCAACCATCAAATATCTCCACTTATCCCCAAAAGCTGCAGTAAAAATATATGTATTAGCTGGTTGGAAAATAACAATTTAAAAAAACAAAAAAATTGTCATGAAAACTTTTTGTTGAAATTTCAGTAATTCGAGGAATATGTCCTGCTGTCCTCTAACTATGGCCATTGTGGCATGTCATGAAAGTCAGTAGATTTGATTGCCTCGGAGCAAAGAGGAGAGTCAGTTTCAAAATCAAGGGGTGTTGCAAAATTTTTGGGGGGATGCCCTGCCAGCAAACTGAATTTACAAAGTGTACACAAGAAAAAAACCAATTGTATGGGAAAGAAATAGTGTAATTAGTGTAATTTAGTTATTACCATCAATAGGGAGTAAATAAAATATAGTTGAGAGCTTAGAAATGGAGGTACTCGTGTCTGTATTTTAAAAAATGTTTTTGATTTTCATCTTAAGTGCCCATGTTGTGTAGCATGCAACAACAACGAAAAGCTCGGTGTGACACCACACGGCATCTGTTGCAGGTAGAATTAGAAAACTACCCTCTCTTCCTTAGGTCAAGCTTAATCCATTGATTAAGTACTTATTGAACATGAGCCACTATTATGTTGTGCTCACTCAGACAAAGCTCCCGTTGACATCACTAGGAGTTTTACTTGAATAAGAAATGAATAAGGAGTGCTGAATAGGGCCCTAAGGATAGAAGTCAATTAAAAATCCGCTGAGTTTCCACAGATGTACACGTTTCCTGCTGCAGAAAATAAATAAATAAAATCTATTGCTGCTTATTTTTCTTCCTATATATAATGTTTTCATTGTAACGGATATAGTTTCATTATATTGTGGCTCTCGAGATAACATTAAAGTTATGTGGTATCACTTAAACCTTCTGCTTGACAGTGATGTATGACTATTTTTGGCTGCTGTCCATTGACTTCGAGATCAATTTTTAATGATTATCCTTCTGTTTGTCCTCGTCTCTTCACAAAAGCATTCCATACTGGATGTTAACATTTTCTATAGCTGGCATACAATTTATTTAATAATAAACCACACCCCAGATTCTCCTCTACCCCAAAATGTATTTAAGAGGGCACACTGAAAATAAAAATATTTAAAAAATTCCGCATTACTGATAGGATAAATTATGAAAACTAAAATAGTTTTAAAGATCCCATTTACCTTTTAACATATATGGTCTTGGATCCTGCAAAAACTTACTAGTGCTTAATTTTGCTCTCTATGAGAAACTTCATTGTCTACTCATTGGTAAAGTTAAGCATATATGCAAGTCTTTGCAGGATTAGGGCCTAAATCCATTGTATAGTTTTATGCACTGCTTTCATCTTGCCTTGTTTGTTTCATTTTCTGTACATAGTTTTGCATTCTCATTTCAAAGAATAAATCAAGTTTTGTTTTGGTTCATAACACTGTGGGGTATGTTTAAATTAAAAATCACTCTTTCCACTGAGACTTTAAAAAAAGTCCTGTAAACATTTGCATTTATATTGGGTTTTGTAAACCTTTCTTTTTTTTTTATTTTAAGTCAAACCGACATTTTAGTTCCAAACTATTTGACAGTGCCAATTTGAAGACACAGTTCTGTTCTTCATAATTGAAATTCACTTGTCTGGGATAAAAGTAAACTTGAAACATTACCTTAGCTACATTGTTACTTGAACATCCCATGACCCACATGGCTACAATACTGCATATTTTTACTCTTTTATACAGTGGTCATAATAACCATTGGATAATGTCAAACCTGTCTTTTATAAATGGATCACAAACTACAGCTTGCCAATAAACCAGTCAGCCATATGCAGTTGTAGGTAATCTGCCTTTATTACAATGAGACTTCTAAAGAGTAAGATTTTTCTAAATACCAGCAATTTAATGGGGCAATAGAGGGGGAGGGCTCTGGGTTACCACAATGAATTCTTTCCTAACTGGCTGGCTGGCGAGTCTTGCCAACATGCTCAGGGTTTAACTGATTGCCATATTTGGGGTTGGGAAGGAATTTTCCCCCAGGTCAGATCAGCAGAGACCCTGGTTTTTTTCCCCACCTTCCTCTGCAGCATGGGGCATGTGTCACCTGGTGGTTTGAACTAGAGTAAATAGTGGGTTTTCTGTAACCTGAAGTCTTTAAATCACAATCTGAGGACTTCAGTAACTCAGCCAGAGGTTATGGGTCTATTACAGGAGTGGGTGGGTGAGGTTCTGTGGCCTGCAATGTGCAGAAGGTCAAATTAGATGATCATGATGGTCCCTGCTGGTTTTAAAATCTAAGAATTGCACATGTGAAAGGCGAAGCAAGTGTATTCACAAATTGGAAAAAGGTTTGGAGAGGAAAATATAAAACAAATTAATGATACTTTGTGTAATAAATAAATTATGCAGGCTCAGAAACTTGTAGGAAAATGATAACAGTTGTGCCTGTGCTCATTGCAGATGGATTATTTGTGTTATCAAAAATAGCTTTTGTATTTACAAGTAGATCAGTTTAAATTTCATATTGCAACTGCCAAGTCCTGGAACAGTTTAACTGAAATTATTTGCTGTCCCCTGGAGTTACTTCAGTTATTTTGGTGTAATATCATGCTGAGATTTATATGAAAATGAATTTTAATTTCTAATAAGGTAACCATATGTTTTGGAGTTGTTGTAATAAAGTGTCATAAATAATTATTGTTCCAAAGAAATTCAACCTTGCAGCCAGCAGTTCTTATGCTTAAAAGCTCACATTTGAAATAGATTACAGCCATTGCCATAGATTAAAAACAAAAACAAACCAACAAAAAACCCCATCAGAAGTTCAATAAAAAGCTGCTGCTGAAGTTGGTTTTTTTTTGTTCTTCCTCAATAAAAAAAAAATCTTCCTCTGCTTTAGAATTGCATGAAGTCCTATTCTTTAGGACTTGAGTGGTAAATTTCCCAGGTAAATTTCACCCTCTGTTTATGGACATAAATGGTAAATGTGAACAGACATCCAGGTGTATTAATGTTGTCCTGCAACCACTTTGCTATGTGATTTTTAATGTGTGTTCAGTTTTACTCAGGTAATTTCTAAACTCCTTTTGTAATTTTGATGGCCGATTTTAAGAAAGCATCTGAGGTAGGTTCCAGCTAGGCTGGTCCTTCCTTTTGTCCCATTAGAGATCTTCATTTTCAGAAACAGAAACCCGTAATTTACACACTCACTATTTTCTCTTTATGCCTGTGTAGATTATTTATTGGGCACATTGGCTCATTTATAAAATGAACCAGAGAAAGACAACAGTCTCCATTCTGCTGAAGAGAACTACACAGGCTGATTCGCCAGAGAGATGATCAGTTTAGAGTGTCATTTGAAGGTTTAGTTTGGATACAGCTCCCTTTCTCATTACATTTTGCTTGTGTTAAACCTCCTATTATATCTCCACTGTGGGAAGCTTGGGAGTTTGCTATATTCAAGATCTTTTCACACTCCTAGCTGTTTTTTAATCAGGTTCCTCATGAGCTGCCCTTTAACCTACTTTTTGTGCAATCAGTCCTATTATAAAAAATCATCTTCTTTCTCTAGGTTTATGAGGTTTTGGACCAAAACACAGTAAAATCTTTTGGGCTATTGAATAGTAGCAGCCCCTAATTTAAAAGCACTAGGCTGGTCAGTCATGTTGACTAAGGGGAGGAAAGTAGCAGTATTATGACTTCCTCAACCAGCGAGTATGTTCTTGGCATGGCTAAGCCATGCCTCTGTTCTCTGTGCTACTATGAATATGCTACGATTTATATTCAGGCTGAGTCGATGAGAGCTTGCTTGAATATGTGGAGGTGAGCAGAGTAATCAGACTCCTCGTTTGTAGGGTAGATATAGGGGGCAAACACCCATACTGCTATTCACCAGAAACCCCTAGTATTTTATGCCATGGACCACATTAGTCCCACACACCAATTTGGAACAGAAGCTTGTTTAAAATCTTGCATAAGTGGCCAAACAAGCCATCAGTGAAATTCACCTTTGTGCGTAGGGAAATAACCAGACCTATGCACCACTATGGTAAACTCTTAGCATAGGCTAAGGGGAACTAAACTGGTGTGTGTTATGCTGTCCCTCGGCATGGAATCACACTCCATGAAAGTATTTCTGGGAGCAAGATCTATAGGAAAATCCAGGAAATCTCGGTGGTACTAAGCACAAAACATACATTTTGAATTTTAAAATAACTCTAAAGAATGGAAATGTAAGTCAGCACAAGATAAGATTGATCAGCTGTCCTTTTCTTTCATTATGGTATCAAGTTTTAGCTGCTAGTCTACCACCTGTCTCATAAAGGACATCATTACTCCATTGCTAATTATATTTCACAGCTTGAAAAATAATTTCTTATAAATGCTAGCATTTTGTGACTATTTTATGCTATGTATCTTCTTGTCAATTTAGACACACAAAAACAAGTGAAATCTATGGACCAGTGACTTTTCTTTGGTGGTGGCAGAATTCTAAAGTTTTGTGGCATGACTACACATGTGCTTAATATTCTGAATGAAATTAAATTTGTTTTATTTAATATTGGTTTTCAAAAAACAAAAATTTTGGTGGCCTTTTGAATTTACATTTTGTTTGGTTTTTAAATCGCAATGTTAAACAAATTCAGTATAAAGCTAAATGAAAAGATTCTTTTTGTTGCATCTTGATTTTTTTCATCAGATTGAAGATTTCATCTGAATTGGACTTTTTTATGAAACATTTTGATATTGATGAAATTTTTTTAAGGAAAAATATTGGTGAAAATGTTTTTATGGATCATGTTAATATGCTGACAAATTGGGTTGTTATTCCCAATTGATCCCTTTCAAGAGAATGAACACGGCCATCTTCTAGAAACCTATTATAATAACACCATTTTTGAATTTCTTTCCTTCTTGTAAGATATAGTGTAATCATTGACTGTCTAATATTTTGATGTAATTTAGTATCCATTCCAAGAAGGTCCAAATTCAGAATTTCCATTTCATGGGAAATTTTGACATTTCAGAATTTTTCTTTCTAAATCAGACATGAAGTGTCCGGATATGACATGTCATATTATGTACTATAATTAGTGACATGCCTTGGAAAAAAAAAATCTAACCATTAAATATAAAAAGAAAACAAAATACATTTCAAATAAAAAAAATTTAGTTTTGAAGTCATTTTTTCCAAAATGAAATTATTAGAAACAATTTTTTTCCTTTTGAAATGTTTGTTCCTGGGAAATTTTGTGAAATCCATACAAATTTGCAAGACATTTGTTTCACTGATGTGGCATTTTCCAACAGAAAACTGTTTTGATGAAACTTTTTTTAACCAGCTTTAGTCAATTCTTTGGAATAAGTTTACTACTTGGATATCCATAATACCTTCTGGGATGCTGGCATTTTGGTCTTGGTCCGTGTCTTTACAAATGGGTCATTTTTAATCCAGCTTCTTTATGATAAAAGTAGTTCTTTTCCTTGTCTTCATTTACCAATACTTTTTTTTTTTTTTTTTTTTTGCAACCCTAAATTTAAAAACTTTCCAATGTCTCATTAACTCACAACGTTATCTCATTTTTAACATTATGTGCCTTCAGTTGATTTATCATAATTCAAGTAACTTTTGTTTGCAGAACATTTAATTGTTATCGATATTTCATAGATACTGTACTGAAACTATACAAAAAGGATTTCTGTGGATGTCACCTTTGTCTATATTAGTTTATATTGTTGTATCATACAGTAGTGACATCAAGCTTGAATTCACATCTTCCCAGCATTGTAGAAATCAATTTATTACACAGTCACTTGACTAATTCATACCATATAAGCAGAGTCATGTTCTATCAGAAACTTATGTAAACTTTTTAAATATTTTCATGGCCTTATCAACAGGAAGGCAGAAAGCTAGGTTGTGGATTTACATCTGGCAATGGACCATTGATGTGGAACATGTTGTACCTTCTTATAGTCAGAGACTGGCCTGTTAACATATAAAAATTACTAAAAAATTACTTGAAAAACATTCTTCGTCATCAAACAGTCCCAGAAGTTTCACTCTGCACAATACATACACAGTGGGCCAGTTACACTGTATTTACACCACTGTAATTGAGGGCAGAATCTGGTCCAGTACATATAATTTTTCATCTTTTTTCTTATGTGAATGCATTTTGTTTTCAGTAGATGAAAAACACAAAAAGTTCTAGAAACCTTGGTTCTTTAAACCTATGACAAATGTCAATTCATAGTGACATTTTCCCTACAAGACATAGTATGTGACTTATTGATATGATTGTGGGTAGTCAAAGCTAGTGTGCATGTAACAGGCATAGTATATAAAGCTGCAAAAATTATTGGAATGAAAATTATTGCTAGCCTAAGGCTGCACTTTGCAGTAACTTCTGCATTCTCCTTTTGGAATTTAACATGCATATTTTACACCCTTTCTTGGTCTCGTTCTTTGAAAGAGCATATATTTGATGTTGGAGTAATTCAGAGTCTAAATACATTGTTTGTTTGGGGCATGTCTGCATTAAATTTAACTCACCATAATGTACTCATTTAAAGAGACATTGGACCTGAATCTTCTGATGTAAACAGAGTAACGCCATAGATATTAGTGGAGTGACATTGCCAGATATGCCATTGTTTCTTTTATAAACTTACAATGTAGGTTTTACAATAGATAAATGTTTTATTTACATTTTTTTCCTTTTCCAATCAAAAATTGCCTATTTCTATAGTTAGCTAATTTTTTTCCTCAACATTTAATTAACAGTTAAAACAAAAAATGGAAAATATTTTGTTTTAAATGAAAATATTCCTTTGAAATGTTGTGAACTGAAGTATGAAAATGTTGTGCTAGTGCATGTGGTCTAAACACTGAAACTGACTGTAAGTAAAATAAATTAGACTGGTAAGTTTCCAAGTATCCAAGAAGGGAAGGAGAGCACTGAACAGGGTTTTTTGAGATCTGGATCGTGTTCCTAGTTTTGCCAGACTTCCTGTGTGATCCTGAGTAAGTCCTGTAGTAAGACCTTTCTCTATCTTAGTTTCCCATCGGGAAAATATGTGGATATTAATATTATCCTTTCCTGCCATACTAGGGTATTGAGAGACTAAATTGTTTATTGTGCTCAGATACTTATGGTGATGGCCACCACAGAGAAACCTAGAAATAAATCTGCTGAATGAAGTGCAGAAAAATAAAACAAACAGCAAACATAGGGATGCATAAATGTAAGTGTTTTTTTTTTTCATGTTTACTAATTTGTTAGTTGTTGGTAACTCAAAGACAAGGGACTTTATATATAGACAACTGTATATGTATATTTGAATTGTATATGGATAATCCCTGTTTAAATGGGGAGAAAACAACACCAGTTTTGTTAGTTCCTTGTCAAAGGGATCTACTGAAAGGTTCTGTGTAGGCTACTCTTGTCTCAGAGTCCGATTTGTCAAGGTATCTAGGAATCTAAGGATGCCAATAGATGACTGGGAGTTAGGCACTCTCAATTCCCAGGCATCTATTGGTATCCTTAGGTGCCTGGATACCTTTAAAAATCTGGCCCTGGATCAAGAATAACCTGCACAGAGCCTTTCAATAGCCTTTTTGAAAATCCCACCAAGTGTTTCTGTGAATCTTTAGGCTCCTAAACATCTTTAAAAATCAGTTGCTATCCAGTGCCTGAACCATGTGGAGGGAAGAAAGAACCCCAGTAAGAGTCATAAACTTGCATAGCTGTAACTAGCAGAAGCATACCATTTGGAAACAAGGCACACATTTTTAACAGTGAAGTTGGAACAAAAACCAAGGGAAGTGGTGGTTTCTCTTCAAATCAAGACTGGGTTCCTTTCTGGAGGAAAACATTTAGTCAAACAGAAGTTATTGGGCTTAATACAGGCATCACTAGGTGAAATTAATGGCCTGTGATATACAGGAAGTCAAACTAGATGATCTAATGGGTCCCTCTGGCCTTAAACTCTATGAATCTATAAGTAAATGCCTTGTAAGGTACCTTGGAAGATAACTCATTTATCTGTGGTTTTTATCAGTGTACTTTTTCTTAAATAGAGACAGCAAGTCCATTGAAAACATTAATAAAAAAGAAGTCCACTAAGCTACCATTCTACCCTGAGATAGCTCCAGTTAGTTGGTACACTCCCTTTCTATCTGAAGTATTGTTTTCAGGGTCACATTCTGTTATTGTGCTAACTTTTTACCTCTATTTTTTCTAACTTCTTCTATTCTTGTCTCCTACTTTGACCTCCTATTCCTTTGTATTTTTCCTTTTATTTCTGCATGAGACATTTCTTTTTCTTTCTCACCATTTATTAACTTGGTTCATGATTTTAGTGGTGCTATGCCTTGATTTTTTGGCCAAATTCAGAATTGTTTAATTACATCTTACCAACCTAAAATTCTTTCTAATGTTATCGTTGGATATAGTACTATTTCTATTTCCAGTCTTACACTTTTCTGCAGTGTGGCTGTGCATTTTACAGCTACAACTCTTCACCACAGAAGTTGCTGCATTTCACCATTTCAGTGGTGATAAGTAAATTTATCTCTGTAATTAATTCTTAAAAATGCTTGGAGATTGTTTGAATGAAATCAGCTATATTAAATGAAAGCCAGATTGATATTTTCTTATTGTCATAGATATTTATTCTCAGCGCTGATTTTTTTTTAAAATGTAAGTTTCTTTTCTTGCTTTAATATACTATAATCCTTTTATTCCAAAAAACTTAACTTTCTTTTGGCTAATGTTCCTTCACATCTTCATTTGGTTGTTTTGTTCCCTTCATTCTTATGTAATTTCTTCCCTTCATGTTTTAAAACAGAGATTGTAGCTGTATCAATTGGTTGTATTTCTTGCTGAAATAGTGATAAAATATGAATATGCAACAACATCTTCAGATGTAAATGTGAACTGTCATCTCAGAAATGTCTTCTGTTCTGTTGTATTCTCATCTTTGTAGGTTCCTATACTGAACACATCACTGTAGAGTATTTGAGTGCCTTACTGTAGTGTATTAAGCAATGTGACTAACATCTATCATCATGTTCTTTGTTCTCTCATCCTTTTCCTGGGGGTAAATCATGTGTCTTGCTTTTGGTATAGTTTTTGGGGTTTTTTAAAAATAAATATGTTGCTATATATTTGTTAGAGAAGGCAAACTCAAAGAAGTGTGCACTTGGAGTAGAATGTGGTGAGGTTTGGGATGGTCCTTTAGTTGAAGGGGGAGTTGATTCACAATCTCAGACCAGCTCCTCAGAGAGCTCTGTCTCCTGCACAGATGAGTTTTACCTTTACTGTAGAGAGTTCTGTTGTGCCAGTGGAGTGCGGTTACAGACCCAGTCATTCTCCAGCCCCAGACTACAGAGCTCCTTGAAGAAAAGGCCTGAGACCTTAAACTTAATTTGAAATTCTATGGGAAGCCAGTGTAGGGAGTGGAGAACAGGTTTGATGTGGTTGCGGTAATCTGCGGTTGCTAAGGAGACAAACTGCAGCATTTGGTACTAGTTGGAGTTTTGTAGGTGTTGAAGGCTTCATGTCCAGGTATATTATTACATTGCTAAAGTCCAGCCGAGAGTACATGCGCATGCCCACAGGCAGAAATTTAGAATTGATCAACGGAAACTGCGCCACCTAGGGACTTTATGTACCTATAGGGTTAAGCAGCTACCGAGCAGGGATTTTGTGAATGCCAGTGATGCTTAAGTTGGATTTGTGCACTTAAAAGTGCTAGTTACCTATCTAAAGGACTGATCTTGCATTGAAGTCAGTGGAAGCAAAGAATGTCCAGTGCTTTGCAGGATTGTTCTGTAAGGACCTGATCCAACCCTCATTGAAAGCAATGGGATCCTTTCCATTGGCTTCAGTAGACTTTGGCCTAAGGGCATAATACTGAGAAAGCAAAGACAAGCCAAGTAGACGAGCTGTGCTCATGTAACTGCTGTGGAGCTTGGGCACTGAATACTAATGCTCAAACTGAAAGCCAGTCACAGGTTCATTTAGCCTAGCATGTGTAACTGTCAGATTGCAGGGAAATAGTGGGCACAGATTGCTGCGTCCTTCATTTGCTGATTTGGCATGGATGGATCATCATTTTCCACAGTCACCACACCCCTGGCTTATCTACATTTATTCATCTCCAGAGTGTTGCAGAGACCGACCTCTGAAGTCTCCTTGGCAGCAGAGGCCTGGTCTACACTGATAATGGAGGTCGATGGAATGCGGCTTCCATTGACCACCTAAAGTATGTGTCTCCACTGGCATGTCAGTTCCGTTGACCTAAATTGTGGTAAAATTTGACTTAATAAAACCACCTCTGCAAGTGGCGTAGCACTGAAGTCGAATTCTGTGGGTTGAATGAGCGTCGTAGGCAGAGCGCAACGAAAATCGACGTCATTGGTCTCTGGGAGGTATCCCATAATGCTCTGTTGTGAACACTCTGCACATTCACAGTCTTCTGCAGTGTGGCCATGTAAACAGGAAATAGCTCCTCCCCTCAAGCTCCAAGAAATTTTGAATTCCCATTTCCTGTTTGATCCTGTGGAGAGAGCTTGCCTGCACAACTTATTATGGAGACTGCACACCCCAAACATGCTCCAGCCTGGAGTCAACCTGAGGTCTTGGATTTCATCAGTCTGTGGGGTGAAGAGTCTGTTCTGATTCAGCTCCGAGCAAGGAAAAGAAATTTGGATATCTATGAGAAAATATCTCGTGGCACGTAGAAGAAGGGGCACAACAGGGACGTGCAGCAGTGCCGCATTAAGATCAAAGAGCTGAGGCAGGCTTATCAGAAAACTAGGGAAGTGAACAGTCATTCTAGCTCCTCACCAAAAACATGCTGCCTTTATGAGGAACTGCATGCAAGTCTCGGTGGAGACCCCACCACCATGCAGCGTTGATACCCCGGGGGAATCCGAGGCCAGAATGAATGTGGACAAGGAGGATGAGGAGAACAGGGGGCAGATGAGTCGGCTATCCCTTCAAGCCAGGAGCTGTTTGCAACACAGGAGCAGCCCACTCAGATGCAGGAAACCATGACTGACGGGATGCCAGGGAAGGCACAATTGGTGAGTATGTACTGCAATTTGCATGGCTTTGGTTATATCCCCAGTCCAGAATCTTGTACCAGTGTGGGGGAGGGGGCGGGCCTCATGCTTAGTGTGCTTAAGCATTGGGTTCACCCCAGAAAAAATTATTTATGTGCACAGTGATGCTCCGAGAATCCTCCATGCATATCTTCAGGAAGCTTTCATGTAGGTACTCTGCAATCCTTCGCAGAAGGTTTCTTCGGATGGCAGCTTTATTTCTTCCGCCACGATAGGACATTTCCCCCCGCCACTCTGTTATTAATTGTGCAGACATCATCACGGAACACAGCGTAGCAGCATAAGGGTCAGATCTGAGCCAGCTGCTTGCATCAAATCCTCCCTTTCTGCCTCTGTGACCCTCAGCAGGCTATCACATCACTCATTGTTACCTAGGGAACATGGCACACATTTACAGTACCCGCCAAAGAAAGATTTTTAAAGTGTGTGTTATTCCACAGCCGGAGATAGTTTCTTGGTTCAGCACACCGCAAGTCCATAAGTGGAACATTGTTGCTATGGGCCTTGGGCATCCGCAAACGGGTTCCCATTTTTTTCCTCCAAAGATGGTTAACTCGTACCCACCCGTCACCCTTTCTGCCGCCTGGTAAAAGCCTGATCAATTGGGAGCCCAGCATCAATGGTGGTCTAGGGAGCATGGACTTGTGCAGCATGGGCCCCGGGGACTTCACTAACATAGATGCACTCGCCCTTTACTTACCATGGCTGGAATAGCACTCTGACCCCTGCAATAGTCAGGCAATGGAATGCGGTTATAGCCTTCCCTTGGGAATGTTCAGGGGACTTATTTTTACATTGTAACATTGCTTTCCATCCATGGGATGAGTTAATAATTGATACCTTGTGCTTTGCTTCCCTCACAGTGGACAACGTGGCCTTCAACACACCATCTTGTACTTCTGCAGAGTGCCTGTTGCAGATAAGAAGGCAGGAAAAAAAACTCGGGATGACATGGTTAATGAGATAATGAACACTTTCACGGTTGCTGAGACAGAGCTAAGATTGTGGAGGATTTCATTATCTGACAGGCTGAATTCGGACATGGACAACAGAAAGGCAGCACAGGAGTATGAGCGTTCAACACAAGATGAGATGCTGCGTATAATGCGCGATCAGTCAGATCTGTTGAGGCATCTGGTTGAGCTTCAGGAAGCTCAGCAGCAAGACAGACTCCTTCAGTGGACCCTGCAAAACTCAGAGCTAATGCATTCTCTCCTAGCGCCCACCCCCAAGCGGTCTAGGAGGAGATTGAGCAGAGTGCAGTATGTGCTGTGTTCCTTGCTGGTTGAGGGGAGCAGAAAGAGGCGATGATCCCTTTAAGGGGTGGGAATGTGTGATTATTTTGTTTGTGCACAGACAAATGGGCTTTGTGTCCCCTTTCAGGCCCCACACAATGCATGCGGAACATTCACTTATCTTCCTTTTCTCCCCAGCGAACAATTACCAATAAAAAAAAGTACTACTTTACAATTCATTACTGTTTGTTTATTGATAACAAGGGAATAAAGGGAGGGAGAAGTTGGTGGGGGAAGGAATGGATCGGTGTGGGTGGGGGAAGATTGTGGGGGCAACATACTGCTTCACAATTCATTACTGTTTGTTTATTGATAAGAAGGGAATAAAGGGAGATGGAATTGGGAGGGAACTGGAAGGGGGATGGGTAGGCAAGGCAAGTGAAAGCACAGCACAGATAAGTAATGCACATTACTGTTATGTCTCATTGCAAAAGCATTTTTTTTCAATGCTTCCCTGAGGTGCGGCGCCCTGTGATTGGCTCTCAGTGTTGCAGTGGCTTCTGGCTGCTTAAAATTTGCGGCCAACCTATCTGCCTCCAAAACCCAACCCAATGGGAACTTCTCCCCCTCTATCTTACAGACATTATGGAGCACATAGAAGCCAGAGATAACTATTGGGATTTTTTTCACTGAGGTCTAACCTAGTGAGCAAACTGCGCCAGCACACCTTTAAACATCCAAATGCACACTCCATCCCACTTCTGCACTTGCTGAGCCTATTATCAAAACACTTCTTGTTGCTGTCCAGGTGCTTGGTGTAGGGCTTCATTAGCCATGGGAGCAAGGGGTAGGTAGGATTCCCCAGGATCACTATTGGCATTTCAACATGGCCAATATTTTTTTTTGGTTAGGGAAGAAAGTGCCTGCCTGCATCTTTCTGAACAGACCTGAGTTCCTAAACATGTGTGCGTCATGCACCTTTCCAGACCACCCCACACTGATGTCGGTAAAGTGTCCCCTGTGAGCCATAAGGGCCTACAACAATTGATGTATCCCTTTCGATTTATATACTGTGTGGCAAAGTGGTCCAGGGCTAAGATAGGGATGTGCGTGTCATCTATGGTCCCCCTCCCCATTTTGGGAACCCTGTTGCAGAAAAGCCTTCCACTATGTCTTCCACATTTCCCAAAGTAACTACCTTTCTTAGCAGAAGTCTATTAATGGCCCAACACATTTGTATCGCAGCTGTTTCCATGGTGGATTTACCGTCTCCGAATTGATTCCCAACAGATCAGTAGCAGTGTGGCATTGTTAGTTTCCACAGAGCGATGGCCACTCTCTTCTCCACTATCAGAGTTGGTCTCAAGTGAGCATTCATGCGTTTCAGGGCTGGGGAGTGCTCGCCACAAAGTTCAAACAAAGTGGCCTTTCGCATTCGAAAGTTCTGCACCCACTGCTTATCATCCCACACCTGCATAACGATGTGATCCCACCAGTCACTGCTTGTTTCCCGGTACCAGAAGTGGTGCTCTACCAACTGCAGAGATGGTGCATGACAGCTTGCAGCAAACGGGAATTGTTTCATTATACTCCTTGTACAAAGGCGGCCTCTGTAACATAGCAATTTTCAGTGCTGCAGCTCCTGTCTCGCACCTGAAAATACTGCAGAATAAGTCATGAGGTGTTTGTGATCCTCACAATAATAGTGCAGAGCTGAGTGGGCTCCATTCTTCTCAGGCAATGGCGTGCGCGTGGCAGAAAGTGAAGGGTTTGAAAAAATTGTATGAAAAGGAGATCATCTGTTTGTTTGGACTGGAACAAGAAGAAGGGGGAGGGAGGGAGTATGTTTCATCATGGGAGGATGAAAACCTTCCCAAAAGGCACTGTGGATAGCTGCACTGTGGGATAGCTACCTGTGGTGCACTGCTTTGATTGTCAACCCAAGCATGGCTAGTGGGGATGCAGTGTGTGTGGTGTGATCATGCTCCTGTGACTTCTAAAATTCGGCTGGTGAAAGTCGATTTAAAATAAATCCGCACTGTAGACATATCCAGAGTCCCTCTGCCTGAGATCTAAATTAATTTATCCACCA
Source organism: Emydura macquarii macquarii (assembly GCF_026122565.2). Taxonomy (NCBI): domain Eukaryota; kingdom Metazoa; phylum Chordata; order Testudines; family Chelidae; genus Emydura; species Emydura macquarii. The sequence goes on along the minus strand of NW_027132013.1, from coordinate 1,240,072 downwards.
TCATTTCCTTGATCAGATGTAATACTGTACAGTTCGTGATTCTCTTCTTCCTTAAACTATGGTAAATCCTGAATATTACACTGATATATAGGTCTGATTCACCATTTCCCTGCTCCTTGTGTGGTCATTAACGCCTGTGCAAAGTGGCTGCAAATCATTATCGTTCCAAGGCTGCAACATTTTACAGATGGTTTGTATAAATGCACGTGATTACACAAAGCGGCAGGCATTGGAGAATCAGGCTCAGCGTAAAACCAGTGCGAGAGGCTCATGGCTTTTAAATTGGCTTTTAACCCTTCTTCATCTAGGTGACAATCTTTTGGGCTGATCTGGAGTAGAAAGACAGTGGCCTTAGGTATGCGAAGTTGATGTGTACAGATTGTTTTTCAGCAGAATGCACACTGCTTTATTAAGGAACCTGCACTGGTGAAAAACACACTCTTCCATTTGGTTTGGGGGCTGATGACATATGAACCTTTGAAGGTCAAGCTTTCTACTCTGTTCTGCAGCTAACTTTAACCCGTTACCCTTAGGTGACTTTATCTGCTTCTTGGCTTTTCAGTTTTGCTAGCTGGATCAACGCTATTGTGAAAAGGTCAGCAACGTTTTGAAGTGCCTTCAGTTTGTTGAATGCACCACAGTTTCCAGTCTTTTTTCCCCACAGAAATCAGTGCAGAGGTTGGCATTGCTGCCGTGTGTATGGTTTTCCTCTAATGAATTTTCTGTACAGGTGTTAATATCAAATTTGAGTAAAATGTGACACAGCTCCCTTTTTTTACTAAGTCGTTCTTGCTTGACTACAGAATGGGTACATCTTAACATACCTTTCAGTAAGTAGGCCCTTGTTTTTGCCTTTATTTTTTCTGTCAATGATCTGCTATGTAAAAAGTCACTGAACATTGGTTTGTGTGAAGAAAATGTATGGCTTTTGTCTGTACAGGGAGCTACGTGCTTTGTGTGGGTTGGTTGGAGTGTTTTGTTTGTGTGTTGCAACTCCAGTGATAAAGCGGTAGCTTGCCTTGATCTGTGTGTGTGTAGGAGTAGAAGATTCCTTCAGTTATTTTTTAGTATTGGTATTATTGGATATTCCGTAATGGGCATCAGACAATGAATGTTGAGGTAGAATGAATCCTCCTCTCACAATAAGCATTTGGGTACAAATTAATGTAAGTGTAAGGTGAATGGAATTGCTTTTTCTCTATTTAACTTAAAAAAATGTAGTGCTCAATTGTATCTATTTTGCAATTCACAGCAATCTTGTAATGAACTAACTTGGAAATGAAAAAAGAGCTGTATTTTAACCTACATAGGAATCTAATCAATATAAATCCTTATGAACGATATCTGATAGTGTGTTATACTCCTTGATTTTGAAAACATTTTAATCATTATCCCCTTTGTTTAGGAATTTTAATGGCTTTATGGCTCCATGTCTCCTACATTTTGATTAATTATAAAATAACTTATCTGGAACTCGTTCTATACGGTTATAAATGTAAATGAGGAAATTTCAGGCCATTGTCTCCATACCTTTCCACAAGATTGGTTATTGTTCCCATTGGGAGTGGAAGTATTTCCACTGACTTCAGTGAGTTTTGGACTGGGACCCTTTTTCCATTCCAGCCTGGTAGTATAGGTGTTGAGGTCAGGACCATGATCCTGATTCATATGGTGATGTCTGACCACTGAATGACCTGTCTGACATTGAGTAACCAACCCCTTTAATGGTTACCAGCTCCACCGGTTAATTGGTTACCAGTTAATTGGTTACCAGCTCCACCGGTAACTGATCAGTTGCCTCCCCTCTGAGGCTGTGAGACTGGGAGTCAGTTGGGAACCTGAAGAGCACCAGATCCTTATAAAAGGCAGCAAGAGCTCAGCTGAGCTAGAAAACTGAAGGGAGTAGAAAAGCTCATGTGAGACTTCCTGGCTCAGAGAGAAGTGAGGGAAGAGCCTCTGTGAATTGTAGCCCATGGGGATGGAGAGCTACTTTATTTTACCCTCATTTTTTTAACCAATACATTGTTCCTTGAGGCAAAGTCCTGAAAGGTGCACACAAGCTCATTGTAATTTGAATGTTCAGGCATCATTAGTAGGCACCCTTTTTTTTGTTAATTGAAGAACATTAGAACGGCTATATTGGGTCAGACCAGTGGTCCATCTAGCCCAGTCTCCTGACAGTGGCCAATGCCAGGTGCATCAGAGGGAATGAGAAGAACAGGTAATCATCAATTACCTGGCGCCCATTCCCAGCTTCTGACAAAGAGAGGCTCTGGACACTTCAGCACATGGTTTTGAGTCTTTGCCTATCCTGGCTAACCTCCGTTGATGGACCTATCTTCCATGAACTTAATCCCGTTATAGTCTTGGCCTTCACAGCATCCTCTGGCAAAGAGTTCCACAGGTTGACTGTGCATTGTGTGAAGAAATACTTCTTTTTGTTTGATACCTACTAATTTCATATGGTGACACCTAGCTCTTGTATTATGAGGAGTAAAGAATACTTCCTTATTTACTTTCTCCACACCAGTCATGATTTTATAGACCTGTATTATATCCCCACTTAATTCTCTTTTTCAAGCTGAAAAGTCTGTTTTATTAATCTCTCCTCATATGGAAGCTGTTTCATACCCCTAATCAATTTAGTTGCTCTTTTCTGTACCTTTTCCAGTTCCAATATCTTTTTTGAGATGGGGTGACCAGATCTGTATGCAACATTCAAGATGTGAGTGTACCATTGATTTATAAAGAGGCATTATGATATTTTCTGTTTTATTATTTATACTTTTCCTAATGCTTCCCAACATTGTTAGCTTTTTTGACTGCCACTGCACACTGAGTGGATGTTTTCAGAGAACTATCCATAATGATGCCAAGATCTTTCTTGAGTGGTAATGGCTAGTTTAGACCCCGTCATTTTATATGTATAGTTGGGATTATGTTTTCCAATGTGCATTATTTTGCATTTATCAGCATTGAATTTCATCTGCCATTTTCTTGCCCAGTCACCCAGTTTTGTCAGATCCCTTTGTAACACTTTGCAGTCTGCTTTGGACTTAACTGTCTTGGGGAGTTTTAAATCATCTGCAAATTTTGCCATCTCACTGTTTATCCCTTTTTCCAGATCGTTTATGAATATGATGGACAGTAGTGGTCCCAGTACAACCCCCTGGGGTACACCACTATTTAGCTCTTTCCATTCTGAAAACTGACCATTTATTCCTACCCTTTGTTTCTTATATTTTAACCAGTTACTGATCCAAGAGAGGACCTTCCCTCTTATCCCAAGACAGTTTACATTGCTTAACAGCCTTTGGTTAGGGACCTTGTCAAAGGCTTCTTAATTTAATGTGGATTAGATTAAAATGAAAATTTAGCACCATTTATTTGGGCATTACACATTGTTCATTCTGGGAAAATATGGGAAATGAACATTTCCCACACAGGCTTCATGTTATGAAATTCCTCATCCCTTCTTTTATAAAGCCACCTAGATTTCCTGATTGCTTAGTATTACCTGTTTTAGATTGATGTGTTTTACATTAGGTTGTGCCTAATTCTGTATTCCCTGGGCACTCAAAATTCCTCTTGACTTAGTGGAATAGAGAGGATCAGTACTGTTGCATAACCATGTTATACTGAAGGATAATATAAGAGATGTGTTTCTGCACCCCTCATGAAAACGAGGCTTCCATCTCATGTGGATATCTTAGTAAAAGAAATTATAAATAGGTTTTTTTTAGTTTATAGTAAATACAGTAATGGGGATATACAGTTCATTGGGCTTGCTACCTTTTATTGGTTTAAAGCGTCTGTCTATAGAGGGCTTGTAGAATTCAAAAAATGCTGGAGTTAATGCTGGGAACCAAACTTATACATGATGTTATTACATTTTGAATATTTCCAAGTTTTCTAACATTAACAACATTTGCTTGCTAGATTTCTAGTTGAAGGTTTGGTTTAATTGTGTTTTCTCTCTGCAAAAACATTAGTGAATTCAGTTATTATTTTGGTAATATAGATAATCTGAAAACATTTTACTCTGTTGGGTAAAAAGAAAAATACCCAATAACTAGAGTGAGAGCTGGCACTGCCATAAATATAAACATATCAGTAGGAGATATTTTGGCCAGTAGACAGACAGGCTATCGTCTGTTAAATCATTTGGAGCTACAGGGGACAAACTGTTAATGCTGTTAAAACCACAGCAGTGTCAGATGATAGTGTTTGATATTCCTGATTAGGGGTACATTTAAACCTTAGGGGGATATTTTTTTACTGTATGTTAGTTATGTCTCATCACAATTGTTTTTGTGAGGTAGGGCATATTAGAATATGATTGCACTGTATAAAAAAAAGTTAGTTCTTAAAAAGTTGAGGACATGTTGCCCTTGCAGTTACTTAATTGCAACCCAGTGAGTGTGGAAGAGAAAAATCACACACACATTCTTCTGAGGTAGGATTAAACAGTTAAAAATTGAGTCAGTTAATTGCCAGAGAACTCTGATATCATGATGTGCATATTCATACGCAACAAATTTTATTCAAAATAGAATATATAATTAATATTATTTTGATCTGAATAATGAGTTTGCTTTGTGTCATAAAAACACGTTTTTGGAATTAGGCCTTACTGAGAGTGCCACTATAGCTCTGCAATCTTTGATTACTGTTTTCTTGTTCATGGATAGATATACTAGAAAGTGCGTATGTGTGTGATAGCATGGCAAGTCCTAAAAACAGAGATGCTGAACTCTGCAGTAGGCAGAATGGTTTATGCATAGCGCTGTACTTTGACTTTCAATACAGTGCCTGCAATATGGATGTATTGTGCAAAGTGTCAGATGTGGCTAGATTCTGCTTAAATCTCACACTGATTTTAAATCTGGAGTAACTCCGTTACTTTACACAGAATCACATGAATGTAACTGAGAATAAAATCTGGTTTTGAGTGTTCTTGGAAGATTAGGCAGTGTTCTTGGGAGATTATGCAGCATTGATTACTGCTGTACCCTTCAGCAGAGTACAGGATATACCTGCACATGTTGGCTCAGTCCTGTTGGCTTGTGTGGAAGTGGGCAGAGCTGAAGAGATGGCCCTGGCACACCCCTCCTCTTTTGGTTTCTAGTGTCACAAATGGTATTGGAGAGAGTCTGTCTGGTGCCAGTAGAGGGACACACATGGGGAAGGCTGCTTGTTCTAGGCCCTCTTTGCACCCTTGTGCAGCTCCATGATTTACTCTGTAATCTGTGTACTGCTAGCCAGATTTGCCTATGGGATTACCATGCAGTAATCGTGTATTAGCTTTATAATCTGAACAATGAGAATAGTAGGACATGAAAATAAATAAAGGCTTTTTCCCTGAAGGTTTTAGTACTTCAGAAGCATAAATGAGCTACAGTACAAAGTTGTCAATATGTGGTGAAATAGGGGTTATACATATCATAGTTGTAGCTGTATAAAAATGAGCTAAACTTGCCTAAAGAGTTGAGATTAATTTTAGTTTAAATAGTGCTGTTTTCATGTTCCTCTGCACTCTGATTCTAGCCCTTTTAATATTAAATACCGCGTCTGGTTTGAATGGCAATGTGAGAACAGAGAGATGTAAGAATAAGTTTAAAACTTTAATATTTAGCTGAGTGTGGGAGAATTATGTACCTCATGGTTGTGTAATTGCTTATTCTTTTTTAAAGAACTTCAACTTCTTTGAGTTGATCTCCCTATAGCACCATCTGACATGGAGAACAAAATTCTTCCTTTGTTTACCCCTGCTGAGTGGCTGAGATAGCACGGGTTTCATTTAATAATGGCAGTGTTTAGTCACTGAACTATATTATAATGAAGTTATCTTCTGGAGGGAAGAAGAGATTGAGGGAAATGTATGTGAAATATGAAGGTACCAGCAAGTGGTGGGTGTAAAAGAAGAGCTGCTACTCTGAATCACAGGAATGCTTTCAGTTTGTTTGTTTATAGAATATGAACACTCCCACAGCTCCATGTGCGCTCTTATATATTTATGCCTTAGTGTATATTAGCTGTTAGCTGCATCTATACCTTCAGGCTGTTGTTTTACCTGTTGTTGTTGCAGTAATTAAAACATCAGAGAAACAAGCAAAAAAAAACAAAAAAACCCAAACAAACAAATTAAAAACAACCACCAAAACACAGCACATTTTACTCTAATAGAATGTATGATGTGTGATTTGTGTCAGATAAAGGTAATTAACCCCCACAGAAGAAATATACAGTAGAACCTACCATCTTTTTTTTTAATAGTATCCCCCTGGTTTCAAGTACAGTTTTGTGACATTTTTAGTAAAAGTCCGGCCTCTGGTAGGCAGCCTTTACTTGCTGTTTCCCCCAGATGGTTTAGGAGTGAGGGTGATTGGCAGCACTGTTTACCCTGTATACACAAACACTGTAGCCATAAACATCAAAGAGTTACTCCCTATTACTGGTGTGGCTGATGGTTTTTGATTTCTGACTGGTTCAGAGAGCGGTCATAAAATGCAGCCTCATCCCCTAAGAAAATGAAACAAAAAGGCTTCTAAATCCTACTGAATACATGGGATGTGTTTAGCCAATCAGAGAGCTGCAGTATCACTGCCCATATAACTGATGTGATCGGTCATAATCAAGTTACTCAGAAATTGTAAAGAAAAAAATATTGCCATAAATTACAGGGAAAAAATTAAGTGAAATCACATTAAAACTGATAACATTTGATAAAATTGCTCCAATTTCATGGGTTCTTTATGTGAACTTAAACTGAGCCCATTTGATGGAGGAGAAAAAGAAAAAAAACAAACAACAAACCCTCCTTGCCCAGCTCTACATGGCTTCTGAACCCTAAGATACCATCTGCTAAAGCTTAACTGACGGCTTCTCAACTGGAGGAAGGTACCAATAAGAATGAATTGAACTTGCTGATATGCCTTTCTCCTGCCAGTTTTTTTCATCTTGGAGGAATGTCAAAGCGGGGTGCAGAAAGAGGCTGACACCTAGGAGTGAAAAGTTCAGTGACTCATGAAACTGTTGGTATTTCTTTGCAAGGTTTACGGAAATCTCACTTAGTGTAAATGGTATGTTTCTTTCAACAAATGCCAGTGATAGTTTTATTTTAAATTTCACATCAAAATTATGACAAGCCCAAAGCTCCCCTTCTGTGATTTAAGTCTCTTATCACTTTGATCAGATTGGTTGTGTAACCAACCCTATCATTTTTTTTTTTTTTAATTTCTTTGTGATAGCTGGGATTGCTGAGTGATTTGATTTACTTTCCCAGAACCTGACCAATGCACATGTGCCCTAAAAGCTCAGTCCTATCAATTTCAGCCCTTGGGGACTGACCGTGCACTGGAAGTGAGTTATTTAGCATGCTGCTTCCTGCAGCACTTGCCTTGCTCATCATTGGTGGGTGTTATGGGAGGGTTGAATAGGTGATATAACATTGACAGTTTAAATAGAAAACAAATACTTTCCCAAGTACTGAAAAGGTTTCTAAGACTCCCTACGTGATCCTTAAATTCCACTTGCAGGGGAACCAAAAATCTATGTGGTCCAACAAAGAGAGAGTGAGAGAGAACTGCACAGGTCTACCGTTCTTCTATTGCTGCAGTCCCCTCACATGCTGGATTCCAAGAATATGTCCCCTAGGGTACCTGAAGTTAACTTTACAAAGCAGTAATGATACAGGAGCTTGCATAGGGACATGGGAACAGTGCTGGCAATTGATCAGATTATATAACATCTTGGCTGTTTTCAAGAGAGATGGAAAAATTTCAGCAAATGCCATATTCTAAGAAAAGGAAAAAATATATTTAAGGGAATAAGTGGCCACTAAAGAATACTTTTCTTCCACAAAAAAAATTAAGCAGAATCTCCACAATGTAATTGGTATGATTTAAAAAGCTCAGGAGGTCATTGTGAGTCACTGAAGCATAGTTAAATCAAGTTATCTAAGACTTATTATGATACTTTAAATGACAGGAACCTGCACATCTGCGAGAGGTGACAGTCTGGGTCACTGAACGTTATCTTGTGAACTGAACTTTAAAATTACATTAAATATTTCTTTTAGGGTCAGCAAGCAAGGCCTTCATAGGAGTGCAATATACAGTAAGAGACTGTAAAAACCAAATTGTAACCGCCCTTCCATGTCTATAGATTAAATGCCAAGGCACCTTGATGGCTTCCTGATTTTACAGCTTGTGCTGAGCCTTCCTTGGTTTTGTAACTTTTTTTTCTTATTGACACACATTTCTAATGTTCTAAGACACACAGGCCCAGTTTCTCAAAGATATTTAGATGCTTAAGTCCATCATTTAAATACAACTGACATTTTTAAACTGCCACTGAGCTGCTGTCTAATCCCTGAGGCGTCTGCGTTTTTGCCATTCTGCATTTGCGATATTTCCTAAGCCCTGATGCCACCCACCAGCTGATGAGTTGCTCAGAGCCTTATCTCAAGCTGAAGGCCCCCAGAGGCCCCAAAGCAGGATTCTCAAACTAGGCAGGGGAACACTTGCCTCGCTGATGGTGCCCGATCCTTTCGGTGAGCTATAAGCACACTCAAGCCCTGATACTTGTCAGACCCTGCTGCAAGAGGGCCAGACACAGACCACCGATAGGTATGATGAGGGGGAGCACAGCACCTGCACAAAAGACATCTGGGAGTACAGGGTAACATAGGATGATCATGAGAGAGGTATTAACTATGAGCAGGAGACTGTTTCGGGTGCTAGAGTATTGGACTACCTCAGCAACTGGCGTAGGTGCCTAACTCCAGGAGATGGTTTGTGGCTGAGGGTCCTGAACATGAGGATCTTGTCAGCCAGGTGTACCAGGTGAGCCACTTAGGGTATGTCCATACTGCAAACAAACGAAAACCGGCAGCAGTAAGTCACAGAGCCCTTCCTTGCTGGGTTTCAAAGCCTGGACTCCAGCCAAAGTGGGAACATCTACACTGCTATTTTTCATCCCTTAGCATGAACCCAGAGTCAGCTGACGTGGACTCTGCTCTGTCTTCTGCTCAGTGATGTTGGATACCCAGTGCAATTTTTGTTGCTTGACCACTGTCTTAAAGGCCTAGCATAGCTTAAGTTTCTTGCTTGACCATTCTGGCCTCGGGGCAGCATGACATCTTACAGTTGGCACAGACAAATAGGAATACTGAGTAACCTTACAGATGTCTCAGTTTCTGCATACCATGGCATATAAGACAAAATACGTAACATGTATGCTTGCAGCTGCACATAGATAATGGTGAGGGGAATAACAACTTATCCTTGAATGTCTGGGGGTACACTTTTTCACTGCCAAGAGGCATATTTTTTCACAGCTCCTCCCATCACCAAATGTTGTTTTGACGACCCCAATTATCATGGTGAGATTGGAATGTAGTCAAGGGTGAGACCCTGATGTAGGTAATAGAATGTGTAATAATTAATAGAGAGGTAATTAGGTGAAAGCTGTGTATCGAAAGGTATAAAAATTCACCACTTAGATAAAGGGGTGCGCTCCATCAACTCCTGATTCCACGGGAGGTGCTGCTGGTCGGACCAGAGGATCCACTGACTCCCTGGCGGGGCCCCTGAAGAAAGCCATTCCTGTATAAAGCCTTCTGAGTGACTGCTTAGCTCTCCAGGTTTAGTGAGTATGATATATTGCAGTTAATTTAGGCTTTGTATTTAGCTAGTATATTTATAGAAAACCTTGCATATTAAACTTTCTTGATCCGCAAATTGGGTGTACTGTGTCCCACTGATATCCACACTGATTACTAAGCGTCCAGTATCAACAAGTGAGATTTATCATTTTATGAGGTAATGCAGAGACAATTGTTCTCTTTGCACATTTGATCAAGACAAAGATGTGCTAATAAAATTTACAATAGTCCTTATTTTGTGTTCTTATGTTATATATCTTGCACAATAGGTAGAAAATGGAAGATCATGAAATATTCCCAGGTACACAATGATTTCTTAAGATAGTTATTACAACAATCATGGTAGTGTTGAGAGACATGAGAGAGGACTCCAGATTATTGTAATATGGGTGATTGATGACTAATATGAATGACTGCTCAACAATACATAATGTGCACATACCCATATGCCCCTGTTTCACTTGTGCTTATAAAAATACCTTTGAAGCACACACAATCAGATTTATCATATCTGACAAGTGAAAGGAGACTCCATAGTATTGGTGTTCCAATATCAAAGTGGAAAAAAGTCAGAGACAGAAGTAAGCATTATCTCAGAGATTGCATCTGTCTGCCACAGACACAGATTTGGCCCCAGTGATCCACAAATTCCTTGTCTCTAGGCCAGGTTATTGCAACTCATTGTATTAACAATGAAGCCACAAGCCATGAAAAAGTTTCAGCTGGTGCAATATGTAGGCTTGTTTCTGTTGGCGTCCCTAGAGCTCTTCTCCAGGAGGGAGAGTCTGTACCTACTCCCTAGTGGTTTGGAATATGGGGTCATGATTGAGGGTAACTTTGAGTTTGTTGATGAAATGAAGGTGGTGGTTTTAGAATCTAGCAAACCATCCATTAGGAATTACACACTGAAGAGAAAATATGTTAACATCTCTGGTTTGCCTGATTTCAATCATGTTAAAATTTCTTATTGCTGATCCTTCATTTTCAGTCTCCATCAATGGCAAAGTAGCTTTACACCCTCCTCTGAAATATTTGCCAAAAGGAGGTTTAGAATTCCATTTGACTCAGGCAATTTACAAGCTTGTTTTTCTTTCCCCCAAGACCATGTAATTTTCCTAGTGATGCCAAGTTTCATGATTTGGATTTAAAAGAGCTATTAGTTACCACCTGGAAAGATCAAAGGTCTTTTGGAAGTCATCCCAGTTATTTGTAATTTATAGGGAGAAGTAATCTCAGTTCAAAGTTTCTGTCTATATGGTTATACTTCACCCATCACTGTGATATCTAAGGATGAGAGTGCCTGAATAGAATCAGATTCTATATCTCAGCTTGTTATGACCAGATTGGATTCAGTATCAAGTCTCATGACTCAGAATTTATTCCACTAGAGCTGCAGCTGCCTCTGTGGCTCACCATCATAATGTGTGAGATATGAGATTGGTAAGGCTGTCACCTGGAATTCCATCCTATCTGTACTATTCTCTTGATATTGAAGCCAATTCATATATGATCATTTGGGAGGGCAGTTCCTGAAAACTTTTTAATGAGTAGTTTTCAGAGAAACTGAGGATTTCTACTACTTGCTAATCTCCTACATGAGGATTAGAAAGGGAATTTCATGAGGGACAAAGGAAGGTTGTTTGCCAGCAGTTAGTTATCTGAATTTATTGATTTTGCAAATTCACTGGCACTTCCTTCCCCCTGTTCTTCAGTGTCTGGAGCTAGATTTTGATCAGATAAAGAGGATCCTGGGAGAAGACTAGGGACAGGAGCCTTTTCATAATATTGGGGACAATGCACAGATCCACTGGCAATGCAGAGACCTGGCCCCAAATGGTTCCAGGACCTGCAAGACAGAGCACAAGATTCATGCTGTGTAGGTGTGAAGAGGCATTCTATTCAAAGAACTCTTGTTTTAAATAATCACAAGGTTTCATGCTGGAACTTTCCTTTTCAGCTGTTCCTTTTGTTCCTCTTACAAACATTGCTTTTATGGGGAAAGCAAGAGAAGAATTGGCCTGAAAACAACCATTTTATTTGTAAAATTAGTTTAAATTATAAAGTTGGATTTTTCTCTTAAAACTCAGTAAATTTCATGTCTTTGCATTTGTCTTCTTTCAGAAATAGTACTGGTCTTTTCTGATCTGGTAACTGCTTAAAATAATTCTGGGGTGAGGATAAATGGCAGGCACAGTAAATAAGCATGTAAAATGCCTTGTAAATGGTCAGGTCTAAAATTATTGCTATGTTGAGGCTTCAAGATGTGCAATTCATTCTTTACTCAAAAAATGTTTTGATTATAGCCATCATGATATGAATGCCCTTTGGGAGTTATGACACCATATCCTCAAATGGTGTAAATCAGCATAGCTCCATCAAATCACAATCCTGGGGCCCAGTCCAGCAAAGCACTTCTTCAGCCTGAGTTCAGCTTTAATCATGTAAGAACTCCCATTGAATTCTTTGGAACTCCCCAAGTGCTTAAAGGAAAGCACATGTTGAAGTGCTTTGCTAGATCAGGGCCCTGGTCAATAACACTTTATTTTCATTAAGCACAGTAAATTATTTCTGTGCCTTGTCAGATGCAATTATTCTCTCAGTGCAGTATTTTTCTGATGGATCATAACTTTCTAAACTGCAGTGCATTAGTAAAATAGAATAGATCAGGCTGTATTTTGCAGATAAAGATATTTTAACCAACTTACAAATTCCTGATTCCCCAGTGGTAGCATTTACTATAAAAATATGATTGTATAGGAAGCAATGCAGTACAAATTGGAACCATATTTACTGTGAAGAGGCTACTACTTCAGTTACTATGCTCATGTGCTCTTCTAGTTGTTGAACTACACTGTATTTGTCATGAGCATTTGCTGGTAGTGCTGCATAGATTAAGTAAGTCTCCCACCTCCAACCAGTTTTGAATTTCAAACAGCATGCCTAGAAGAGGAATTAAAGTATCTGTTCACATTATACATGTGGGTCAAGGTTGTTGAAGATTTTCTCTCAAATTACGGGCTCACTGTACTGTGAATCATTATTGTCAGTGTCAGTACAAGTCTCTGGAACAATTGGTTTGTAGCTGGATTTTCACTATTGTAGATGGTTGAGAATAGGAAATGATGTCATGTCCTTAGTAGTAATTGCTGTGTATAGTTTTGGGCTCTTTCCATGCTTTTCATCTTGAGTAGTACTGTACAAAGCAGATAACGTTGCTTCCAATTATTGTCCTACTAGACAGAGACTGAAACAAAATATATATTCTGAGAGTTGGATTGTAAATGAAAAATCTTTTACATTGAGAATGATTAAAAATGTTATTTGGCATTTCATTTAAACATTGTAGTGGTTAGCAGCAGATCTATCCTCAACATGCTGACTGTTCTGAGCTTTTCCCTTGTATGTTGTAAATAAAACTTTCAGAGCATTGCTGCATATCTGACGGGAAGTGAATGTATTAGAATCTACTTGAAAGAGAGAGCAATTGGGTTAATTGTGGATTTTTGAGAAAACAGATCAGAGAACCAGTAAACACAAGGATTTGTATTCCTCGGTTCTCCGTCTGTAGCCCTTAATAAAAAACCTCTCATGAATTGTCAGATTTTGATGAGAAAGTGTACTTAATGCAAGTCCAATGTGTTATGAAATGACTCTTAACAATGGAAATGAGTGGGATTCAGGAAGAAACATTTAAAACCAAAAACAAACCGGTAACATTTTCCCTCATAAAAGTGTATGTAGGCCCTCGATGCCTACATTTTAAAATAAATGTATTATGTTTCATCTTAAAAAAATAAATAAAATAAAATAAAACAACCTTGGAATTACTTATGGCATAAGTGCTAAGCCTTCTGAGTGCAACTACATATTAGTAATTAATGGTAGCGACCAGCTGGGTAACTTAATGCAAGACGTTAAGATTAAATTTTTAAAAGAATTTTAATAAAATGTTAGCATGACAACTGATGAGGTTGCAAGGATCAAAGAAGCAGAATGTCAATCAGTGACATTCATACACTGAGTTAAAACTTCGGAAACTTCTCTTCTATCAAAAACAGTCAGCAATATTGTTTATCTTGCCTTTTTCCCTTTTGTTGCACGCAGGGCCCAAGCATAATTTTTTTGGGCCCAGTACAAATTTGTAACACGGGCCCTCTCCCCCACACACATACCACAATCCCTCATCCCATACATAAAATCTCAGGAGCCATGAAAAATTTTTTCCTCATGGCAATGGGGGTTGCAGCCTGGGCTGGGGCACCCCAGGGCCTGCGGGCCCTGACAAAGTGTACCCTTCTGCCCCTCCATGTGGTTGCATGAGATATGTCTAGTATTTTTCTTTAGCCTTGAGATACCCTTAATAAAGTGGTGTGTGAGGAATCTATATAGAAGAAAGGGGGGAAGCTTTACGAGCTTCTTTCTGTATAATGATAATTTAGTAAAACTTCTGTAAATGACAATCTGACTAGAAAACTTAAAAACTATAAATGTAATTTTCAGGGTGGTACAATATTTGAATCTGCCTCTTTCAAAAGTTGATTTAATACATGCTATGTAAATTGTACATTGTGGCAGACTTAGAAGAGAAGCACTGAACTAAAATATGTAGTGTTGACCAACTCAATAAAAGAAACTCCTGTGTTTCCAGATCTATTTTGTTTGTATAAAAATATAAATTTATAATGTATAAAGTTTGCTATTTTAATTTTTTTCTTTGACACTAACTCTCTGGAACAGTGCCATGTGATCAGTGCACCTTCCTGCACTTTCTGGCAGTCATACCATGGCAGTCTCTGATCATGAAAGAGATCACAAACTAAGCCAAGTTGAGCTAGATTGCAGAGCTCGAATGGCAAAACTCCAGATTGCAGTAAAAACTAATGGTGTCGATTCAGTAGGTGCTACTTTTCCCTTTGTGCAATTGCCTCAGCAGTGTGTGCGTGAGGAAGGCACTATCTTTTAAGTGAAATATAAAACTGTCCTCCTGGCTGGTTGTAGTTACTAAAGATCCCATGTAGGTTTGTTAGGATTGGACTGTTTAGCCTTGGTATCGTGTCTTCTTACCTGTTTGCATAACTTCAGTCTGTCCACCTCAATTCTCATCTTGAAAATTCAGCTGTAGCTCCTGTTCAGTTCTTTCCTAAATCTGCAGTATGGCTTTGGGCTGTCTAGCACTGGATGCATTCTGGGTTTTAAGGTGAAATTTGAATGTGGAGGTGGATGGTGGTTGGCACTTGTCGGAATACATAATCTATCGTATTACCAAATCCAGTGGGGAAACCACAGGTTCTGTGGGCCCAATCCTGGAGCTCACAGACTTTAGTGGGATTACTTAATGTGGTCAAATTACCTTATAGTTTTCGGTCCTTGTTTCTTTAAGAAGGTGTTTTGTTTCCCAAAGGAAGACTATGCACCAAGTAGCATTGTGGTTGCTATGCTATTTCACTAGCAAGCAACCTGTTAAATACCAACGGCATAGAAAACTTTCTCTTTTACGAGGCTTATTCCTTTAGCAGGTTTTCATTTCATAGAGCTGCACTCTGTTATTCTGCATTTTATAATTTGGTGCAGAAAATAACTTTCAGTGAGTTAAATTGCTTTTAACAAGTACGCTTTCAGTTGGCTCCATTTTGTATTTTCATTGAAGAGTGATAAATAGTCTTTTTCTCCTTAGAGCCTACGTTAGTAACCAGAATAAAGTTTGACCAAATCCCAATCAGGATTAAATTACACAACTCCCATGTTGGAAATTAATTTTCTGTAGGTGTGAGTTCTTCATTTGAGAGAGTCGAATTTCATTATCAGTTGTAGTTTCTTTCTTTCTTTCTGTCTTTCTTTTTTTTTTTTCTTGTTTAGCTCCAGGGTGTATAATGGTGGAGTAGCCAGCTGGGTGAAAGGGAGTGCAGGATCTAAATGTGGCCACGGGGGGGAAGGAGGGTGGAATGGAGAAAAATAGTTAAGTCTTGTGTTTTCTGCAAATGTGAAATAAAATGAAAATCCATGTATAAAAAGGAAAATCCCTGTGTGGCAGCTCCTGCAGCTCTTGTCCTATGGGGCTGGACCTGGCTTCCTGCACTGGGCATTGTGACCTGATGCATGAGGTTGCAGGGTGGCTCAGGTTGTGCCACGTGCGTGCACGCACGCGCATACATGTGCACGCACGCATGCACCCCCCGCATTAGCCTGGCCGGATCAAACCCTGAGTGGTGCTGCAAGACTATGTGCCAGGTCACAATGCCCAGAGCAGAGAGCCAGGTGCAGCCCCACGGTACAGGAGCTGCATCTGGAGGGTGTGTGCGCTCTGCAAGCCCTCCTCAGAACCTCCCAACCCCCCGGGAGCAGGCTTCACCCTCCCTCTCCTGCCAGGTGATAAAATGAAACTCCCAGAACAGAAAATGAAAAATTGTTTTTTTAAAAAAAGGAATTTGACAGGGATCTAGAAATTGTTACCAAATAGCAAGAGAGCATTGTCTTTTCTCATGGCCTTTCTTCTAAAAAGTCAGCACTGTTTCTTCAAATTGATGCCTTAGTTACTGAAAACTCTTAACAGGGAAGAAAGTTATTTTTAAAAGGAAATTTTTTTTGTATTTTACATATCTAAATATCCAAAATAGCATGGTTTGTTTATCCTGCAAAGGCGTTGAATTTGAGCAAGAGGTGCTGCTTTAACTGCCTAATTGCCAAGTTTGGCCACAGAAGGTGTTATGTCATGGAAACATCTTTTAAGGGTACATCTACACTGCGTCTGGGCTGGGGGGAGAGAGAGAGCGCTTCCAGTTAAAGCAAACAGATGCTGTAACTCTTCTCCAGTTAACAGACTAAAAATAATAGCATGGGTCTATACTCTGGCAGCTCGCCTAAGCTGCCACCTGTGCTGCCCCCAGTTACACTGCTATTTTTAGTGCACTGTCTTGAGCAGAGCTAATGTGTGTCTGACTACCTGAGTTGGGAAGCATGTTCCCTGCTGCAGTGCAGCTGTACCTTATGGCACAATTCCCTACTGCTACTACCTTGTTTCAGAAGCTGGAGTATTATGCAGGGAGTCATTTCTTGTTGCCTGTACCGGCAGTAAATTTATGACTCCTCTTCTGGCTAATGTGTGGAGGGTGAGAGAGAGGCCTTGGGTCCGCCCATTCACCATCTCACATCCTCTATCTGAGGAGGTCTGTGTACTCTGAGAAAGTGTGGCTTCATTATTCCTTCCCCCTCCCCTCCCCCCCCAAATTTGGATGTGTACTCCAACTCAGTGTAGACCCATGGAAGGTTTGATTAAAGGGTTCAGAATTATGAAGGCAGTGGCAAAAATGATCAGATGCTTATTTTACCCCTATTCCATGAAAACAAAAGGGTAGTTTAAAAACAAATTACTGATCAAATGAAGAATGCATAATAAACATGTAGTCACTGCTGTAGGTGGTCATCAAACCAAATATTGTGGCTGAATTTTTAAAAAGCTTGGATAACTTTATGACCAATGGTAACATTTGTAGTTATGAAAGATAAAATAAAAAATCAGATTTTATGCTTCAAGGCATAAGATAATCACTGCAGTGGTCTACGAAGAATTTCCTCTCCCCCACCGTACAACAGTACACGGTTGATTATGTGCCTTCCTCTGAACTAAAATATTAGCCAAAAGCATGGTTCCAGATCTAATGAGCCAATGGTCTGATCTGTTATGGCAAATCTCTTGGAGGAATTGTTTTATGTAGGGTTGGCATAACTAGTTTTTTTTTTTTTTTTTTTTTATAATTTCAATGGATAATATTAACAGTTACTTTAAAGCAGTTTTTTTCTATTTTTATCCATTTAAATTTTCAGTTGTGGGAAATTATAGGGGGCATAACAGTATAAGGGAGTCAGACAATAATGGTTTAATGACTATATGTTGAGACTCAAAAGTTTAAGCTTTATAATTATTAAAACACAAATGGTCAATATCAAATATCAAACTATACAAAGTAAATATCCTTAAATTAAACTCTAATTTCTCAAGTACCATTTTTTCTGACTTTGCCTATCTGTAAATTTTGATTATTGATAAAAATGCATTTTTGTTGGTTTATGTATGTACCTTGAAATCAACGTTTACTGACATTTACTGATAAAAAATCTAATCCTTACAAGCCTACACTTGGAGCAGAGTCTATTGCATTATGTAATCCTAGGTGGTGTTTACATGAATGATGATTAATTAAAGAAACAGTAAGGATTAGCGCTCCAATTCTAGACCTAGTAACCACCTGTGACTACACCAAGGCCACAATGACCACTAATAAACAAAGTCATCTATCTCAGCTGTTAACTTGTTCTCTAACCTTTAACTTCCATTCGTCTGGTTATTCACTTATTGTCTCAATCCTGTGTTCCCTGGGGGCATAGTCTCTGTGTTGGTTGTACAATACATACAGTGATTCCTACCTACTAGGTTTAGAGGGGAATTGATCCCTGTGTGTAGATACTTACATATGGAAAAGATAGCTGATAATGGTCAACCTTGGGGACAAAGGCATAACACAATCCAGTGTCTGGAGGTGGAAGTTAGACAGAATCAACCTCAAAGTAAGGTGCAATTTTGTAGCAGTGAGAGTGCTTAAGCACTTGAACTGAAAGGGGAGGTGGAGGACTCAGCATCACTTGAAGTCCTATGGAGGAGAGGAGATATCTTTCTAAAAAAATATCTTTAATCCAAGTTCTGGGAAAAATGTGCCAGGGATCAGGGTTGATGATCATACTGGTCCCTTCTGGCCTTCGAATATGTGAATCTGAGTCTCTCTGTTCACCCCCTTCCTTTATGGGCCATGGAGAGAACATGATTGCCTGCATTGCCTTTAACATGCTCATAACACTTGCAGCTCAGGATTAAGATAATGACTATAATCAAATCTCATTCTTCAATTCAGCTGGTCACCTGCTCAGATCAGGAAGGATTTTTCCGCCCTAGATGAACAATTGGCTAAATGTGTTTTGGGAACGTTTTTTTTTTTGTTTTTTTTTTTTACTTTGAAGCATGAGAGTGGCCACAGCTGGAGATGGAACACTGGACCCAATGCTCTGAGGTAGTACAAGAATCCTTTCTCTAGATGCCTGACTGGCATTTCTTGCTCAGATGCTCTGAGGCCTGGTTTACACTGACAATGTAGGTTGACGGAATGCAGCTTATGTCGACTACATAAAATATGCATCTTTACTGGCATGTCAGTTCTGCTGACCTAAATCGTGGTAAAATTCGATGTAATTAAACCACCTCCGCAAGTGGCGTAGCGCTGAAGTCAAATTGTGTGGGTCAAATGAGCATCAGTGTAGGCACAGCGCACTGTAAATCGATGTCATTAGCCTCCGGGAGGTATCCTATAATGCTCTGTTATGACTGCTCTGGACATTTGCACTCTGCTGCACTGCAGCCATATGGACAGGAAACAGCCCCTCCCCTGAAGCCCCGAGAAATTTTGAATTCTCATTTCCTGTTTG
The DNA here is from genome assembly GCF_026122565.2 of Emydura macquarii macquarii. NCBI lineage: Eukaryota > Metazoa > Chordata > Testudines > Chelidae > Emydura > Emydura macquarii. The sequence continues at coordinate 1,220,934 of NW_027132013.1, read as the reverse complement.
GTCAGCGTGGAGAGAGATTTGTAGCTGAACTGCTCATGGTGACTACATGCCCCAAATGCGCACCAGCATGGAGTCAACCTGAGGTCTTGGATTTCATCAACCTGTGGGGCAAAGAGTCTGTTCTGGCTCAGCTCTGAGCCAGCAAAAGAAATTTGGGTATCTACAAGAAGATACCACGTGGTATGGTAGAAAAGGATCACAACAGGAATACGCAAGCAATGCCATGTTAAAATCAAAGAGCTGAGGTAGGCGTATCAAGAAACTAGGGAGGCAAACAGTCATTCTAGCTTGTCACCAAAGACATACCACTTTTATGAGGAGCCGTGTGCGATTCTCTGTGGTGACCACACCACTGTACCACCATACAGCATAGATACTTCCATTGAATCCCAGTCCAGGATGAATGAGGAAGACTCTGTGGACGAGGAGGAGGATGAAAAGAACAGAGCAGGTGAGTGGGATATCCATTCTCTCTGAGAGCCAGGACCTGTTTGTTACCCCAGAGCAGCCCAGCCAGGCACAGGACAGCGTGACTGATGCCAGGGAAGACACATCTGGTAAGTGTATATAGCAAATGGCATTTCTGTGGTTATAGCCCCAGTCCACCTTATTTCTTGGAAAAAAGGAGTTTGTGTGGGGATGGGCTTCCGGGGTGTTGGTCCACTTAAACAGAGGGTTACCTCTGGAACAGTCTATTTATGTGCACAAGGATGCTCCAAGAATCCTCCGTGCATATCTCCAGGAAATTTTGCAGAAGGTTTCTGGGGAGGGCAGCCTTATTTCTTCCGCTATGGTAGGACACTTTTCCCCACCACTCTGCTATTAAATGAGCAGGCATCATTGCGGAACACAGCATAGCAGAATAAGGGGCAGGGCTGTACCCAGATGCTTGAAGGAAATTTTCCCTTTCCACCTGTTACCCTCAGGAGACTTATATCACACACCATCACCTAGGGAAGATGGTGCAAGTTTACAGTACCCGAACAATATAGTCACTGGGTGTTATTCCCCTGCCATGGACGGTGTCCTGGGCCCCAACACCTAGCCATGACGTTGGCAAGGGTGTTAGGCGTCCGGGAACAGGTGCCCCTATGTTTTCTCCAGAGACACTTCACCCACACCTCCTCCAATCCCTTTTGACCGCCTTCTCTCTAACTGGCCTTTGGGATGTTAAAGGGGAGCCCAATGATCCTGCTCCTTGGTTAAGTTTGGATTTGGGGAGATAAGTGCTATGGAGACTTCCCTATAATGGATGCAAGGGCCTCTTACCATGGCTGGAACACTACGCCGACCCGTGCAATAGGTACAGATTGGTATGTGGGTCTGGCTTTGCCTTGTGAATATGAAGGGGAGTTTTTTACATTGTAACATTTATTTTCGTCCATGGGCCCAACATTCAATGGAAACTTTGTGCTTTGCTTTCCTTACAGTGGACTCCTCGGCCTTCATCCCTGCTTCTACTCCTGCAGAGCGCCTTTCCCAGATTAGAAGGCGGGGAAAAAAGTGGAGGGGAGCAGAAAGAGGCGATGGCCCCTTTAAGAACTGGGAATGTGCGTGCTTTGCTGTTTGCCCAGTCACACTTTGCTCTGGATGCCCAAGCAGCCTTATGATAATGTTAAATTATCATCCTTGCCCCCCATTGTTACAGATCACCAATAAAACTTTACTGCTTTAAAAAATCATTACTTTTTATTTACTGAGAGCTTGGGAATTGTCAGCAGGGAAAGAAGGGGAGGGGAATGATGATGTGAGGGTGGGGATGGGAAGGGAGGCACAGCACTGACAGAGACATACATTACTGTGGTTCATTGCAAAAATGGGTTTTCAATGCTTCCCTGAGGTGCAGTGCTCTGCAGTTTGCTCTCAGCGTAGCACTGGTATCTGGCTGCTCAAAATTTGCGGCCAGCCTATCCACCACCCAACCCCGCGGGAACTTTTCCCCCGTTGTTTCATGCACATTATGGAGCACACAGCAGGCAGAGAGATCAGTTGGGATGTTGTGCTCTAATCTAATCTAGTGAGCAAACTGCGCCATCTTGCCTTTAAGTGGGCAAATTTACATTCTACAACCATTCAGCACTTCCTGAGCCTATTATTGAAACTCCTCGCTGTCATTAGCTAGGGGAGCAAGGGGTAGGTAGGATCCCCCAGGATCACTATTGGCATTTCAACATTGCCAATATTTATTTTTTTGGTTAGGGAAGAAAGTGCCTGCCTGCATCTTTTTGAGTTTCTGAGTTTCTAAAGATGCGTGTGTCATGCATCTTTCCAGACCACCCCACACTGATGTCGGTGAAGTGTCCCCTGTGATCCATAAGGGCCTGCAACAATTGAAAAGTATGTCTTTCGATTTATGTACTTTATGGCAAAATGGTCCGGGGCTAAAATAGGGATGTGTGTGCCATCTGTGGCCCCCGCAGTTTGGGAACCCCATTGCAGAAAAGCCTTCTGCTATGTCTTCCACATTTCCCAAAGTCACTACCCTTCTTAGCAGAAGTCTATTAATGGCGCGGCACACTTGCATCACAGCTGCTCCCATGGTGTATTTTCCGACTCTGAATTGATTCCTAACTGACCGGTAGCAGTCTGGCGTTGTTAGTTTCCACAGAGTGATGGCCACTCTCTTCTCCACTGTCAGAGCTGGTCTCAAGTGAGTATTCATGTGTTTCAGGGCTGGGGAAAGCTCTGCTCAAAGTTCAAAGAAAGTGTCCTTTCGCATTCGAAAGTTCTGCTGCCACTGCTCATCATCCTACACCTTCATAACAATGCGATCCCACCAGTCATCGGTAGTTTCCTGGGACCAGAAGTTTTTTTTTTTTTGTTTTTGTTTTTTTTTTTTTAAATAAATGCAGGTCTTTTCTATGTCCACCTCTTTGAAGACCATAACAAATTTTTTTTTTTTTTTTTTTTTTTTTTAAAGAGTGGCATTTGGGTCTACTGTATCTATTTGGGCCTTCAATTTACTTTATATACCCGTTCAATCCCTGTGTCTGAGAAATTATTAAGAGGATGTGAAAGGGAGAAAGAAAAAATGTTTATTTTTGCCCTTGATAATAAATTTGAGCTTAATTTTTATATATGATACAATTCTTAGGGTACATTGTGGCCATACCTGTCCAGGTGCTGCCATAATATGGCTGGCTGCATGGTGTAGCATTGGGAGATGGTTATTACTTTTGACTGCTCTAGTGGTCCCATGTTCTAAGGAACTAGGAGGAGTGAGGGCAAAGTGTAGCAAGTCCTGTTGTCCATTACACTTCACCAGTCCTTGTGATGGCATTATTGTCTACAAAATCTGCCACCTCCCCACAGTCCTTGAATAACATACTCTTTATGGCTAGATCTGATTGCCCTTACTCATGCTGAGTAGCCCCTTGTTCTGTGATTTATTTTACTGACTTCAGTATGAGTGAGAGTGACAAAATCTGGCCCTCTGGAACTGTAATTGAGCATGCAGGATTCAGTTCCAGATTAGACTTTTTCTTTTTAAGGCCAAATCAAATGTGGTAAATCATACTCCAGTCTTAGACTTTGTATAAAGAAAATGGTGTGTGTGTATGGGGGCTAATATGATGCTTTCATAAAAATAAAAGCCCCAATTAAAACAGTTACTTGTGATGTTGGAATCTGAGACAAAACAGTGTTTTGGGAGTACATGGGAACCAGACTGACTGTAAACAGAAAAGGAAAGTGATCATTGTATCTTGCAGCTGAATCTAGTTCAAGACGGTTTATTTTGGTTCCAAATAGTCAATTAGGTTTTGATGCAGTGCAATAAATGTATTGGTTTAAGGATTCGTGGGGCTGCTTGTTTTCTAAGAGTAATCAAGAGGAGACCAGTGGAAGAGTTCTAGTTTGGCCTATTGGATTTGCATCAGGGTGTGTGAAGATTTAAAAAGTAAACAAACAGCACAAATAGAATTAAAAAAATTATTTCAGCTTTAATTACCTAAGGTGTTAGTAGTAACAAAAATATAAGGGCATTTTATAGAAAATGAATAGTTTTTCTCTACTTCAGGTTTTGATTTTGACTCCAGTGGGACCAGCATTAGATGTTTTCTAAATAATTTAGGCCAAACTCTTCTCCGAGAGTGGTGTAAAAATAGAATAACTTCTTGAGACCATTTGAGTTATTCCATACGTATGCTGACGTAATTAGAACAGAATCTCGTCCTCTAAGATTATATCTTTTGTTAACATTATATTGTTGCACTATTTTTCTTTCTTTTTTTGGTATATGACTTTCATTTTGAGCATTGGATTTTAAACACATCTTGTTTTAGGGATGCATCATATACTGAAACATTGTTATTAAAATTCCAAGAATAGAATTTTTATTGATCCATCTTTACATATAATATAGCTCTCTGAATGTAGTTCATCAAATTTTATTGCCCCCTTTTGTCTATTTGCTTTGGAATCTTCTCCAGTAATAAAATGGATTTTTTAATCTGGACATTTAGAAGATAAATTGTATCACTTTTTGTTCAGCCCAGTAATTTTTGAGGAGGACACAGAACACTCGCTTTGCATGAATAGCTAGGCAAAATTTTTACTACAGTAACCCTTTATTAAAATCCAGTTCATGACCAGATAACAAATGAAGTTAGAGTAAACAGTAGATAGGCTCATTTTCTACATTGCTATTTTTAAAACAAATGATTTGTGTGTGTGTATGTGTATGTATGTATATATATATATATTGGCTGTTCTGTTTAAAGGATGAACATTCACAAATAGAAATCAATTCACCCACCACGGCAATGCTACAGCTTCTCGGGTGGAGTGTGCTAAGTAGCTGTTTAACTGTATATGATCCACAGTCAAACTACATCATGTTTTAGATCAGGAAGTAAAGAATTCCATGTCCTACTGAAACTTCAATTTAAAAAACTGAATGTAATCACTCAAATTAGAATCAACAAAACAAGCAAAAAGTGCCATGGGATCTTTATTTAACCTCTTGGTTTTACATCTTCTCCAAAACGTGGCACTTCCAACAGCACTGTGTTTCCTTGCTTCATATAGAGTATTGGATCAGTAATTAACCAAAGGAGGGAGTGCCAAATATGGAATCACCCACACCTAATGCAACTGGGTTTTTCCTTTAAGTTTTTCCATGTAAATGGTGAACCAGCCTTTCCCTGCTTATCTTGTGAAATCTGACAAGTTCACAACCTAAGGGGCTAAGAATGTGGAGATTCTTCCTATATAAATTTCACATATTTCCTTTTAAATAACATTTTGAAGGGTTAATTAGTGACAAACTCTTATTTAACATGTAAGCATGTGTTTAAACATTACAAATATATAAAATATATGCAGCATATAAAAGGAAAGTAAGTGTCAAGTGAAACATCTGCACATGGAAGTTACTTAGGTGTCCTAGATTCAGACTACACAAGGGAGTTTGAATATTTTTAGATTTTTAGGCATTAGCTTTATAGAATGTCTTGCATTTTTAAGCAGTGTACCTATCCCTAGATGAGGCTAGAATGAAAAGAATATCTCTGTTTAATTGGGATAAGACTACTACTGTTGACAGGCTCAGTCAGATTGGAAGAAACAGACAATTCAAAATTCATAGAGGGAATATCTTTAAAAAAAAATCATTTTCAAAACAGTAATATCAATCTCAGTGATGCAGTATGGTGTCCAGCATAAATTTTTTTTTGTAGAATAGAATATTTTTGGGGAGTGTCTATAAGTGAACGCTGACAAAAATGACCAAAATGGAAAATGAACATTAATTGAAACTGTAGATGTATCCTGAATAAAATATGGTTCTAAAATGGCATAATGTTTCTTTTTTGTCCCCAAATCGGATTTTTCTAACACAGGCATATTCTAAATATATTTTATTTGTAACAATTACGGCTGACTGAATAGTAGCCCCCCGACTTATGAATATCTGCATAACTAGGAATATGTGGTGTTTTGCAGTAATTCTATTTCCATTCTCTTCTAGATAGGTACTTATACCTGGGTGATGATTGCAGTATCTGAGCACCTTCCAGTAGTATGTAAAGGAACATAACTACGCATCTGTCACGTGTTTTATTCTCTCATCTTCTCTTCTGGGGAAAAAGTTTGTGCAGTGGAGTGTCTTGTTTTGGTAGATTTTTGGGGATTTTTATTTATTTATTTTTTAAATACATTTGTTGCTGTGTGTTTGTTAGAGAAGGCAAAGTTAAAAAAAACTGCCCTTATACTTAGAGCAGAAAGTGGTGAGGTGTGTGATGTTCCTTAGTTCCTACTGGAGTTTGCTCCCCAATAAATCTGTCTTCCACACAGATTAGCTTTACCCCTGTAGTAGGCAGTTTCCTGGTGCCAGAGGAGCATAATTGTTGAACATGGACTTTATTTTTGATCTTTAGCTGATTTTTTAGATATTGTGGGTCCAGGCCATGGAGTGCTTTGAAGATATGAATCAAGACCTTGAATTTGATTTGATATTCTGTGGGATGCCACTAGCCATGCCCAGTTATGGGTAGCAAGTGGTAGACATGTTGTGCAAGTGGTGGATGTGCTTGCTATAGCCTGTGTTGCTGAGGAGATGCACTGCAGCATTTTGTTCTAGTTGGAGTTTCCTAGCCCCGAAGGTCACACCTAGATATAGCACATTTCTGTAGTCCAGCCAAGGGATGAAAAAGGTGTGAAACTGAGGCCAAGCCATCATCTTCCAGGATGGGGTGGAGTTTCCTAGCCAACCAGAGATGACAGAAAGCTTTACTTGTGGATGGTGCAGTGTGAGAGTTTAGTATCAGTGAGAAATCAAAGAGTACTCCTAAAGTACAGACTGTTTTGGCCAGTTGTGAATACTGCCTTTTTACTGAAGGAAACTGCACTATGGCTGTGAATTCTTCTAACTACCTTCCTCTGCCCACCAGTATCACCTCTGTCTTGCTTGGGTTCAGCTTCAGCTGCCTGGTCTTCATCCATAAGCTGATTTCGTCTAGACACTGGGCTGTCTTGGTGGTAGTGATGTGGTCGCATGTGGTGAAGGGTATGTAGAGCTGTGTTATCTATATGTTGCAGTCACTTTAGTCTGTGCTCTCTGACCAGTTTATCACTATACAGTTTGCTATCGCTATTTGTTGAGGGCCTCCTTCCAGGAAGGACTTGTACTATTTTAGAACATTCCTCTAGGTCCCTGGCTTTTCTCTCAGGGGAGTGTCAAATGCTGAGAGGTCCAGGAGGATGAGAATGGATGTTCATTAACAGAAGAGATCATGCACCAGTGCCATTAAAGTGGTTTCAGTTCCACGTCCTGACCTGAATCCAGATTGTGCTGGGTCTAGAATATTAGCTTCAATTAGCTGGGCCTGTAGCTGACCTTTGGTTAGCTTCTCTATGAGCTTGCTCCAGGAATGGGAAGTTTGGCATGGGATGGTAGTTGGCTAGAATTGATATATCCAGGAAGGTTTTTTCAGTATTGGTTGGACTATTGCATGTTTGAAGGCGAAGGTGAAGAAACCTTCTCTCAATGCACTGGCTGTTTTGGGCAGGGGGGTGCCAGTTGTTCGTGACTTTTTCACAAACAAGGAAGGATGTGGGTCACTTTCATAAGTCTTAGGTCAAGACTCATTTAAGGTGTCCAAAACTTTTTGATGAGTGAATGTACTGAACTCTGTGCATGCAGGTGGGCTGCTGGTTGGTGGGTATAGGTGGCGTAGGTCCATGATGTTCTTGAAGCCTACCTGAGTGTGTGTGTGAGATCACATCAGCAAAATAGGATGATGGTTCTTTGCAGTGATTGATACTTAGTTCTGATGTGGGTTATAGGCATTTAGTTTTGAACAAGTGGTTTAGCACCCTGGATAGCTCCCTGGGGTGGAATTCAGCCTCAAGAAAGGTTTTGGCTTTGAGGAATTTGTTATATTTCATTCTGTCAGAATCAGCCTTTGTTTTCTGCCAGAGGCACTTGAGTTTATGCTCCCTATCTTCATCTGGTTCAGGATGTCAGAAAATCAAGGAGATCTGGGTGGGTAATGAGGAGGAAGAAGCCAGCAAGTCAGTGACTGAAGGTCATGTACAATGATAATGATTCACCAGGTCCTTGTCCTACTGGTGGACAGCTATTATTTTTAACAGGCTCTAGAATTTGTTGGAGTCCATGAGAATTGGAGCAGGGGGACTGGATCCTGGACCTCCCACCTCCCAGATGGGTGCCCTTAACCACCAGGCTAGAGAGTCATTCTCTCTGGCCTAATAATTCTTTAATTATTTATCCACAGTGAAACATCTGCAACAGGAAAGATTGAGGGAGCCCTACATCAGAATATGCCGTAGCTGATGTTTAGAGATCTCTCCTAAGAGCTCAGACCCCACTGTGCAAATCTTTTCTTCCTGATCAGGCAGAGGAGGAATTAGATCTAGGTCTCCCATATCTCATTAACCACTGAGCTAAAAGTTAAAGGATTATCACCTCCTCCTCTTCCTCTGGACGTCTTGTGTGGAGTCAGGTGCCCTAACTCATTTTCACAGAAATTAACTTAGGTGCTTAAGCTCCCTGACTCCAGGAGAGGAGTGTCCAATTCTGAATCACTAGCAGAGGTAGGAACCTTCTCACAGCCTGGACCTACCTCCATAAGAGGAGCAGGACTTAGCACACTTTCCTCTCATTGGCATCTCCCACTGGCTATCTTAGGCAGCTCCCTGGCTTTTGTGGATTGCATTTTAAGCAGTATATCTTTCTGCATTTATTTTATAGGGAGCCTAGATGCCTAACTCAGGATTTGTGGATCACAGTTTTATTCCTGTGATTTTTTCCTAGGTGGTGAGTGTCACAATACCTAAGTCCCTTTGTGAATCCATGCATCAGTGCCTTAGCGCCCTGTGGCGGGTTTGGGAGCTGCTGTGTAATATTTTTATATATACTATATGTGACATAGTTGAGAGAGACTGGATTAGCATAATGATTATTATATGCTTATATTGCTTTAATTCAATGGGGCTGTGTCTCCAGGGAAAAGACAATAGCTTCTGGATAAACATCTAGCATACTTTAAAAGACAATGGGAAAGCAATCAGCTTTGATGATCCTGTCTCCAATGAGGTTGCTAGACTTATTTGCCAGTTCTGAGAGCCAATGTATCAAAGGGCTGTAAATAGTTAAAAGTGACTTAGTCCCTTTGGAGGGTGATGATCAAGAAGACTGAGATGGATTTAAAGACACAATTCCTAAAGCAACAGGAGAGAATTGGTTTGTATATTAAGGGAACAGATTATGTCACTCAGACCCTAGATGTCTTGGGGTTTCTTTAGGAAGCTTAAACCTACCAGGATCCTCTTGTGGAAGATGGATAAACACCTGGTATGCTGGACATGTGTATAGTCAGATTTTTTTTAAATAAGCATTTTTTCTGAAATGTTTTGGTTCTAGATAAACAATAGTTTGCTTTAAAAAGGACGTCTGGTCACTGGATGCTACTGGCAAAGCCTTCTGGAGAAAAGAGAACTGCAGGTGTTTAATCTAATTTAGACTTGTTAAAGTGGCTGCAGTTAGTACTGGGGTACTGCAACTCAAGGCCCATCTGAGAGTGGAAGAATTGTGTGATTCCATTCTGAGAAAACTGACAGCTGGAGGCATGAGACCTAGGAGGGTGAACTTAAAGAGAACGGGAGGAGTTGGGCAGTTAGCTTAGTAACTGTGACATTCTCCATCTGTAAAATAGGGCTGATAGTACTTCCTATTCTCACCAGGTTGTTGTAAGACCACTGGGTCTTTTGATCTATCCTCCACCCAGACTTCTTGCCTTCTTTGCTCCTACCCCATATACTACAAACTCACCAAGCACCCTCTTCTTTAACAAATGTCTGAAGACCTAATTGTTCCATGAAATATTCCAGTTAAAAAGACCACAAACCTACTCTGATTCTTGTGCATTGTATGCATACTGGATTTTACCCACTTAGGCATTCAGGTTATAAATTCTTCAGGGGAGGGTCTCTGTTGTTTATATGGCACATTTATCCCTTTGGAAGACCCTCTGCGAAGCATTTGGGTTATATAACAATAATGAAACTACAGTTTGATATGACTCATAATCTCTGCTCACATGTGCCTAAAACTGTACTAATAGGGAAAGCTATAATTCCATATTAAGTAAGTAGGGAAGATTGCAAGTTGACTGTTTGCTCCATGTCTGTCTTGAGTCTCATTAGTATAGGTACCAAATTCATTTTTTGTTTTGATTAGAAAATAGGTAAAACCAGGTATACAAGAATGAGCTTTTCATGTTTACATTTGGTCCAGCTGTGAAAAGACAGGGTACTTCATGGCATACTGTGAAGCCTGAAAAATCCTAGAGAAATACATAAAACTGGAGAAATAAAGGCAGGTTTGCCAACCTTATTAACAGTGAATGTTACCTTACTCCATGGGTAGTGTCATGCATTTTAATAGGACTATAATCTGAGTAAGGACCCATAATAAATCTAAATTTTACATATGTGGTGCTCAGTGTTAAAATGCCACAATCTGCCATCAATTAACACCTCCTTTTACACTATATTTAGAATAGGCAATTACTGTAGTAATTAGGTGATAGAATTTGACAAATGTTGACTTTTTCATGGTGTCCTGTAGCTGTCTGTCTCTACTTAAAATGAGATATTTTCTCTTTTGTTCAGAATTTCAGGTTTTAATGTGTTTTTGATTGTGAAAATTTTGTGATCAGTAAGCCTTATAGTCTAAAATGCTAAAAGGCTTTGCAGAGAAAAAAGCCTGTGATTTGTGAAACAAATGTGTTTCACCTCTGGATCATTCACTGCACATGAAAAATTGTTATACAGTGTACATGACATTTGTTGATATGCTTTCCAAAGTTCTCACTTCTTCTGAGAGATCACAGGTAGTGTATCTCTTTGGACTCCAGTTTTGAGACACTGGGATGATGACAGGCTAGTTTAAGGCTACTTTTACTAGCAACTTTGATAGTTTAAACAACGAGAGTCCTGTAGCTCTTTAAAAACTAACAAATTAAATTTCTGTAGGCATAAGCTTTCGTGGGCTGCAACCCACTTCATCAGATGCCTCATCAAAAGCTTATGCCTACAGAAATTTTAATGTGTTAGTCTTTAAAGTGCTGCAGGACTCTCGTTTTTACTGTATACAGACTAACACGGCTACCCCGCTGGAACTTTTGATAGCTTAGGGTGTTTTCAGATGGATATCAATGGAGGCTTACAAGCTGCTTCCAGTACCATTCTACATTAATGTTTAGTGGGTTGTTTTTTACATATCTATCTATTTTACAGCTGGAGAAAGTCAGCCTATGTTATTCCTGAATTGTGATGTTCAGCAGAGATCATGGCTTTTTCAATGTGCTACTAAACTCAATTAGGCTGTTCTTGCTGGATGGTTTTAGAGAGATATAAAGTGCTGGGAGCTTCTTGTCCACTACCACAGTTACATATGAGGCAGGCAAAATGCTGCTGCTTCCTGATTACCAGGTGAAAATGGGGGCATAAGTGGATGGGATAAGAGATATGGACACAGGCATGGGTCCGAAGTCTGTATAATGGCAGGGTCTGTAAGTTTACCAGTGGGAAAACTCATGCTTCTCTCTAAATAGATGGAGCAAAAACTCATGAGCGTATCCCCTCAGGAAGCATTATGCTGGCCTTGCCATACACAGCTACAAAGCCTTCAGCCCGCATTGCTTGGCTGCAAATTCCTCTCTGCCCTCATTCCCCACCTCAGACCAGTTGTACAACCTGGAATTGGGCTCATTATTCCCTGTGAACCTAAAGTAGTAGAAACACTGCCCACTGGATCTTCCACTGATGTCAATGTGAGCAGAATATCAAAACTGAGATCCACCATGAGGCTCTGAGTGCAAAATTTGGTCCCAATCAGTGAGAACTTTTATTTCCTTTTTGCAGGACATTCCCTATAAAATGTGAGATCATCCATATCAGGGTATCTTTCCTTTGTCATTTCTTGTAGTACTGTCTTCCACTAATGCTTATGTCCCATCCTGCAGCATTGAAATGCATTGACATAGCATATGATTTTTATATTTCTGGGTCGCATTGGCTGGTGCTAACTCCATAAGAAGCAACGGTAATTGGAAGTGACAGTTCCCATATTATCATGAAAATGCAATTGTGTTAGCTCCTGATAACATGGAAGTTGTCAGTGCTGTGTGCAGGGGAGAATGTGTTTAGGATGGCAATTAAAGCGTGTTTATCAAACCACCTCAGTCTATTAAGTTACTTGGTTTTGCACAGAGAATCATTAGAGCTTTTTAATATGCCAAGAGTGGACAGGTAATGCAGAGATAAAGTCAGAAAATATTCCTTAAATTGCAGTATTTTTATCTGAAACAACAGAAAGACATGGTTTGTACATAATAGCTGTCCAAAAGATTAAAACATCTGAATTTATGGGCACCAAGACTTCCCTATTATTGCATTCCTATACTACACATACAGCAGGCCTGATATCCCATTGCATCCACACAGGTGAAAATCAGGAGTATCTCCACTGAACCCGATGAAATTACATCAGTGTGAAACCGTGTAGGTGAGATCAGAATCAGGTCCTTCTGTGTTTTAGGGCTAATTGATAAGTTTAGCAGACAAGGACACTATTGTTTTAAGCAAAAACACTGTCTTGATCATGTGTTCCCATGTCACACATTGACTTGCATCAACAGCCTATTGTCCAACGACATCCTTTATGCCTTCAAGATGTTTGGGGCTTTGTGTGCAGAATGTAATGCATGAACAATTGTTCTTTATTTATATGGACAGGGGATAAAAAGTGACAGTTTAAAGTTAGTGTGTTAAATTTCAGAAACATAAAATTATAAACTGCTGAAAAGATTTATACTGAAAAATAGAAGCAGTTTCCACACAGAGTAAAAAGCAGGAGCTCTCAAAAAACAGGGAGGAGGAGCACGAAAAAACTGGTGGGGAAGAGGAAGAAGTTATGTTTCAAGGATGCAATGAGGTAACAATGCCTACGGGAAATTCAGTAAGGAATAACATGTTCCATTTTGGTCACCTCAGAAACAAAATATTTCTCGATCACTGAATATTCAAGATAGTGTCTTTTACATCCTTCATTAGCTATATCAGCAATACTGGAGGATTCCATGCTTTAATATTTGTCAGTGAAACAAGCTCAATTTACTAATACAGAACTCAGGAAGGACTTCAGGATTTGGGCACTATTATATTGTGTATATTCTTAATGTTATTCTTTACTAGCTGTATCTCGCCTTCCTTACGAAGAGAAAATTCTCATTGACTGAGTAAGGATGTCAGGATATGGACATGTATATGTAATATGTGCATAAGTTTTCATGTGTTTTACTATCTTGTGATACTGATTTCTGCATAATTTCAACAATTGCTGTCCTTTTAATTCCATGCATGTGCCAAGGGTGGCTGCATTAGGGGTTTTTTGTCTTCAGAATTTGAAATAAGCCCTTGATCCTGCAGTCAAATGTGTGCAGATGGTTACCCAGGTACAGGGGTCTGCCAGCTTGGAAGTAGTTGGATAGAATAAATATATACATGTCAGATCTTCAAATGGTGTAAATTCATGTAGCTCCACTGACAATAGTAGAGCTACAGTAATTTGGATCAGCTGAAGATCTGGTGCATGAACTTTCCGGTTAGCATATTGACTTTGAGTAAAAAACAGAACCCTGCCATCCATAAAAGAATCTGTTTCCCTAATGTTTCTAGTAGTGTCAGCTTTAAGGGAGGTTTTTATGATTAGATGAATTTATTACTGAATGCTTTTTTTAGCCTAGTTGGAAAACAGCAAAAGGATTTGTATGACCCAGAATTTGCAGGTGGTTGCAAATTACATATAATATAATTATGATTATCAGAGCTTCACATCAGCTTTCCTTTGATTAGGAGATTTTTATGCCACTGTGCAAACCTCAAAGTAACTCAAAACCTCTGATTTTGTTATTTCTGTACAGTTATTTTCCTTTACAGGACCTTAAAAGTTAGAGTATATATACTGTTAATCAGAACCTTTTTTAAATAGATTTCCAGGGTCAGACAAACCAAATAATTTTAATTTTGCATAATCTTGATGCAGCTTTTTGCAGCAGTGTTCAAGGCACATGAAAGTCTGAGGCAAATGTCACATGCAATCAAAAGATTTAAAATTAATAAATTGAAAGATATTCAGAGAAGAACTATAAAAATGATGAAGTACTGGAGGAATTAATTTGTGAGGAAAGACTAAAAGCTTAAGACATACAACTTAGCTGAAAGGAAAGGGAATCAAACTGTTTTCATGTTTTTTCAGGGGTATAAATACTCATCCCCTGATCTTGTTGTCTTTATTCAAGGAAACCTCCCAATTAATTAAATAGTGCAGATTCTCATAGGCTCATAGACTCTAAGGTCAGAAGGGACCAATCTGATCATCTAGTCTGACCTCCTGCACAATGCAGGCTACAGAACCTCACCCACCCACTCCTGTAATAAACTTCTAACCCATGACTGAGTTATTAACGTCCTCAAATCATGGTTTAAAAACTTTAAGGTACAGAGACTTCCTTTTAAACTAAAGACTTTAGGGTTCTGGATAGAGAGGAATTGTTTTGGTAGGCCGTGTTGGAGATGAAATAATGAGTTGTGGAAAGTTATGAGAAAAAGAAAAATCAGGCTGATTGTCAGGAAGAAATTTCCTTATGCTTAGATCATGAAATAATCCCATCCAAAAGGAGGGAGTGTAAATTCCATCGTTACACTTATTTAAACCCAGATTGGGAAGAGCACTTGACAGGAGCTGTAGGGAATTAACCTTCAGGAACAGGATATCCTTTTCCAACTTTAATTTCAGTGCTTTTGGAGAAGGCGGTATGTTCAGGAAGAGCTCAGTGTACATGCCCATTTCACATTATTAATTTTCCCTCTGTTTTTATTGAATTCAGGTATTCAGGTATTTTTATTGAATATCAGTGCAGTCTGACATCCACGGGTATATTAGTCACAACATTCCTTTGAACTACCAGAGTTTCAAGTGGAATGTAGTCAAAAGTGCTGATACTTGCATTACATGAATTTTTTTCATGGAATTAGGATTTGATCCATTAAATTTTAATGGAAAACAATGCCTAATTAATTAAAGTACAGCTGGCTCCCCATTAGCCTTATCCTTGAAATATTTTAATCTAGTGAGGATTTTTCAATAGTGACTTTTCTTGAAAATTCATTAACTTGCCTTCTCTGATATTAAATGGCCTCTCTGTTCCATTGTCACAGTCTAGACACTGTGCCAGTGCTCAGTTAGTATAGTAAACGTAGATGATAGAGAAATTGGTTTACTGTTCCAAAGGGTTGGCAACACTAGAAAGTTGAATTAAAAATTTGAAGCCTATTTAAAATGGGATAATTTGTTTGACACTACTCCCCCCCCCCCCCCCGACGTCCCTCCCCAAAAAAGCCCCAAAACAAAAAAACTATTGCTTTTAATTTGAAAAAAAAACTGGGGAAAAGAGAAATGCATCACTAGTGTGAATTTAATTTAACTCATCCAGATTCTCAGCTTCTGCTGGGTATAGATGATCATGGTTCTTTGGTCCCAGGGCCAGTTTTAAGCCAGTCCTCCTCCTATGTAGATTAGGGCAGCCTGGGAGCTGCTATAAACAACACAGCCTGCCTATGGCTCCATAATCCATCATTAGACAGATATAAGCAGAACACAGTGTGCTTTGGTCAAGCCCCCTCTCTGGTCTGTTTATATTCACTCTCTTTCTATCATACATTAGAGATGCACAATATTGTACATACTGCATACATATTCATTTTAACCAGGTAATCAGAAATGCAATGAGACAGTTTGATTAGTCACCAGGTTAGCATGATGTACAGAGAATTTGATGCGCCAATACAACTGACATACAGTAGTTAAAGCAAACGGGATCCTTCTGATTGGTGGCCTTATGAGTGGGTTTTGTAAAGCCTGAAAAAGAGGTTGTGTCCTCAGGGTTCTTTACAGGGATGTGCAGGACCGCTGAGTCAAAAGCGGAGGAACAAGACTAAAAGGAGGAAGAAGGGGTTGCTTTATATTACAGTCTAGAAGTCACAGGATTGAACAATATATAAAGACTGTAAGGATGAAACAGAATCTGTGATTGGGGGGAGGAGAATGAAACAAATGTATAAAGGGAATATGCTATAAATCCCCAAAGCAGAGTATGAGTCAATACGATGTAGAATTGAAAAAAGCTCGTGAAAGGAGAAGGATCCTACTGATGGAGATTCTTCTTATCCAGGTATATGAGCTAGTGGTGTGGGGTAGCATAGGTAATAAAATCTGTACCTCCTCTCTGGTTCAGCAAGTACTGCTGTCTTCATGCGTGCCATGTGTGTGTATGTGTTCTGAGGGGATGGGGGTGAGAGGTGTTACTTGCAGCCTCCACCTTCTTTTCACCCAGACGCTTACTTTGACGTGTTTGTCTGCAAAGTGTATTATCTCTGGGCTTTCTCCAGAGCACTAGGCCGCTCTAAGGATTTTGTTGAGGGTCAGGAAGGGAATTCTTTGGGAACCTCAACATTGTTACACCTTCCTTGTTTCACCCAAAAAGGAAAGTTCCATTTTAAATCAGAATGGTCATTTCAGAAAAGACCGTATTTGGGCCACCACCAGCTTTCTCTGCTGCAGAGCAAGTGAAAGACATTCATTGTTTCTTTCATGTTTATTCCTTTTTCTCTATTGTACATCCACTGATGTCAGTGGGCCTGCTTAAGGAATAAGGGACTATTACACATGAGCAGGAGTATCAGAACCCTGATGCAGCACATATCAGGGAAGACGCATGTTGTTGACTGGTGGTGGTTGTACTGGATGCAATCATTCAGACACTTACTGCCATTAGAAAAGAAGTAGCAAAGAGTTGAGAGTATCCCAATTTAATGCTTTTTAACTACTTTAAAAACTTTGACTGTTATCGAAGAGAGAAGAATTAAATTGCTAGTTCAGTTTCATAGCCAAAAGCAAAGCAATTAAAATAAAATTTCTTATAAGCACTGAGGCAAGAATGAGGATGCGGGGGGAGGGCCTTGTATGATCATCTGTTGGATAGGTTTTTTTTCTTTGTGTTTTACAGCTCTTCTAGTTCAACTCACCTGCAGTTATGCCTAAGGTTAATGCTGATGAGATCTGGAATACTAAAATGCCTATTCTAGAAACTAGTGTTATAAATCACACTCCATTACAAAATTTGCTAGGCCTAGAAATCTATCTTCTTCTGTTCAGTTATGCTGATTAAGGTTATAGTTATAAGAGAAAAATGATGTTTAAAATGTGAGAACAGGTTTTTTGCTGACACTAATATTACTTTTGTTCATTAGAGACTAAATAAACTGTGTACATGGATTTAAACATACATGAACAATGAGGACTAGATTGTGTCACAAGAACACAGCACAGAAAATGGGGTACAGTGTGTTGCTCTGTGCCATTCCAGGAGCATTCCAAAGAAGGAATTGTGGCTTTCACACCTACAATTCCATCTGTGTTCCCCCACCCCTGGATCCAGGGGGAGGGGAGTGCAGGGAGGTAACAATTTACTTATTTACAATTAATTAAATAAGTAGTAATAAATAAATAAAAGTAATAAGTACATTAGTCATAAATATGTATAAATAAGTAATAAATAATTATTTACTTACTTATTCCCCATTATGTGCTGAGGCAGACATGTATGTTGAGGAATAGTTCTTGCCCGTTGGAGCTAGTGGTAGTTCTGTTCGCCTGTGGGGAAGAGACTAGATCGCCAAACCCTAACTATCCTGAAGACTTATAATGTACATTTTATTCAAATCTGGTCCAGATCACTAAAGTTGGTTGCCTTCTTCTGGCAATACAGTGGCCTATGTGAACCAAGGTGAGAATCTCAGTATCAGCTGCAGATGGGGATTAAGGGGGAATGAATACTGCTTCAATCAGAATTGACTCATATGAATACCTGTTGGGTTTTCAGCAAATGGTGCCAGAACAAACAGCTGTCAAACTGCTGGGGAACCTGATTAATGTGGAGCCCCAAGGTATGGGGCAGGCACATGAGATTAAAATCAGTGAGTCAACTGGCATTTTAAATGATCTGATATGATTCTTGTATTTTACTTTAGGAAGGGGTGTGGCTTTTAAACACATTAGCAGTTATGTTTCTGCAATTTAATTAATAAACTTTGCTGTTTCCTTTTGGGTTTTGCTGCAGATCTCTATGGTTGATAGATGAACGAATGGATAGACATGAGTGATGATGGTTCTTGATGAGTGCTTGAAAAGAGACAGAAGAGACAGTCTAGGAAATGTAAATAGTCTTATGGAATCCATAAATAGGGAAGATAGGGCACAACAAATGTATAGCAAGATGAGACAATATTTTTCCATTAACTGCATGCTGTTTTACACTGCATGGATTGGTCATCTACTGAATGAATTATTTCAGCAGCAAAGTGGTGGAGTGTTAATTTTGTATGATGGGTTGCTATTAATGTATCACATTTCTCATTTGTTATAAAGGTATGCATTAGAAATGGCTAGGAGATGTAATATCAATGACTCTTCAGGGATTGCAGATATTCCTAGGTATGGAAAAGACAAAAAAAAAAAATCAGTTTTCATCACTATTTAATTTTTCAGAGAGATACAGAGTCCTTCAAAATGCCACAGTAAAAGGTTGCCAGGGGCACAGGGATTCTAGATCAATTATATGGGTAGCCTGCTACAATTTATCATTTGAAGATACCATCTATGTGGATTTGAAGGAGTAAGCTAGTCAATATCACAGGACATAGATAGAAGGACACAGACAGGGTAAGAGTATTAGAGATAAAAATAGAGCAGCAAAGCAAAAATTGTGGGGGATGGTATAAGATAAATGCTGATGAGCCATGTATTTTAATGTAATTACTTTGGGTATAGCAGTGTTAGGTAAGAATGATTCATTTTGAATACATAATCCATTGTTCATCCAGAGCCATTAGTAAAATCAGATAGACTGGAAAAGGTAAAGTACGTATTAGCTAAACAAAAATGGATATAATTATTTTAATATCTTGCTTAGCTAATGTAGGTGAATGAAAGAGATTAAAAAATTCTGAATAGGGATCCCCTAAAATCTATAAGAAATCTTTGGAAGGATTAACAAAAAATGACACATTAGGATGTAAAACTATTAGATAAGTCCCCCACAGCACTTGTGAAACAGCAATCCCTATTTCATCACTGCTTATTGAGACCCAAAAAGAGAATTTCATAAGCAACATCAAAAAAACAAAGGAACGCTGTGGAACTCATGTATATAATCAGTGAACCAGAGGCAATCTTTCTACAGAACACAGCTTGGTTTTTAAGAGTGAGGTGATTATTATACAGGTTTGTTTTCTAATGGGTTACCATATGTTTGGGAGTAGTAGTACCATAACCTTTTATCTGAGGTAAACTTATAGCCAAGCATGAAGTAGCTAGATTTAGAATGATCTCTGAAATATAAAGAGCCCTTGAAGAAGAGAAATGGCAAAAGAAATGGTATTAAAATGCTAAGGGAGAGTAGTCCAGTTAGATTTATTAGATATAACCCTGCCTCCTTCTATTCCTGTGGTAATTTGTTGTCATGAGTTCTCGCCAGGGAAAGGTGGTTAACTCTCTCTGTGTTCCAGACAGGCAAATTATGTTGTCCTGATGAGCACCATTTAGATAATTGAAAAAGTCTTTATAGACTATTCAACTTTTTGTTGATCTTAGTATAATAATTCACTGTAGGAGGATGGGGTAGATCAGTCACATTTCACCAAATTCAAGACTTCATCCAAGAAATAATGGAGAATAGTTTCAAAGTGTTGATTCCAGTTTTTAGCATGAATCTGGCCAATTGAGAGCTCTATCTCATGGAGCTCATTTCCCTACATATCCTACTGCAGCAGCTATGGCTGGTTGGGATAACACAGCCTACAGGATTAAATTGATCAAATAATGATCAAGATGAGCCCTAGTCTTACCATGTTTAGGGATTATGGTGGGTGGATGCCCAGGATTGTGAGGTGGTTAGATCTCACTCCATCCATAGTTTGCTGATTCCAAATCTCTTCCACCTGAGGGGAGGATATGAAGGAAACTGTGAGAGGAACCTCACAGCATTGTCCTACTTCTCTAGCCCTCTTTTGCAGGATGGAAAGATCCAGCAGCTGTTCCATTATGGTTTATCATTCCACTTCTGATGAACTGTCAAGAGTTGTCTTCTGATGAACTTCAGCAACATTTTCTTTTTTCTTCTCTAACAAGAAATATGTCATAGGTTTTTGCCTAGTGGCCTTTACCCCAAACCAACGTGTCCTTAGGGGTTTTTATTTAAGAATTAGCATTCAGATGGCTAACATTTAAATAATCCTGGTCTATTTAAAAGGACACTGACATGTAAAAATGTGGGTATTTCCCCATTTTAGAACAAATATATAAGTGGAATGACAGGGTATATAAATGTACTATAGCAGCATATGTCCACCTAAGGAAGACAAATATTTTGGATTATCTTTTAAGACAGACAAACTCTGAATGGACTGTGTAATAAAGTAGCTCATTGCATTTGGGACCAGCTGTCACACTTGAATATTTCTAATTATATTTTTATTTTAAATGGTTTTTAAAAAATGCGTCCTATACTTTGTACTGTTTACTCTTTACTCTTCCTTTTAATCCAGCCCTTTCCCCATTACCCTGTCCTTGGCTACGATGTCAAGTGTGTTACTTTGCCTACAGATGGAGGCAGGTGCAGATAGACAGCTTCCCACTGCTTCGTCACAATGCTCCCTTCTGGCCTTGGAATCTATGAATTAAACAGTCTTGCTATTAAGTGCCTGGATGAAACAGTGACAGCTTCACATCCCACCAAGCCCCCTCTGTTAGCGGCTTCTACAAAGAGAGCTCCTTTGCCAAGGATGGGC